>NC_081564.1:10034598-10221903 GCF_022355385.1 Mustela nigripes
AGTGGATGGATGGATGGGTGGATGGATGGATGGATGGATGGGTGGATGGATGGATGGATGGATGGATGGATGGATGGGTGGATGGATGGATGGATGGATGGGTGGATGGATGGATGGTAGATAGGAAGGAAGGATAAAGCTCAGCCTAGTGACAGCTTAGTCTCAAGCACAGGTGCATGTAATCACAAACTTAAATGCTAGAGCTGAAATTAAACCCCTCATTAAGCAAACAGGAAACTGTAGGAAAAAGAATGTCCCAGAGACACACACCAGTTACTGATAGAACTAGAAACGAAAGCCCAGATCTCCTAAGCCCCAAGCCAGGATGCCTTTAAGATGAACACACACACACACACACACACACACACACACACACACACACACCCGTCGGTGACTTGCATTCACGGGAAGGTAACCAAGTTAGAGAAAAGCACACCCATCTGGAAGGTAGGCAGCTCTCACTTCTATCCTGGTTCCACCACTTACCCACTTTTGCCAACTCTAAGATCAGGCTCAAAATGGCAAGTTTACAGGGCCTGTAAGATGATGGGGACTAGCCCAAACAAGGTCTGGGGTCAAGGTGAAGAGACCTCGTGTGTCTCACAATTAATAGGAAATCCTATATTCTCTCTTGTTCAGAGTATGGTGGCTGGAGACTGGGCCAAAGGGCCTTCTGCTGGGTTCAACCCCAGCATTGCAAGGATGGTATGAAAATGACACACTCTTCCTCGCATGTGGTATCAAGATTCTGCCACTAGATGGCGCCAGAACTGCACATTCCCTGCTGAGATCCCTCTGGGGAAGGACCGGATAAGGATCGCTTTTCTGGGGGGAAGGAACCTACTGGGGAATTCTTAAATATCTGTGGCAGTGAATGAAAGAAACAAGCTGGCTCCTGGCTCCTCTTGTTTATGTCTTTGTAAAATGTGCTTGTAAGCAGTAGAGCTCAGCCAGCAAGAGGGGAAATCTTATTGAAATTCTGTGACCCTATGGATATCCTTCCCCTCTGGGGCACAGGCTTCTTTGCTCCCCGACACCAGCGTTTCTCAGACGTCCCTGGGGATCAGCATCCCCTGAAAAACTTAGTTAAAAAGCGAGGCCCGAGCTCTGTCCACTTGGCTGTCAGATCTCCTCCAAAGCTAATCTGGATTTAAGAGCCTCCTGGGCCCGTACACCAGATTAGTGCGGCAGCAGGATTCTGATGGGCACCCAGTTTGAGAACCACTACCCGGCATCACAGGGTCCCGTTCTGAGGGGCCCACTGCCTCTAACGCCAGCCTCCAGGGCCCTGCCTTCCCCTTACCTGCCTCCTCAGAGTCCCAGTCCCCTTGACTCACCAGCTAGGCTCCAAAGCAGAACACACCGTGTGCATCTATGGACTCTATTTGCTTCCAGGTCTATGCCAGCCATGCCAGCCCCATTTGTTCAAGAAGCCATCTTTCCCTCCCCTCTCGGAGCTCCCCCTTCCTCGTTTATATTGTGTTTTCCATCATTCCGTTTCTGTCGATCTTGCCTCAGGCCAGCACCGTGGGGTTTTCAGGACTGTCATTGAATTATGGCAGAAGGCACGCCTCCCCTCACCTTTTAGGTGAACACACCGCGTCCCTGACATAAGAAGCCACCGACGGGTGCTGCCGAACCCCAGCGGACCTTCATGGCTGGCTCCCTGGGGGCAGGGTGCCCCAACACCACGGGTTCTCCATCTCTCTTTTTTTGCCCCAGGCTTGAGCGAGAAGCCCACCCCCCAGACCTACCGAGAGCTCAGAAGAGCCCTGGACATGACCAAAGCCCACCCTGGTGAATTCTCCGTCTGCTTTGCCGAGCTCCAGCAGAGGTTTTTTCACAACCATCCGAGAAAGCTGAAGGATTTGATCCTCTTGGTAAAGTACTGGTACCAACAGGTAATTTTCAAATTCTGTTTCTAGGGCGGTCGTCCAATTCCCCTTCGCCGAGACCATCCACAGCCAGGAAAATATGACGCTCTTAAGTATAGAGCTCAGTGCATTTTTTTTTTTAATTTCATTCATTTATTTATTTAGAGAGAGAGGGAGATCGTGATGGGGAGGAGGCAGACGGAGAGAGAGACTCTCAGGCAGACTCCCTGCTGAGCATAGCGCTCCATCTGAGGACCCCGCACTCATGACCTGGGTCGAAATCAAGAGTCAGACGCTTAACTCACTGAGCCCTCCAGGCGCCCCCAGCTCAGTGCCTTTTTATAACCTTTTGAACAACGTCCAGATCAAAACAGGGCACCTTTCCTCCGTGCAGCTACCTCAAGTCTCTTCCCAGTGAATACTCCCCACAAGTGACCACCGTCCTAACGTCTGTCTCCTCCAGTCAGTTCTGCTTGTTTTTGAACTTGAAATCAGTGGTGTGTGCCATCTGCTCAGCGTGAGGTCTGAGAGATGGGCCTCTGCTGTTGCACACAGTTGTGGTGTCTCGTTGTCCTGTAGGATTCTGTCGTCTTGGCTGGTCACACCTTTCTCCCTTCTGCTAAGGACGCTTGGGTTGTGTCCAGATTGGGACCATTATGAATTAGGTTACTATGGCTATTCCCCTATGGGTCTTTTTGTGAGTTTAAGCACTCATTTCTCTTGGGTAAATATACAGGAGTGGAAGTGTTGGGTTTTAAGTTATCTGAATACATAGACAGATAGATAGATAGATACATATCTACGTGACGTATTTATATATTATGTATGTGCACATAATAAATACATATGCAGGATATATAGTATATCGTTATATGGTATATAAAACATATATCATTACATAAGTACATATAATATATTAAGTATATGTAATAACATATATATTAAACTTTAGGAAGTACCACCAACATTAGTTTTCCCAAACAGTTGTCCCTAATAACGCTCCCATTAGTGACATATGACAGTTTCAGGCTCTCCGCACCCTTGCCAACACCTGATACTGAAATCCATCGGATCTGAGGCATGGCGTCCTTTAGGCATGATGGTTGGGGGTAAGTGGGTCCCCAGATCAGCCACTGTCCCTTTCTTCTCCCACAGTGCCAGGAGAGGCTGAAAGGTCTGTACCATCTGCTCGTGTATGCCTTGGAGCTGCTCACGGTCTATGCCTGGGAACAGGGGTGCAGAGCAGAAAACTTTGACATGGCAGAAGCCATCCGAACTGTCCTGGGGCTAATCACACAGCAGGAGCAACTGTGCATCTATTGGATGGTCAACTACAACTTTGAGAATGAGACAGTCCGGAACATTCTGCTGAGCCAGCTGAGGTCACCCAGGTAGCAAGCTTCCTTCCACCTTCTCTCTTTACCTGTTCACCTGCAAGCCAGGCTGTGCCGCTTAGCGTGAAGGCTCTGCCCCATCCTTCCCAGCCAAGGATGCTCCAAAGGAACCCCAACAGCGGTGGGGAGGGAGGCAGGGCGGGAACTAGGGGACCCTGACCAATGCCTTTCACATTTCAGACTGTCGTCATATTTTGCCCCCCAAACAAACACTTGAGAGGTGCTTCCCCTTACGGAAGGAAGGGGCTAACCATTTAATTACGTTGCTCACAGAACATCTCTGCAAAGCACCGAGGGCAGGAACAGAAGGTATAGCCATCTCAGACAAAGCACCCGAGGAACCGAGAGGAAACGTGGGTCTGGGTTACCAGACGCCCCGTCCAGCCCTCCCTTCCCAGCGTGAACATCTTCTTCCACAGGCAGCCCAACTGATTTTTTTTTTTTTAATCTGATGGAATTCATAGGCCGGTAATCTTGGATCCAGCCGACCCAACCAATAACGTGAGCAAAGAGAAGGCATGTTGGCAACTCTTAAAGCAAGAAGCTTGGAGCTGGTTGTCTTCTCTCAGCCCCGGTCAGTCACCTGGACCATCATGGAATGTTCTGGTGAGAGAGCTTTGCAAATACAGCTCAGGTCATGCTGCAGGGAGGGTGTCCTGATGCCCAGACCCCGGTCTTAGCCAAAAACACCATGTGCGGATTTCCTATAGCTGGGGTGACAAATCGTCACACGCCGGTGGCTTACAGCAACAGAAATGTACTCTCTCGCAGATCTGGAGGCTAGAAATCCAAGGTCCAAGTGTGGGCTGGGCTCTGTGAAGGCTCCTGGGGGAGGATTCCTACTTTTTCTGGTGGTTGCTGGTGCTCTCGGCATGTGGCTGTGTGTCCCTCCCGTCTCTGCCTCTGTTGTCACATGGCCTTCTGTGGTGTGTCTTCACAATGTCTCTTCTCTTTGCGCCTCTGTCTCCATGTCCCCCTCCTCTTAAAACGGAGCGAAGAGAGAAGGACACCTGCAGATTAAAGATTTCAATGAATCGCCGCAGGAGAGAGAGCAGGTGGAGAGTGCCTGGCAGCCGCCCTCTCCCCAGACTCAGGGCACAGATCTAGGGGCCGGCTTCCCCACCCACCCCCCAAAGAGAAGTCCATCCACCACCACGGAATTCAGAGCTTAAGGACTATTCGACAAGAATGTCATCAGTTTAGGCCACTGAATCCTTTCCGTTTTTCTGGGGGTCATCGGATGACAGGGGGACAAAGGTGTCATTTGAGACCACAGAGCGCAACCAAATTCCACATTGCACAGACACGCAACTAATTTACACCCGAAGAACCGTGGGGGTGAATCTGCATTCCATTTGGCACAGAAAGTTGAGGGTCAACTGAGCAAAGATGGGATATAAGTGAGCTTCCCAAGTGCCCAGGGCCCTGGACGGGGAGGACCCTGTGGGCGGGGAGCTCCCTGCTGGGATCCAGAAGGAACGTGCTTGGCCCACTCCTTGTCCCGACTTTCCCTGGACTCCGGGCTTTGCTTCTTGACCTCGATTTTCCTGGCTTCCTCAAACAACCTTTAAAAAATATCCACCCCACCCCCAACTCTATTCTGACCACTTTTAAACATACAGAAAAGTTGTGAAAATGGTTCCGTGAACCACTGCGTCGACCTGGACACGCACACGTTTAACCCTTGACCTCTCCAGCTGCGTCCCGGTCTGCGAGTGTGTACGCACACTCGTCACTGTCAGTGTTGTATATGTTGTTTCCACTGGGCCGCTGGAGTTGGCTGCCGGAGAGGGACATTCTTTTAGCGAACCACACTCAATGATCAAATTCCAGAGATTAAGACTAATACATTATGACCGTCCAGCCGTTTCCAGATCTTCACAGCTATCTGAAGAATGTTTCTGGTAGCCAGTTTTTCCCCAGCCCACGCTGCTTTTAGTTCTCATGTGCTGCCCCTAAGATGTCTTTTGATCCCTGCTTTTGCTCTGTTTTCTACCCAATCAACCTGTTTCCAGAACTAGGAGGCCACCCCTCTCAGGAGAGCTGCTGGAGGCCACTCGGGCCCACAAGCTGGTGCATCAGGGTGTCTGGGCACTGCAGGGCACACATGCACACACACACACACACACACACACACACGCCCCCCACCCCCACGATACTCAGCCGGGTGGGAAGGGCAGTACTGGTAATGAATTTGCCTTCAACCAATGGTGAAGTCCATTGCCAACATCAGGAGGCAACCAAGGTCGACCTTCAACTTTAAAGCTAACCAGCCGACCCGTGTCCCCAGGGAGAGCGGGCCCGTCTTCTCTGTGCTCACCAGCAAAGGGACGGTGTCTGTACAGAGCAGTGTCCCTTTCCCCGTTGGAAGGAGGGAAGGAAAGGAGGGGAAAGAGAGAAAGAAAAGGAAGGAAGAGGAAAGAAAACCACAAATTCCAAGGCCGAGAAATATCACAAATTTAATTTAATTTAAAGCTTCTAGCCTTCCATCTCTCTATAAGATGCTGATGCCCCTGCCTCCCTCTTGAAAGGACCCTGTCATGACCCTGGGTGCACCCAGATGATCCAGGATCATTCCCCCATCTCCAGAGCCTTAGCTTAAACACATCTAGAAAGTTCCACGTTCCATATAAGGAAACTGATGCATAGTTTCTGGGGATTTAGATTGGCACATGTGGGGAGGTGGGGTTGTCACCCGCTTCCACCTCCGCGGACGGGGGCCTCTAGGGTAGACTGAACAGGTGGCGCCTCCCATGGGGTGTCAGGACCCGTGACATGGAGCAAACCCCACAGTCTGAGTTTTTCTACCAGAGAGGAAAGAACTGTACTCCTGCGCAGGCCAGACCCCAATTAGAGAGCAGAATATGCTTTCTTTCCAGAAGTGACCCCAAGCGCAAGAAAGGGGCATGTCCCACCCTCCATGACCCCTTTTGGAGCAGAGAAGTGTCCCTTCAGACTGAACCCACTGGCCCGCTGATCCAGGCTGGCTCTCTGCTCAGCACACTGAGAACAGTACCAAGGGTTGAATAGTGTCCCCCCGAACTCATGTCCACCTGGACCCTTGGAATGGGAGCTTCCTTAGACGTGGGGTCTTTGCAGGCATCATTAGAGAGATGAGGTCATCCTAGATGGGCTCTGACTCCAGTGACTGGTGTCCTTATAAGAAGGCACAGGGAGACCGAGACACGCCAGTGGCCGGAGTGGTGTGTCTACAAGCCAGGGAAGGCGAGTTGTTGCTGGAGCCTCCGGAGGGGGGCTTCCTTGCCCCTTCCCTACAGCCGTCAAAGGCTGCCCGGCTCTGCTGACACGCTGAGCGCCGACTTTAGTCTCTGGAACCCGAGAGAACATACATTTCTGTCGCCGGAACTCCCCAGGGGTATGTTGCTAGGGCAGCCCCGGAAAACCAATCCCCAAGGGCACGTGTGTGCAGCAGAAGCCGATGAGGTCTGAGAAGGCTCACGTGTGAGCATTTCTCCAGAAATCTGCAGTCCCTGCAGTCAGCGGAAGAGAAAGGGGGCACAAAGGTCCAGCCACAGAAGGCCTTGTCACACCCAGAATAGCTTCGAGTCCCGGGAAGGGTCAGATCTTTCTTGGGGGTAGGAAGGAACAACTCACAGTTTTTGTTTTGGGCTGGGGGGCGGCGGGGAGGGCCTTGGGCACTGCCCTGAACCCTCTAGAATGTTCTCGTGGTGTGTCAATGAAAGCACTGAGTCTCCGTCCACCTTCGCAGCCGGTGCCGCTGTTCGCCACCCCAGGCCATCATCTAGACAAGTTTATCAAGGACTTTCTCCAGCCCAACAGACAGTTCCTAGACCAGATCACCGAAGCTGTTAAATTCATCCGTGAATTCCTTCAAAAAAATTGCTTTAGCCATTCAAGGACGAAGGTCCAGAAGATTGTGGAGGTGAGCATTGGCCTTTCTCCCACGTGGTTCCTGGAGCTCTGCAGAGCCCGCCCGTGGACAGAGGGCAAGGGAGGAGGGGGCGAGCGGGGGAGACGGGCACCCAGGACTGCGGCTCTCAGTGGGGTTGCCCACACCCTGCTTCCATCACTAAGGATATACTTCTGGCTCTGTATGAGCTTCTGGGGGGCTGCCGCGACCCTTCATGGCCTTGGCCTGGGACCTGCACCTCCCAAACTCTGCCTCTGTCTCCCCATCACCTCTCCTCTGAGGGGCTCCTCTTTTTCCTCTTGTCTCCTAAGGACACCTGCCATTGGATTTAGGGTCCACAGACCCCTCACTCAATGACATCAACAAAGACCCTTTTTCCAAGTCAGGTCATGTTCTCACATTCCCATTGGGAACCATTGGGGCTACCATTCAAACCACAGCATCTTCTAAGCTCAGTGTGTACTGAGCCAGAACGTGACCTCTCTCTTGCTTTAATGACCACAGCCCGCTAAGCCCCATCAACTGAGCTAAAGGTTCATTCTTGTCCAAGACTCAAGGCCACGAGCTAACCTGCTTCCCTCCATCTGTTGGTCAGCGACCAGATCACCAGGTGCCGGTCCCAAGGAGGGAGCAGGGAGGTGCCCATACGGTGCCAAACGGACCTGGGAGCCTGCTGTCCTGAGACAGACCCAGGGACCGGTACCAATATCCCATGAGTGTTGAGTAAAATGTCTCACTGAGGTTCATTGGACTGAGTTCATGGTCACAGGCTGAGTTCACAGGCAGTGCTAGAATTGTCAAAGCTTGTTTCCTCCCCTCCCGAGATTCCCATTAACCGGATAGTAAAAAATAAGAAAATGTATAGCGGCATATCATAGAAGAAAATAGGAAGAGAACCACCAGTGCACAGGATGTTGCTTTCTGCCTTCCTGAAGTTGGAAAGAGTTGTCTGCTAGGTGACATTCAGACCCTGGATATGAGGAGGGGGCAGAGATGGGCTGCTGAGGCCAACACTCACAGACCAGCTGCATGAACGAAGCAGGTTTGCACACCTGTTTATACCCTCCCCTCGCCCCTAACCCACTGCCAGGCATTTACCACTCATGGGTAAAACCAAGGTGCTCTCTGTAAAAATTGAGTGAGCTTTTTGGGGGGCAACCAGGGCTGCAGGTGTGAAGGTCGGTGCCCAGAGCAAAGCCCCGAGCATCATGCGTGGAACAATTCTCTGTGGGGAAGCTGGCTTCTCCCCCCGCTTGCCCTCGAAGCAGCCTGTCAGCTAAGCTCTGCCTAACACACTCTTTAGAGCAGAAAGGGAGGAGGAAGAGGAGGAGAAAGGGAGGAAGAGAGAGGAGGTAGGAGGAAGTAGAGAACCCTGTGAGGCAGGGACATACAGAGCCCCCATTTAGTACCCGACCCCTTACGGAAAGTTTGCAGAACACCGTACCTGAATCATCAGCATTCACTCCAGGATCCGCAGCTTGCAAGAGTAAACAGATGAATCAGGGAACTTTCAACGCAATGCAATGATTGCTTCCAGCTTGATTTCTCTCAGGTCACAGGAATTCCCATAAAGCTAAATGCTCTTTGGGAGAACTCTTGAGGAAGTTGACACGAGAAGTGGGTGATGGGTAATAGCCCCTCCGTTGTTCATGGGTTAATAAGCATGAGAAAGCCTTTGGAACCAAACTATTCGTTTGAAAAATTGAATGCTCTGCTTTGGACTCAGCCCTAACTGGACTCTAACCTTGGCAACCTCATTAATGAGCCCGCTGCTGCCAGCCCGTGGCGGGTGAGGGGCTCGGGATCTAGAAAATGCTGGATCTCAGCTTGCCTTTCTTCACTAGGGAGGGTCGACAGGCAAAGGCACAGCTCTGAAGACTGGCTCCGATGCTGACCTCGTTGTGTTCACAGACTCGCTTAAAAGCTACACCTCCCAAAAAAACGAGAGATGCCGTATCATCAAGGAAATCCACACACAGCTAGTAGCCTGTCAGCGGGAGAAAGAATTCGAAGTAAAGTTTGAGATTTCAAAATGGAAGGCTCCCAGGGTGCTGAGTTTCTCTCTGAAATCCAAAGTGCTCAACGAAAGCGTGAACTTTGATGTCCTGCCTGCATTTAATGCCCTAGGTGAGACCCCCTCCCCCAGACCTTTGCTGCTGGAGGAGGAAGCGGGGTTCTGGGGTGATGGGGCGAGGAGGGTGGAGGGAAAGCCATGTGACCTAGCATTGGCTCCTAGGTCTAGTGCCCCCAAGAGGCGGCACGAGGAATGGCAGCAGCCCCTTACACCTAAGGACCTATTCATTCTCCTTTTCCAGTTACTCATCCAAAGCATGGCCAGGACCATGTTCCTTACATTTTTCTATTCCTGTAGTATCCCTCGCAATATCCATCAAAGAATGGGGCCACAGGCGTTCTGTACACATTTACAAATAAAATGCCACAAGTATTAGTGAAGGAAATGAAGGAACAGACTGGGAAGAATGTGAGGCAAAGACAGGAAATCTGGGTGCCTTCAGTCTGCTTTGGAAATTCGGTTCATGAACAACAGATATGTAATGTTGTATTAAAATAAACCAAGACCATTTCAGCAATTTTTGAAATCAGAATCAAAAAGACGCTGATACCTTCCCTCTGAATAGTTCTTAGTGTCTCTAGAGAGGAAATAATAGTATAAATTGGGGGTCAGCTATTTTTTTTTTAAAGGCAAGGTAGCAAGTATTTTCAGCTTTGATGACCACACAGTTTCCGTCACAACTACTCAATTCTGCCACTGTACCCCGAAAGCAGCCATAGACAATACATGAACAAAGAAGCATAGCAGTGTTCTAATAAAACTTTATTTACAAAAACAAGAAGTGGGCCAGATTTCGCCTACCATGCATAGTTAGCAAACTCCCAATCAGTGCTGTTTAAAATGTTTTTCTGTGATAATAACCATGTTCTACATCTACTGACAGTTTGAAATGTAGCTAATGGGACTAAGGAGCCACATTTTTTATTTTATCTCCCTCTAGTTCATTTGAATCCAAGTAGCCACATTGTTTGGTGGCTACTGTATCAAACAGTATACATCTAGATAATACTTTGATAATAGCACCTGTCCTCCTACAGACCATATAATTTTTTCAACTATCCCATTACTCCCAGTATCTTAGACATTAATCGTTCAAATATACAAACAGATTCTGAGTCATCGAATTAAATCACATTGGTCAAAAATATTTGGAAATGGTTACTTTTATGCACAGCAAAGCACAAACGAAACATCTCCCCCTTGCTAGGTCAACTGAATTCTGACTCCCCACCCAGCCCCAAGGTCTATGCTGATCTCATCGATCTGTATAAATCGTCAGACACCTTGGACGGAGAATTTTCCACCTGTTTCACGGAGCTGCAGCGCAAATTTGTTGTCTCTCGGCCCACTAAACTGAAGGATCTAATTCGTCTGGTGAAACACTGGTACAGGCAGGTATGGCCGCTCTCACTGCAGCTGCCTGGCAGTGCCCATGCGACCGGTTCCCATCAAGTGTTCTGTGGGCCCAAGCTCTCCCATGCTGGGGGCTGAGTCACTCTGGGGATCCTATCCACTAATCCTGCTTGTCTCTGTGGCATCCCCATCACCAAACCCATGAAGCTGGGTGAGCTGTAGAGCACCTTCTCCCATCAAAGCAGCCGCATCTGTCTCATTTTACCTCTGCTCTGACCCCCCAGAGAATTGGGCAGGAATCCAAGTTATTCTGCTCCCCAGGGCAGGTGAAACCGGGACTTTCCATGCCCACAGGTCACCAGCATGGCTTATCCCCCACTCAGCGTCCAGCGGAGCACACACAGATGCTAGCCTTGGAATACAGGTTGCAAGCTATAGGAAGGACCAGGGTGTGCCTTTTCTGTAACAGTTAGCCTCCCTCCATTTCCGTCACTGTCTCGCACAAAGGGGAGCCTCTGAGTATCTCCGTGGCAGCAGACACCCAGCCCAGCAGCAGCTGCTTCCTGTGTACAACAACCTGAGCTTTGTGGTTTCCAACCCAGAAACTCAGAGAAGCGGCTGTATCCCCAGCCCCAGGGTGCTCAGAGGGCTCGGGGCTACTGTGTGACCTTGAGCGAGTCACTTCCCCTCCCCGCGCCTCAAGTCTTCATCAGAAACGTTGACCTATGCCTGCTTGGTGGGGGTGTGGGAGGATTAGGAATGACATGTAAAATGTCTGGCCCCCTCTGTCAGCCCGCCGTGGGTGTTCTGAAAGTGGTCGCTGTTGTAGAACTCTAGGGAGTCCTATATGGCCGAACCCCAAACCAGAAATCTACAAGCCTCTAAGGGAGGCCCCGCTCAGATCTCCAGCAGCCCCGTCCCATCAGCCCTGCATCTCATGCCTCGGTTGCCCTGCTGTGGCCCCGGGGACCATTAATGGGAGGTGTCTTCCACGCTCTGAGCTCACTGCTCCTCCCCGCTTCGCCAGTACTGCCTGACCTTCCCCTCTTCCCTCAGTGTGAAAGGAAACTGAAGCATAAAGGGTCTCTGCCCCCGAAGTATGCCGTGGAGCTGCTCACCATCTACTCTTGGGAGCAGGGGAGTGGGGCAGAGAATTTCGACACCGCGGAAGGTTTCCGGACGGTCCTGGAGTTGATCACAAAATATCGGCAGCTCTGTGTCTTCTGGACAGTCAATTACAACTTTGAGGATGAGACTGTGAGGAACTTCCTACTGACCCAGATCCAGAGGACCAGGTGCTCTACACCCTGCCACCCCCTTTCCTTAACCGGATTCCCTCCAACGCCATGACAGCCACCCGGATTCTCCTCCCTGGGCTCGGGATTCAGTGCTCCCCCCAAGAAACAGGACAGGGGCGGGTGAGGAGTGGAAAGGTGCCAACCAACAGAACTTCCCATAGTCTCTGGGGAGGAAGCCCTTGTGGGGGAGGGCAGGAGAGCACGTTATCCAGGAGGATTAGAGAAGGAAGGACCAAGGTACCGGTCTCTAGGCTGCTTCCGTCTTCCTAGGTTGGAAGGAAAAGTGTGAATTCGTTAGCAGGTCTTAGAGCTGTGGAAGTGGGAAGCGTGTCCCTGAGAAATAACGCTATCCTTCCCTCGTGGCTGATTCATCCTACAGGAGAATTAGATTTTATTCGATTTATTGGATCAGCCCTCATCTCCCCTTCCAGACCTGCATCCCGCAAAACCGCTGTCCTTCAAGAATAGCAGGGAATCTTAGCGTGTCCATTCAGTGCTGCCAGCAGAGCCCCAAAACAAGGGAGGCAAAAGAAAAGGAACAGGAGGAAAGGAAAAAAGCTCTGAGAAAGAATAGAGGAAAAGAAAGAAAGAACAAGATACCATGGGCTGCCTACCACGGCCATGGCCAACATGACATTACGGTTGATCAAATTGCCCAGCATATTTCAACCGATCTAACAGGAGGGAGATGTTTCTATTATGCCGTCCTGTGTACAGTAAGGAACAGCTTTCAAAATACTATTGGCGAATGTCACGGGATTCTCAAAAATCACTTTGTGCTCTATCGGTACATTTGAATTACCGGCACCTAAAACGTAGGACACGTTGTTTTGGTGCCAGAAGTGGAATGGGCCCCCCGATTCTGAGGTCGCTGGTTTTAAAAAGCATGTCGTGTTTCGGACTCTCCTTTAGGCCTGTGATCTTGGACCCAGCGGACCCCACCGGCGACGTGGGCGGAGGCGACCGATGGTGCTGGCATCTCCTAGCAAAAGAAGCTACCGAGTGGTTGTCCTCTTTCTGCTTCACAGATGGGACTGGATATCCTGTGCAATCGTGGAAAGTGCCAGTAAGGATAATCTAAAGGAAGTGCCGTCTGGAGATGCCCCCGGGACACGCTTACCTCCAAGAGCTTTTTCCCTCTGTAGCAATATGGAATTTGTTCCACCCCAAATAACAGATAGCCCAACGCAGGAACTGAGAACAAAACAAAATAGGCATTTTTGTTTGTTTGTTTGCTTTTTTCTTCTTGTTCAAGAGTCCTAAGGCAGGTGACCCAGGACTCGTGCTACAGCTCTCTAAGCGGGTTTTCTCCACCGGTTGGTGTGTGGGGGTTGGCTAGTTCTTTGTGCAGGGGGTTATCGGATGCTAAGGGCATCCCTGTTCTCGATCCCCTGGAGGCCAAGAGCAGCACCCGCCATCGTGGCCACCAGAAAAAGAGGCAGACACCGCCAAATGTCCCCGGGGGCATCACCAGCTTTTTCTGGCCACACCTTCCTTAGCTGCTGATTTTCGTCCCAATTGCACTGCATCTCCAGGCGGCAGGTCGGGTCCCGGCAAGAAGAACAGCGAGGGGGAAGATACATACCCAAGTTGTCTTCCTAGAAGCCTCATCCGGCAAATTATCTTGGGTTTCATTGCCTGGGATGGTCATGAGGTTCCTCGTAACTTGAAAGTGACTCCAAAAGGATGCGGTATATGGGGCAGGAGTCTTCACTGTGGATGGAGGTTGGCTCCTTTTCCTGAGAGTGTCGGTCACACCCGTTCAAAGCTCCGCCTCCTACCGGGACACCTGCCCACGGGGTACAGTGGTTGTCCCACCAGGTTCTTTCTCAGCGTTTTTCCAAGCAGGTTTTCTCAGCCTCAGCGGTTGCTGACATTTGGGCTGGATAATTTTTTGTTTTCTGGGGGTGGGGGGGCCCTCCCGTACATGGTAGGGTGTGGAGCAGCAGCCCAAATCTCTACCCTCTAGACGCTACCCGGTCGTGACTATTAAAAATGTCTCGAGACATGGCCTTTGATCCTTTAGGGAGCCAAACAGCCCCCGGGTGAGGACCCAGCTTGAGAAGACCCGCTCGACCCTGGGGTCCGCTTTGGTTATCCAGATCTGCCCTAGAACCCATCCCAAAAAGTTGTTCCCGGTCCTACTAACCCTCTTGGATACGCTCCTGCTTCTTTTCCTCTGAGTCTTTGAACCAGTGGTGTTAAGTGCGTGGGATCCGTCTTCTTCCGGCCCATACATTTCTTTCTCTCCAGATAGTGCAGACACCAGGCAGCTGTGGCATGGGGATTCAGCCTCTGGTCAATGAGATGTTCGCCTTCAGAAGTCCTAGAACCCAGGAATGGTAATGCTAGAAGAGACTTCTGGGGGTCATCCGGCAGCTGCTTCTTAAAGAACCCGCTCGCTGTCACCGTGGCCAGATCCACTCTCCTGCATCCCTCCTCTCGCTTCTCTGACTCCTCTCGAAACCAAGACCGCCCAGTCCTTCCCAGACCAGCCCGCTGGACTCTCGCTCTGCACGTGACCCGCCTTCCCAGACACACCCGCGCTCACCGAGCTTCACCGGCTCCATCATTTTTTGTCAACCACAGCGTGTTTTCCACTTAGCTTTTCCTTCAAGCCTTAGCAGCGCGATTTCTCTGTAGTCCCAGAGGGAAGCCCTTTCCCCGCCCCTGGGATCCTATAATTTCGTGATCTTGCTCTCACCCTCCTCCATCCTGGCCAACCTCCCGCCTCTTTCCCTCTGCACACCGATTCCTGTCTACACCTGCTGAGCCGAAGGTCTCCCCAGCAAGTAGCGAGCTGATGTCTTCTTAGCCCTTAAAACTTTCCAGAAGCTTGGATTATAACTGTTGCTTCACAGGCATAATAGCCTATTGACTCCCCCCACACCCCAGCCCACCACGATGCGTGCCTTCTGGCCGGATCTCAAGGCTTTATGCTCTGGCTTTAGCTTCAGAGATACCTGGATGTCTGCGTGTTTTAACCTCAAATATCCACTTCAAGCTTTACCACCCCGCGTTATGCCACTACACCAACCATCACAGAATGAAGAGGGTGTCCAGTCTTTGTCCCCAGCTCCCAGCCCAGAGCCTCAGGACCCAGGGAATTTCCCGATAGGAGAGTCTTTACCACCCCCAGGAGCCTCGTCCAGCTGTCCCTGAGCTGACACCAATGGGGTTTAGGGCCTTTGGTGAGAGTTTCCAAGGAAGGACTGGCCACGCCGGCGATGCCAGGCATGTAATGAGAGGGTAGAAGCTTTCAGTCCCATCCCCCCAACCTCCCAAGAGCAGACTGAATTCAAGCACCTGGCTACTGGTTTAATTAATCATGCCTTTGTAATGAAACCCCAATAAAGACTCTGGACAGCAAGGCTTGGAACGCTTCCTGGTTGGAGAACAGAGCTGTGTGTTGGGAAGATGATGAACCAAACTCCAGGGGGCGGGCCTCCAGGGCTCCCGGCCCTTCCAGCTCCTCCCCCCCCCCCCCTCCCGTCCTGTGTTTTTCCTCATCTGCCTGTTCATTTACATCCTGTAGAACAAAATGGTGGTGGTAAGTATGGCCTTTTTCTGAGCGCTGTGAGTCATTCAAGCAGGTTGTTGAACTGAAAGGGAGGCCGTGGAAACCCCTGAATTTGTAGCCAAGTAGGGGGGCGGGGGGTCCAAGTAGTCTGAGCCCCCCACTCACAGCTGGCATCTGAGGAGGACCTCGCCCTTTCACTGTGAGCCCTGCATGGCCTCCAGGTAATGTCGGGGTTGGAGTGACCTGTAGGACCCCCAGCTGGGGTCGTGCCAATGGCCTGGGGTTGGAACGCATCACTGCTCTTGTCCAGAACAAGGGCAAAGGATAGAGCCCTTGAAGAAAGAGCGACCACTCTGCCTTTACGTCGTCTTAGCCTACAAGGAGATGCCAGACCCTTCCAGGTGCCCCAACTCACACTAGAGATATAGAAGGAGACCGTAAGGCCATAAGACACTGCCCTAACCTCACAGGGCTTATGACGTACCTAGAGGTGCATCACCTGCACCCCTTCACTAAAAATGAGCAACTGTGTACAGCTGCGTGATCAGTGGGACGGGTGTAGTGGGCTAAGACTTGGAACAAGAGAGAAAGTAAGCAGCTCAGAACGTACATCCCAAAGGAAGGAAGGAGCCATCCTGGGCCTTTCCTGCCACTGTCTTCTCAGCATTTGCCAGACGTTTAAGTTCATTCAAAGCAAAGATAAGAGCGCGTCCGCAGTGATCAAGAAACACGCCACTGGCCGTCATTGGAAGGCTTGAGAACACCAACCCTTTTCTCAGAAGTTGGGCAAGTCCCGGCAATGAATAGGGTATAACTAAGCCCATCCTTTCCTGTACAGACGGTATTTCAGGATAAACAGACAGCTATAACTAATAAGGAAAAACATCTTTTTTACAAAAGGATTCAACTTAATAGTTGTTGAAAGGGTGAAAATGAGAAACATCACTGTTAGGCAACCTTCGCTGAAATGAACCATGAGGCAGAGACTACGGAAGGGTGGGACCAAGGAGGAGATGCCGGCAGGGGGCGCTCTGTGACGGAAGTGGGCAGACCGCCACTCCCCAAGCCCTCCGTGGGATCAGGGCATCAGGAGGAGAGGGACTTGGCTGTGCCTGCCGGTGGGAGGCAGTGTCGAACACACAGCACCATCCATGAAATGTTTTGCCAGGTTAAAAAAAAAAAATGGCCATAAGAACAAAAGGAATTGAGTTAGCAAATCCCAGAATAAATGTGGAGGCCAGACACACTTCATAGGGGGAGAACGTCAGAGTAAAAAGCCAGGAGAGGAACTGTTGGTGAAAGAGACAGGAGCCAAGACCGCACAAGAGTCCAGTTAGGCAGAGCTAGAGGTCAAGGTCCCAGGCCCACTGGCCACTCTCAGTTACCCTGGCAACAAGGCCGCCACTTACCCCAAAAGAAGTAAACAGTGATTAGAAGCAGGGCTACACGTGGCAAGCGGCCAGCAGCCCAGGAGGAGTTTGGGAAGGGTTTGAGGGGGAGACCTTAAATGAGATCATCAACGGGAAGAATTTGCCGATCAAAGGATCTTCTGGAGCCTGTCTGCTGGAGGGTCTTCGACCCCTTCTCCAGACAAGTTTGGTCAAGTCGGAGCAGGTGAAAAACGGAACCGCTCTGCTTCTGTTGCTTGACATCAGCGCCCGGGATGGATCTCACACAAGGAAAAGATGCAGAAAATCCACTCTCTGTCTTTCCTGGGGCTGCCCCGAGTGGGGCATAGACCTGGAGGGGAGCACAGGGAACAGAATGTGAGGACTCAGTAACCCAGCGCAGCTGAGAGATGGAACCAGTCAGTTCCATCCGGGCGCCCACGTGCCAGGCATGGGCACGTCTGATGGAATTCCTCATATATGCGCCGACCCCAAGGCTCTTCTCTTGCCTTTCCCTTCGTTGGGGGCCAGTCTGGGAATTGCAAGGGAGAAGCTCTCGTGTTCTAAGGGACAAGGCTCCAATTGATGGAGCAGGAAGTCATCACCAGGGGAAGGGGAAAGGCTCAGTTGCTGTTAATTGTGTATATAGGGTAAGGGTTATGGGGGCAGGAAAAGGGATCCTTCCCCAAGGCTTGGCCGCGGTGAAGAAGGTGCCACTGTGAGCTCCAACAGCGGGAGAGGAAATGCCGCTAAACACACAGGATGCCTGGGGAAGCCAGGAGCGTGGCAGACAGAATAATACCCCCCCCCCAAGGATGTCCATGCCCTGGTCCCTGGACCCTGTGGATATGCTACCAGGGACTCTGATGGTGGGAATAAGTAAAGGGTCTTGAGAGGGGGAGAGGAATCTGGGTATTCACATGGGCCCAGTCGAATCCCATGAACCCTTAAAAAGTCCAGAGCCTTTCCCACCCAAAGGCGAGAGATTCTGCTGTTGGAGACGCAGGAGGACGTGTGTGGCTGTGGCTGGCTTGGAGATGCAGAGGGTCCCGCGTCCAGGAACGCAGGCCGCCTCTGGATGCTGCAAGTCACGCAGGAGAAGGTTTCCTCCTCTGGCCTCAATGCCAGGGAGGGGCCAGAGAGGGGGGAGGAGGGAGAGCACCCTATCCCTGATCTCTCCTCGCTCCCACCATTCCCAACGTAAAAGAAAAACACCTGTTTTCTAAAAATTGTCCGCGTGATCTCACGCAAGGGAGCGTGTCAGCCCACTTACACGGGGCGGTTTCACACTCCCGGTCCGTATCGCAGGCCTGCCGGGGGTGCGACTCCGGGGGTGCCATCCGCACCGAGCTGTGTCTGTCGGGCTCACACTCTCACCCCGGTTCCTCCCTCCGTCCCCTCCTGTCTCCCGAGGATCTTTCCTTCCACTCCCGCAGCCTTTGCTCTTTGCTGCCATCTTGTGGTCATCGAGAGAATTACAAGTCCTAAAAGGCAATGAGGTTTGCTTAAAGCCCCTGGAAAATGTTAGGGGAAGAGAGAGGTTCCCTCTTCATGGGAACCGTGATCCAGACAATAAAGCATATTTAAGCAATCTGTTATTTCCGCATACTCCCTAGGAGCATAGAAGGGAGAGGCAACCAACGGCCCTTTAAAAAGCGTAGGGACGGGCGCCTGGGTGGCTCAGTGGGTTAAGCCGCTGCCTTCGGCTCAGGTCATGATCTCAGGGTCCTGGGATCGAGTCCCGCATCGGGCTCTCTGCTCAGCGGGGAGCCTGCTTCCTCCTCTCTCTCTGCCTGCCTCTCTGCCTACTTGTGATCTCTGTCAAATAAATAAATAAATAAAAATTAAACAAAAAAAGCGTAGGGACACTGGGCAGATGATTACTGAATTAATCCTCTGAGGAATTTCCGAAATCATTCTATGGTGTATATTAGAGAGATAAATCGGTCTTGCAGGGCGCCTGGGTGGCTCAGTCAGTTGAGTGTCCAACTCTTGATTTTGACTCGGGTCATGACCTCTGGGTCATGGAATCCCCACATTGGGCTTAGCGCTTGACTTTGAGTCGGCTTGAGGTTCTCTCTCTCTCCCTCTCCTTCTGCCTCTCCCCAACCCACACTGTGAACATAAGTAAGTAAATAAATAAATAAAATCTTGAAAGAAAGAAAGAGAGGGGTCTTTCCCCTTGACCTCGAATGTGACCAAGAGGAAAAGAGGGATTCAAGTCTTCGAGTTTGGCTACCTTTCCCACTTTTTAAGAATTCCCTATTAAAAGGTTAATGCAGGAAATCCTAAAATATTGATGGAATTGTGCTCATGGATTAGGATGCTGAATATAGTTCAGATGACAATACTACCCAAGGCCAAGCGCAGATTTAAAGCCATCTCTATCAAAATCCTAATGGTATTTTTAATTTTTTTTTTAATATTTTATGTATTTATTTGACAAAAATAGCTAGAGAGCACAAGCAGTGGGAATAGCAGAGGGAGAGGGAGAATCAGGCTCCCTGCCGAAGACAGACGCTTAACTGACTGAGCCACCCAGACGTCCCCGCTCATGGTATTTTTTTATGGGAAATGAGAAAAACTCATCCTAAACTTCATGGGGAATTTCAAGGGACCCAGAATAGCCAGAACAATCTTGAAAAATAAGAACCAAGTTGGAGGACTCACATTTTCTGATTTCAAAACGTGACACGAAGTTACAGTAATTGGAACAGTTTGGCATCTGCATAAGAATAGACAGACAGACCAACAGAAGAGAACCGAGATCCCAGAAATGACGGCTTACATTGATGGCCCACTGGTTTCAATAAAGGCGCCAATGTCACCCTTTTACAGAGGAGAAATTGGTCTTTCTAGCACATGGTTTTGAGAAAAGAGGTTGCACACATGCCAAGAATGAACCTGGGCCCTTACTATACACCGTATACAAAAATTAACTCAGAATTGATCCAAGACCCAAGTTCTAGGAGCCAAAACTATAAAGCCGTCGGAAGAAAACAGGCATGTCTTGCACTTAGCCATGGTTTCTTAAACTGGGACACCCAAGCATAGTCAACCCAAATAAAAATAAATAAATTGGATTTTGTCACGATTAAAAACTGTGCATCAAAGGACACAACCTGGGAGTGAAAAGACCACCCACCGAATGGGAGAAAACTTTCGCAAACCCTATCCGATAAGGGTTTCATACCCCGAATATATAAAAGACAACGACTCCACAACAAAAAGACAAGATTGCCGATTTTAAATTGGGCAAAGAAGTTAAAGATAAACAAGGCTGGGAAATACATGGAAAGATGCTCCACGTCATCAGAGAAATGCAAATCAGAATCCTAATGGGCCGTACTTGGCCCCCAGGAGTCTGCCTATCATTGAAAAGCCAGAGAAGCACTGGGACAGGCGTGGGGAAGCGGGGACCCTCACATGTTGCTGATGGGATTGTAACACCATATGGCTGCTGGGGAAACCATCTGGCAATTCTCCAAAAAGTTACATGCAGAAGCTCTGTCTGACCCCGCAATTCCACCCCAAGGGATACACCCAAAAGAACGGACCACAGGTACTGCTATAGTCCTAGCAGCATCATTCTCGGCAGCCAAAAGGCAGAAACAGCCCATATGTGCAGCCACAGACCAATACAAGAGAAAACTGTGGCCCATCCGTGCAATGGGAGAGCAGTCAGACATGAAAGGAATGACCTTGAAAACATTCTGCTAAGTCACAGAAGCCAGACACAAAAGGCCAATTATTGTACGATTTCACGTATATGAGAAATCGAGAAGAGACACCTCCAGAGACAGGAAGGAGATCAGAGGCTACCAGGAGCTGGAAGGAAGGAAGAGCAGAGGGTTCCTGCTCGATGGGGACAGAGCTCATGTCCAGGATGATGAAAAAGTTCTGAAGAGAAACAGAGGTGATGATTGCTGAGTATCGGGTATGTCATTATGAGTGATCGCACCCCTGACAGCGGCTGACGGGGCACATCTTAGGTCACGTATGTTTTAACCACAATAAGAAAATCATAAATAAATGCACACACAACCTGGGAAAAGACCATCTCAATGAGTCCACTAGAGCCCAAACTGTGGTAATAAGTGGGGATAGGAGGAGAGGCTGGATTGTGAAGGGATCTTGAGAAATGAGAAGCATGAAAACAAGCCCATGGGACATGTGACCTGCCTTGCACTGTGTCCCGACGCGTTCCTAACCCTTACATCGTGAGCCCGTGGCTTCCGTAAGATCGTAAGTAGGCGGAAAGCTGCAGATAGCCTGGACTCATAGGAATTGTCCCCTTAGCACTGTCCCTGGCCGACAGGACCAGCCCCCACCATCTTGCAGAGACCAGAGCAAAATGAAAACGCAAGACCCCTTGGTCAAAAAACATGGAGAGTTTTTCAAGACCGTGACATCAGAGCATCGAGCCAAACACACCTCGAGTGAGGAGCCCATGCGGCTGGCCCTATCGGGAGCTGAGAACTAGCAGGTTGCTGAGCAGGTGCTGGGAATCCAGGGGCGCTGGATGGACGTAAAGAAGAGAGAAGGGGCGGGCGGGAGATCCCACGGTGTCCAGTGGGGTTAGCGTAGCCAGGCCAGACTGGACAGGTGTAATACTCCGTACCACACCTCACCCTGCTCTTCGCTCAGCCTCGGCCAGGCTGGACTCAGCTGGTCCCAGAAGGAACGATCAGAAGCTGCTGAATGTCACTGTGTTCCTTGTGGCCGGCGCAGAGCTCTTGCTTCATCATTTTCATCATCTCATTTGATTTCTGCCTACAAGATAGATACTTTCCTCCATCCGATGAAGGGAGAAATGGAGGCTCAGAAGGGCTCTCTTGCTGCAGGACCCTGCCGGATCTTGACCAGGAGACCTTCTCCTGCTCACACCTGGGACCCCTGCTTGAGGAGTTTCCTCCCTCAGACTCAGCTGGAGGTCAGTGAGCCTTGTCCCTTCCACAGTCCTTTGCAGGACTCCTGAAAGCAACGGAAGGCTCCACGTCTCCCCCCCCCCCCCCCCCCCCCCGCTCTCATCCTCCAAGTCTCCTGCAATAAACAGCCCAGACAGGCCCAGTGCCAAGGCAGAAACTCCATTAGCAAACCTGACTCTGGGGGCACTGCCCGGCCCTGCTATTTCAAAGCCGCTCTGAGTCAAAATGTCCCGGCTAATGGGCAAAGCATGCCTCACTGCTCAGCTTGATTTAGAAGCCCTGGAGGATGGATGCCTCTGTTGCCGCAGCAGAAAGTCTGAGCCAAGAAGGCAGGGAGGGAAGGGACCCCGCTGGCTGGCTCTGTCTGGCCCGGGGGCGGGGCAGAACATGGGAAGCACTGCCAGCGTGGACGGAGCGCTCGGTTCCCTTGGGCCGAGAAAGGAGATAAGCACCTCATCACCCTAAATCCTCAAACTGCCTTCCAGGTTGGATACTGTGATACCCATTTTACAAATAAGCAAACTGAGGCCCAGTGAAGCCACTTCCCCGGCCCAAGGGCCCACAGCTAGTAAGGGGGCTGGTGGAATTTCACCCTGGACTGTTCTGCCTCCAAACGTAAAGCTTTTAACCCCTTAACTATATGGACTCCTGGAAACCCAGCCTTCGGGGGGTGAGTGAACCATGTGGATCTCAGCTTGCGCCGAGAAAAGGTTCCAATGGCCACAGGTAATCAAAACCAAAAGATTCTCCTTGAGTGATAAGAGATCTACTTCCCAGCTAAGCTTCAAGCCCAGGCTGCAGCCCCTATTCAGTGTGGGGCCAGTGACCCCCTCTCATTTGTAATGATCCAGGCCCCAAAGGAGGACCCTCACCCACGGGGGGGTCAACAGACCCTCCCGAGAGCTTGGCAGACTCCCTAGCCGCAGCTCCCAGGGCCCGCCACCGATTAACCCAGCCAGCAGGCGTTGGTTAAAATGAAGATTCCCGTCTCATTACTATCACGATTTGAAAGTAGTGATGAGAAAAAGTGGTATTTTTTGAGAGAGCTCCAACAAGGAAATGTGATGTAAAGGTTTTGTGATCTGTCCCGATGCCACCGTCTTACCCACTGCCCTGTGCTTTGTTGCCTGTGTTCGAAGCAGAAGGAAATACTACATGGCAGTTAAAGGTTAATAAGATCATAATTTTCTTCCATTCCAGTTCAAGGGGTCAGTGGTCCCAGTCTGCAGGGTCTCCAGGTCCACCAAATCCTCAGGGAATCACCCCACTTCTGCCCCATCTTTCTTCCTCCAGACGAACCCCAGATTCCATTTCCCACCCTGAATGTTGAAACCTGTGACCCCTGCAAGGTGTTTCCGTGGCCACGCCCAGGATCATCACGGACAAATTCTTGTTCAAGATTGTCCCTTGAAACCTCCAGAATGAACACGGGCCTGCCAGCACCGGGCCTATAGCACTTCTGACCTCCAGAGCCGTGAGACTATAAGTCTGTGCTTGAAGCCGCTCAGTTTTTGGTCATTTGTTAAAGCAGCCATAAGAAGCTCATACAGTGACCTTGACAACGACCTTTTAGTTTTGTGGGCCTCCTGGTGCCTCTTCTATGCAGTGAGAAGAATGATGTCCATTTCCCCTACCCATGGGGAGATTTAAACAAAATAATAAATATAAAAAGGCTTGGAAAGTGTCCTATAAATGAGGATTGGAATTTTTGGCCCATTGCAGTGTATCCTTGGCTACCTCTCTCTCTGACTGTTTGTTTTGGGGTCAGCAGCTCCTCCTCCTCCTCTCTCCTTCCACTGCCTCTTCCGTGCTGGGGAAATCTCCTGTTTTATCTTCCTCGATCTCCCCCTACAGATTCAGCTTCTAGATAAAGAGCAGGTGGCCAGCCAGGGGTCAGTGGGTTGGCCAGGGCCCCGGCTGGGAGGCCGTGGGAGACAAAATCAGATTGTCACAGCAGAGAGGACAACAGCCGGTGACAGCCACTTCCTTGTCTGCAGCTGGGCTGCCTTGTCTCCCTGACCCAGTGGAGTCCCCCCTGATGCTCATTAACCACCAAAGGCACTGGGCAAGCCAGGACAACTAATCCTGCTAAGGAGAGTCAAACCTGTTCTCTGCATGCTTGCCTTCCTCGGAGGGACCCCCGCCTCTACCAAAATTCACTCGTCATGCCTTCACTCTCCGAGGACATGCTGAAGTTGGCAGCATCGAGTACATGACAACGATGTTGATTGCCCACTCCACGGCCACTCTGCCCTTCTTCCTTGCTCCCAAAACTGTCCACCGAGTCTCGGGAGATGAGCTTTGATTGGTCTAAGCTAATCCTGGCATCCTGTGCTCTTCTATCTCCCTTCTGTCCTGTACACTGTTGTCTGAGGCTGGTGATTTCTAGAGCTTCAGCCGCCATCTTCTGACTTTGAAGGGACCATGCTAAGGCTGAAATATCAATGTCTATGTCTATTTTTCCTTAATGTCTATTTTTTCTTCCTATGTCTAGGAAGGAAAAACTGACGGATGAAGGAGCCTTGCTAGCTGGAGTGGTTAATTTTATGTGTTCCCTTAGCTAGGCTATGATGCCCAGATGTTTTGTCACCTGCCAGTCTAGATGTTGCTGTGAAGGCATTTTTAGATGTGATTATCATTGAAATCAGTAGACTGATTAAGCAGATTACCCTCCATAGTGAGGGTGGGCCTCATTCAATCAGTTGAAGGGGAGTAGGAGAGAGAAGGGGGGGAGAGAGAGAAAGCAATTCTGGTAAAAATGTGAATATTTGAAAAATCTGGGTGAAAGGTATACAAGAATTTATTACATTCTTCCCAACTTCTCATATGCCCCAAATGAATTTAAAATAAAAATTTAAATCAAAAAAAGGAGGGGGAGGGAGCCAGGTTCAAACCTGGTTTATCTCACATAATGCCTGGCCTTTCTTTGGGAATCTGGAGTCAGAGTACCAGCTTCTGGATGCCTGGGATCCAGCTCAGGTCAGTTATGGTCTCTCTCATAGTCAAAACCAGTGTCTCCTGGGGTACCCAGGTGGCTCAGTCAGTTAAGCATCTGCCTTCAGCTCAGGTCATGATCCCAGGGTCCTGGAATCGAGCCCTACATCGGGCTCCCTGCTCCGCAGGGAGTCTGCTTCTCCCTCTGCCCCTCCCCTCCGCTTGTGCACGCTCTGTTTCATAAATTGAAATCTTTTAAAAAAATTATAAAACATTGCTTCCTTGAAGCTATGAAGGTTAATCCCAACGAGCCATGGGAATCTTTTCCGAACGGTACAGTACCATGTACACACCAGCAGAGCTACGTTTTTATAGCAGCAGATCCTCCCTCCCTCATGGAGACTTCGGGAGAATTTGGATTTTCGTAGGCGAGATTTGCTTGGAGCTATGTGTGCTCCTATTGCGGCAGAATAGGGCACAAGATTCAAATCTGGGCTGTCCTGTTTAGCGGCCACGGGATCTTGGGCCAGTGCTTGTTTTCTGTGCCTCCGTTTCCTTACCTGGTAAATGAGACTAGTAATAGCACGCTGCTCATAGGAGTGTTTGTGAAGGCAGAGGGCTGTGGCAGGCACAGGGATGAAGCCCTGTAGCCACCAGCTGTCATCATCACCAACTGTCATGGTCCTGTGCCTAGCCTTTGCTGGTTGATGACACTAAGTTAGTGACTTGTCCCTTCCAGCCTCCCTGTCCTCCTCTGTAAATGCAGACCATGCTACAGGAGGATCAGATCATGACGAGTATGGGACACACTTAGCCCGGTGCTGGGCACACACTAAGCCCCTCCTTGGAGGGTCAGGGGAGAATCACAACCCGCAACACCCACTAGGACGACTACTGTTAAAACAAAACAAAACAGCAAGTACTGATGTTGAGGGTGCAGAGAAATCGGAACCCCGTGCACCGTGGGTGGGAAGGTCATTCCGCTTTTGTGGGAAACAGCGGGGCAGTTCCCCAAAAAGTGCAAGACAGAATCCCCCGATTGTATTAGCCTGGGCTGCCATCACAAAACACCATAGTCTGGGGGGGGTCAAACAACATTCATTTTCCCACCACGCTGGAGGCTGGAAGTCTGAGATGAAGGTACCAGCGCCTCTGGGTTCTGCTGAGGAGGGGTCTCTCCCTGGCTTTGCCTGCGGTCACCTTCTTGCTACACACTAGCATGTTCTTTCCTCTGCGTGAAGGCAGAGGAGGAAGGAGCATGAACTCTGTGTCTTCCTCTTTTTCTAGGGCCACCAGTCCTATCGGGTTAGGACCCCACCCCCATGACTTCATCTGATCTTAATTGCCTCCTTTTGGGATCTGCCATGTCTCCAAATATACTCTCATCGGGGTTTAGAGCTTCAGCACGTGAGCTGCAGAGGGCGGGCGCAATTCAGTCATCGCGCAGATGAAGGCTCCCGCAATTCCACTTCTGGGTTTCTGCTGGGAAGACCTGAAAGCGGGGTTTGCACGCCTCCCTTCAGAGCAGCAGTCTTCACAATGGCCAAAAGGTAGAAGTGGCCCCGGTGTTCATTCCTGGGATGAACAGGAAACCAAACGTGGTGGACACATACGACGGAACCTTCTCCAGCCTCAAGAAAGGAAGCCCCGAGCCGGGCTACAACATGAATGAGCCTTAAGGACATTATGCTAAAGGATAAAAAGGTCGTCACCAAAGGACAAATACTGTATAATTCCATTTATATGCAGTATCTAGAGCAGTCAAAGCCATAGAGACAGGAAGTCAAATGGGGGTTGCTGGGGGCGGGGCGGGGTGGGGGTAGGGTGGAGTGGGGAGGGGGAATTGGGGGTTTGTTTAATGGGTGCAGTGTTTCAGTTTTGCAAGATGAGAAACTTCTGGGGGCTGATTGCACAACAGTGCGAATACACTAAAACACTACTAAACTGCACAGTTCGAAATAATTAAGGCTATAAATGTTATGGTATGCATTTTTGCCACAATGAAAATAAATTAAAAATAGATAAAAATTCATTACCTGGAAACCCTTCCAGCATTAGAGCCATGGGCCCAAAGTGGGCCACCAGGGGGCGTTGTGTACCCATTCCCGGTTCCTCGACAGCCTCTGCCTTCCTCCCCCGCAGCAGGAGCTGGAGCTTTCTAGAGGGGGCAAAAAGCAGGAGGGTCCTGGAGAAAGTTAGAGCTCTTTCTTCCCTCACCCGGTTGGACCAGCCCCAGAGCTGCACCCGACTCCGGCCACAAAGCCCTCACTGTTGGCTCTGGCCCTGGTCTTTCTCAGGGTCCCTTCCTCTGTGCTGGAGACATGCGGACTCCTGGACGAAGGGTGAGGTCCCTCCCCGCCTAGCTAGCTTCCCCGCAGGCCTCCAGACTGCCCAGAGGCTGGAGAAGAGGGAAACAGGAGTCCCCTGCCCCAGGGTACCCAAAGATGAGAGGACTCCACAACAGAAATGGGTCAGAGACCTCTTATCCCAGGCGAAAGCGCCTCAAGGTCACCCAGGCCTGGGGTTTTTCCAGCTCAGCTGCTTATTCCCTCCCTGGGCCCTGGACTCCTTATCTATACAATCTGGAATGACACTTGGAAGGACTGAAAAACTTAACGACATCCCTGATGCCTACAAAACATTCAGTAAATGAGCAAATTACCATCCCACGCCCCGTGTTTGATGCCCGTCCAGGTCTCTTCCTGCCTCCTAGTGGGTCTCCACTGCACAGCACCCACTGTCCATTAAGAAACCTCTCCTGAAAACACGCTAGGCCTGATTTCCTGGACGTTTAACCAGGGATTTAACCAGTAGACTTACTGGGTTCTGCGTAACAGAAACCCAGTTAAGCACATCAGGGAAACTGAAGGGTCTCATGAAAGCCAAGAAAACACTGAGCAGCAAATAGCTGAGCAGAGCAGACTCAGGATCTGGGCTCATTGAAGAACCTGAGAAAGTTCTTCCCGTTTTCCCTCCATCTCTGTCTCTCCTTCCCTCCCTCAGCCCTCTTCATCCCCCCCAGGCAGGTGATCCCCAAGACATTCGCCTGCCCACCCTCCTTCCAACCCACAGGCTCCACTCCCATTCTGAGGCCATGCCAAGCACACCCCCACCTCAGGGCCTTTGCACTTGCTATGCCCTCTACCTAGGACCCTCTTCCTTAGATCTCTGCCAAGGTTCATCAACTACATCCCTCCTTCAAGTCTTGGCTCAGAGATCACCTCAGTGGTCCCTTCCTTAGCCAACAGATTGAAAATTGCCTCCCACCCCCACCGCAGCACACTCTAGATCCTTCCATGCTTGGCTGCTTTTTTCCTTTAACTGTGGTGTGTATACACACACACACACACACACACACACACAAATTAGTCATAATGCTTGCATCATAACCCACTCTCATCAGCTTTTAATGATCCATTTAACAATGTAACAAACATCCAGGAAACCACCACCCTAAACTAAAGCTAGAATCTTGATCATGATTACATCTGACCATACGTCCTCCCTCATCCCAGCATCACATCCTCCCCACCATAACCCTCACCGGCATTTATCCTTCTCTTGTTTCCTTTCTGTAAGTTATTATTGCATTATGTATGTGCAATTTGAGTTGCTTTTAGCTCTACAACACATTTCTCTGATGGTACATTTCCCACGGGCCATTCTGTGTCCGAGATCCATCTGTCCTGTGATGTGCGGCCATAGTCCCTTCCTTTTGATGGCTGCATAATACTCCATCATGAGAATGTATTCATCTGCTCTCCCATACGTGGGCATATGGAGGTTTCTCCATTGTTGGCCACTGTAAAGAGAGGCCTTTGAATGTTGTGCCACGTGACTCGTGGTGTGGCCGGGCAAACTGTGCAAGGAGAATGCGAGGTCATGCTTACATTATGCACACGCTCAGCTTTAAAAGATGAAACCAGACTGCTCCCCAGCACGGTTGCATGCCCACCAGTGATGCAAAGAGGTCTTTATTTCTCTCTGGAGCACTTTTATGCTTTATGATAGACATACCATGGGTTTTCTTTGTGTATTTGTTTACTATCTATCTCCACCCCATTCCCATGTCAGCAAGGCAGGGATTTTTGTCCCCTTGGTTCCCACTCTGTCTCCAGTGCCTAGAACAGCATCTGGCGCATAGTAGGTGTTCAATAAACATTTTCTGATTGAATGACCAATGGATGATCAACGCAAGACCAGAGGTACCTTTGGATTATTATTATTCATTTCCCGCAGATACACGGATTCACCTCTCCATTCCAAAGTCCTCAGTCCAGAGAAAGGACCTTGGCCAAAACTACTGATGCCTGGAACCCCAGGCCACCTAAAAAAATGAAAATAAAAATAAAAAATCAGAGTTTCTTTTCTTTTCTTTTTTAAATTTTATTTATGTATTTGACAGAGAGAGAGAGAGACAACAAGAAAGGGAACACAAGTAGGGGGAGTGGGAGAGGGAGAAACAGGCTTCCTGCCGAGCAGAGAGCCCAATGCGGAGCTGGATCCCAGGACCCCAGGATCATGACCTGAGCTGAAGGCAGACACTTAACAACTAAGCCACCCAGGCACCCCCCAAAAATCTGAGTTTCTGAGGATAAAACTTCTCCTCCCATAACCCTCTATGGCCCTTCGGATAAAAACCCCCCAACCATGCTGGGACTTACAAGGCCCTGCACAGTGACTGCTACTTCATCTTACCCCCTCTTGTCCCTGTTGCTCTAAAAAACACATTGCAACCCACCCACACTAAACTCTTTCACACCCCTGGGCCTTTGCACCTCCGTGTCCTCTCTGCTCTGCCTCCTACCCCACTTAACCACATGAAGACTCTGAATCCTTCAGGCGGTAGCTGAAATGTCACGTCCTCTGAGAAGCTCTCCCTGACTCCGAGACCTGGTAGGACCCCTGTTAGAGAGCCTCACGATACCCCGAACTTCTCCTTCATGACTCTTGGGAAATCTTGGGATCTCATTGGGCACTTTGATGTCTCACCTTCGCACTAGACTCTGAGATGTGGGAGAGCAGGGGCCCATTCTGTGTTGGTTATGCCTGCGTCTCAGCACGTAGCCCTGTGGCTGGCACATAGGCGGGGGCGAATATTTTGGAAGAGACGGATGGACAGAGAGATGAGCAGATCGATGGACAGAGGGATAGGTGGGTGGGGAGGAGGACAGAAAGAAGGAAGAAAGGGAGGCAGGGAATGAGGGAATGAGCTGTATAAATGATGGAGGGATGAAGGGGTGATGGGGAGATGGAGTGACAGATGAACAGATGAATAAATGATGGAAAGAATTAAAAACTGAGTTGATTTCCTGCCACCTTCCCATGCTGCCATATCGCCCATGAACGAATGAATCAGGCTCCTGGCCGATGTTCTCAAGAGCACCAACGATGCTAAGAAAAGAGGCAAACCACAAGTTCCTTTCTGTTCTGCTCCCTGGTTCCTAACGGCGACGGTGAAGCGTGGTTATGCGGGAGAATTTGCAATCCTTGTTATCACAGAACGAGGACATCGCCGGGAACCTCGCATGCAGGTTAACTCAGCGCGATCAGCCTGAAATGTGATGTGTAGCTCAAAGACCCAGAAAAGGGGCAGAATCATTGTGCTGACGATCTCAGCTAGTATCGTAGCCACGAGGAAGCAAGATGAAAACACACAGAAGAGAAAATCCGGGGATTCTTTTTCTAGGGATGTAACACATACAGGCAGATTTTTTTAATAAAAGCGTTTGTGATTGCTTTTGTTCTGTTGGCTTCACTGGTGTCTGAGCCATCGCCCCAGTGGATGGTTGGCTCCTTAAAGGCCAAATTCCTTTCCCCTCCTTTCTCCCACGGTTTGCCGGGATCCAGGCTTTTGCACTTTCAGATTTTCCACAGCCCAGGGGAGAGGCGCCACTGCATCAGATCCTCAGCTGGATGTCATTCATTAGTCGCTCAACAAACACAGAGGCAACATGGTCCTGCGGGAGTTGCAAAAGGGTTTGAGATTCAAACCCCAACTTTGCTATTTACTCCCTGTGGGAACTTGGGCAAATGACTTAGCTTCTTGAGTTTGAGGAGGTTGTTGTTTTTGTTTTTGTTTTTGTTTTTTCCCGTCTGTAGAATGAGCACAATATTCCCCACCTTTGGGGGCAACTGTAAAGAGTAATATTATGTAAGTGCCTGGCACATAACACTCTATAAATGATAACCACCACACAAGACAGATAAGACACAGCTCCTCATCTCATGGGTATTTCACTCCAGCAGGGACAACACTGAAGTGCCTCATTGTGATACAGGCTGTCACATCAAGGTGGGGTGAAGGAACATACAGGAAGATGGGAATGAGTTCACGGAAGGCTTCCTGGAGGAAGTGAGACTGAGTCAGAACTTAAATAGCATTATACAGTCCAGAGTCACGGGTTCTTCTTTCTAACTTGCTGCTAAATTTCCATGTGACCTTGAAAGAGTCATTTCCCCAGACTGGGGTCCCCAGATCTCCTTCTGTAACAGAAGGTTCACAAGCATTAGCCCTGAATCTTTTGAGTCACAGGCTCTTTTGAGACGAATCTCTGAAAGCCGGAGAGCCCTTCTTCTCAGAAAAATGCACAGACATGTAAGTGTGTCTGTAATGGGGGAGGGGGCCCTCATGGACCCCGTAAAGCCACCCTAGACTGACTCTGAGGGTTCAGGGATCCTGTTGGATCGATACCACTGCAGAGCTGGCCCCGTCCTCACACAGAGCCTCTCTCTTTAGTCTGTGTCAGGCACAAGCAAGCAGAATCATTGGTTCAATCTGGGAAAGCCCATCAGGCACTGGGCTGCAGGACAGAGTGGGGGCCTGGGGCTGGGGAGGTCACTCCAGCTGGCTGGGGAACCAGAGTTCGGTTCTGGGAAAGCGCCCCTGACCAGTCCTCCCCTGACCTCACCTAGTTTATCAACATCTGCCCTGGGGAGGAAGAGGAACGTGGGCCGCTCTGGGCAGGCTCCCAAACAGGCCGCTGACCCCCATCTGTTGCCCAGGCTGGAGTTCCCGGACGCATCCTTCATCTTTCCTAATCTAAACACCCACAGGCCTCGGGTGGTCCATCCCCCTCCCAGCTAATGTGTGTGCTCAGCTGCGTCCAGCCTGCCAGAGGAAGGAGAGCTGGCCATCCCATTAACACTGGAGCTGCTGCCATCACCTGCCTCCCTCTCCCTCCAGCCCACCCTCACCCAGCATTTAGTAAGCACCTATTGTTTGCAGGCGTCTGTGAATGAGATGGTGGAGGGTCTCACCTTACCTTCCTCCAAAGTCTCTGTCCCCCGGGCTACGTCACCTAAATTCCCCTCAGGGGGCAAGATGCTCTAGCCATCCCACTCCCCAGTGGTGCTTTGGGGAAGCAGGCTCTGAGCTGCCTAATTAATTCCGTCCCGGGAGGAGAACCAGCTCCAGGTGGGTGTCTGGGCACTGCTCAAACCTGCTGTGTGAGCCTGGCAGTTTCTTACCCTCTCTGGTCCTCAGTCTTCCCCTGTTTCGTGATCCCATTTGGCCCTGAAATGGGCCTTGCTAGCTCCTCGCCACGCCCCTCTCCCAGAATAGTGAAAGGAGAAGAGAAAGTTACCCTCCAGTGCTCTCAGATCTTCCTTTGGGCGGTCTCTGGATCATAATCATTCATTCAAGCATTTATTGAGCACCTATTGGGTTCCAGGCCCTGGGACTGGGCAGCTGGAATGTGAAGACGACTACGATTCAAGCAGGCGACCCACAGACACCTCACTCCAAGCCTGGCTTCCTGCATGGGGTCAGGAGACCTCCCGGGGTCCCAGATGGGCCTAGCCGAGGATTTGGGGCGTCCCGGGGACTCGCGTGTCAGCGCCGGCGGCGCTTCGGGGCCCGGTCTGTCTCCTCCCCTTCCTCCTTCTCCGCCCCCTCCACCGCCCCTCCCCGGAGCGCGGCCCGGGCCGCCTCCCACCAGCGGGATCCCGGCTTCCAGAGCCGGCGCGTGCGTCCGTCGGTCGGCGGGGCAGTCTGTCCGGCGCGGAAAGCCCAGCGCCCCGGCGTGCGGTGGCTGCCGGGCCTGGAAGGGAAAGGGCGCGGAGGCGGGACCGCGGTTCCCTCCCACTCTGGGGGGAGCCCAGGAGGCGGCGGTGCTGAAGCGGCGGCGGCGAAGGAGGCAGCACAGCGGAGAAGGCGGTGAGAGCGCGGGGTGCTTAGGGACCCCACCCCCGGCTCCTGCAGGGGGCCGGCGCCCGCAGGGGGGAGTTCTTGGCTGGGGAAGGGGGGCTGGTACTCCCAGGGCGGGAGGCAGCGACGTTCCAGCTCCCGGCTTCGCCTGCTCGGTGACGCGACCCCCGAGGGGCCCTGGGCCGCGCCTGCAGCGCCGCGCATCCTCGCACATCCCCGCGCATATCCGCGCATCCCCGTGCACCCTGCATCCCGGCCGGGCGCGGGCCCCGGGGGAGGGGAGCGCTCGGGGAGCTGAGGAGGGGGCGCCGCAGGCGAGGAGCCCCGGAAAAATCGCGCCCCTGGCCCCAGTCCTCAGTTCAGGCCTGCCCCAAGGGAGCACAGGCGGCGACCCCCTTAAGCCCCCCTCGCCGGCCCCCCCATCGGTTCCCCATTGTTCTCAGCCGATCCCTCTCCCGGGAAGGGGGAGGGGGTGCTGCGCTCTCCTCTTAAAGGGCCCTCTCCCCTTCTTGTCTCCCGGCAGGTCGCGAGCACGAGTGGGGTGGGGCGTGCCCACGGGCCCCCGCCCCCCTCGTCCCCCCCCGCCCAGCTCCGGAGCCGCAGCCGGGCCGGCGGGCCAGGGGTACGCGGCGCACCCTCCCCCGTGCGTTCTTCAGTCACCCAGGCCTACCAGGACGCCGTGTGGAGCAGGAACCAGGGGGACTGGGACGCCCCCCTTCAGCAGGAGCCGTCGGAGGGGCGGACCCAAGACCAGGCGAGCAGCCCCACTGGAGCCAGGCACAGGGTCTGGGACGCAGTTGGGAGCGCAGAGGGCCGGCTGGGCGCCGCAGAGGCAGCAGCAGGCTGGCCCGGGCCTCCTGGGTGACAGGCCTTGCGTGGCCGGCTGGGAAGAAGTGACCAGAGACCAGCAGGGAAGAGACTGGACCTAGAGCAGGGGCGGCTGCCTCACTCCCTTTCCTGAGCTGAGGGAGCCAAGGAATCTAGAGCAGCGTTTCCCCCATCACAAAAAAAGACACTTGCTTTCCGGAGCAGCACCTTTATGAGACAGCGCTGGGGGAAGGGGTCCTTGGAGCCTGGAGCAGCACCCTGCACGCCTTTCACTGAGGCCTCTGGGCCTCAGAGAGGACCCCGAGGTAGAAAGGAGACCAGTTGGCTCTTGCTACCCACCCTGGGGAGAGAGGAAGTTCCCTGCCCGCCCCCAGGCCCAGGAGGAGCTGGGCCTGTCCTGGGGGGGTCCTGGCCCCTGAGGCTGCAGCAGCGGCCATGTCCAGGCCAGGCCAAGGTGTGATGCTGCCAGGGAGCGGGCTGGGGTTCCCACCGCAGAACGTGGCCCGGGTGGTGGTGTGGGAGTGGCTAAATGAGCACAGCCGCTGGCGGCCTTACACGGCCACTGTGTGCCACCACATCGAGAATGTGCTCAAGGAGGACGCCCGCGGTTCCGTGGTCCTGGGGCAGGTGGACGCCCAGCTGGTGCCCTACATCATTGACCTGCAGTCCATGCACCAGTTTCGCCAGGACACAGGTGAGCAGACTTGCCCCCGCCCCTCCCCACCTCGCCCCTCCCCACCCCTCCTGCCAGGCTGAGACTGAGCCCTCACCAGCCCACACCAATGTCACCACCCTTCATGGTGGGATGCTGGAATCCCCACAGCATCCCTGAGTCGGGGAGACAGGGACTGCAGGAAGGCTGGTCTGCTGATCCAAAAAAGGGACAGCCTAGCCTCCTCCAGCAGAAGACTCGGGCTCCAGTCCGGCCCTTGTATAAGTTGTAGGACCTTGGGCGAGTCACATCAAGTCTCTTAGCCTCAGCTTCCTTATCTGTAAAATCGGGGAATCAGTGTCTCCCACTGCTGGTTGACAATTAAATAAAATTGTGCTCACTGAGCACAGGACCTAGAAAAGCCTTAGCACCCAGGAAGAGAGCTTTCCAAGCACTTCCTCATTTGATTCTTTTCCAACAGTCACAGACACTAAGTCTTATGATCATATAATTATTATGATCATTATTAGTCCCATTCTACAGATAAAAAAAAAACTGAGACTCGCAGAAACTGAGTGATTTAAACTCAGAGCGGAGATTTCAGCCCAGGCAATTGAATTCCAGAGCCAGTGCTCTTGACTGGTTTCCTGCACTGGTTCCAGGTGTTGGCGGTATTGGGACAGTGTTTGGGGAGGGGGGGAGGTGGTGGGGGTGGTGATGGTGGGGGTGGGGTGGCAATGGTGGAGATAGTGTTGGTGGTGTTGCCAATGGTAGTGTTGACTGTGGAATTGGTGGTGGTTGTGTCGGGAGTTGTCTTGGGGGGCATTGTGATGGGCAATAATGATGGACAGAGTGAGGTTGGTGGCAGTCTTGGCGGCTGCGTGATAGGCGGATGATGGTGATAAAGATGGTGAGGTCCACGCTCAGCATTCTTGTTCTGGAAACGTGCCATCCCTGTGGAGATCTCTCTCAGTCATTGTGGCTTGGTGGTCTCTGACAAGCTTCGTAAGCAGTGGGGGACAGTGAGTGCCTGCCTCAAGGAAGCTGCCACAGAATCCTTGGCATGTTCGGCCCCAAGGACCAGTGATAGAGGTTTGGGGGGGAGTCCCTATTAATTCCTGGTTGGTAGAACTGCGCATAACAGCCTTGGAAGTAGTAGGACACTTCCCTGTTCTCTAGAGCCATCTAGTATAGTTGCCATCAACAACATGTGGCTATTGAAATTCACATCGATTAAAATTAAACTTTAAAATTCAGTCCCACAGTCCCCTACCCCCCAAGCGCTTAACAGCCACATGTGTCTCATGGCTACCATATTGGATACCAGAGATCCAGAACATTGCCATTACCACAGAAAGTTCTAGTGGATAGCTATACTCTAGGACATCGCTTGGTGTTTACAGAGTGGTCACCAAGCATAGAAACACAGATGAATTCATAATACATGGTTTTAGTTCATCTGTTGCCGTAACTCCAGGCACTGACGGCAGTCACTGGTGGTACCAGGCATCCATTCATACCATCATACAGTCATTTATTGATCTCGCTGTGTGGCAGACCCTGTGCTAAGCACTAGGAAAGAAACGCATGGAGCAAGACAGAGAGAGTGCTGAGTAGAGGTTCACTGGAGGACCTACACTAGAGGACTTATGCTGGAGGTCCCAGGGAGCAAACAAACACCAAATGCACAGATAATCAGTTGCTGACCTGAGAACATGAAATAAACCTGGGGGAAGGGTGGTGATGGAAGGTTAATCTGAGGAAGTGATGTTTGAACAGGAATCTGAAGAATGAGGGGAGGGAGCAGTGTTCCAGGCAGCGGGAACATCCAGTGCAAAGGCCCTGTGGTAGGAAGGAGCAGCATACATTCAAATCCGCTGTGTGTAGAGTGCGGTGAATGAGAAGGTGGTGCAAGACGGGGTTGGAGCACAGCCTGGACAGCCATAAAAGGGGCTTTAAATTTTTTCCAGACAGTAGAGAAAATCGCCATCGAACCCTCCTGCCCATTCTTCCCCGGAGGCACTGAGTCCCTGATAGAGAACTAAGAAATGCTAGGCATCCCCTTCCCTATTCATCCTGTTTATCCCCAAACCCTCTCTGGTGCAGGGCAGCGGTTGGACATCAGGAGGAGGTGGGTTTTCTCTTTGGTCTGATGTTTGGCTTCTGCAGGTTCAGAACTAGCACTGGATGTGGAAATTTTCCATAGTCTGGCTTGGAGGGTGACCCTGAGTGGCCGGGATAGCCACCTCCCCACCCCCAAGGCTGAGGGTTGACCACTCGGTCTCTGATCCCCTCTTTCGGGCCCCTTTTCTATACCCAACACACCCACTTGGGCCCCTAGCTACCCAGACTGCCCCCATACCCCGCTTTGGCAGTCCCCTCTGCCACTCTGTTGGCAGCACCCTGAACTTCAACCTCGCTGAAGTTCAGCTTCATTTACTTCCCTGCACCTCCTCCCCGGAGCTGCTCACCCACACCTGCCCCTTGTTTGCCGGAAAAGGGAAAAAACCACTTATCCCTCAACAGGCTGCTGGGAGGCTGCCAAGACCCCCCAGTGAGGGAGGAAGGCCTGGAAATCTATGGGGTGGAGAGTGGGGCACCTTGGTTGGGGAAAATTGTTGGGGGGGGGAGGGGCTCAATGCCTCCCCAGCAGACCCGTTATCATGCGCCCCCTGCTCCTCCCAGAAGTAAGACAATGGCAAGAAAGGACATCTTGTTCTCACTGGTAATGGTCCGGGGAGACCCTCAAGCAGGTGTCCTTAGCTCTCGCCTCAGTGTCCACATTTATGAAATGAGCAAGAGTATCGCCTTGCTAGCAGGGTTGTTGGGTAATGGAGAGAACCAAGCCTGTTATTTTATCTCACAAACATTGATCACCCACCATGAGCCTAGCATGTACTAAGCACTACAGATGAGCAAGAAATGGGTAGGAAATGCTCAATCTTGAAGACTATGATTTTGTCTCTTTTTCTTTCTGTCACACACACACACACACACACACACACACACACACACACACACAACCATATAAAGTTAGGAAACCGAAAGCTCTCACATATATACTGAAATGAACACAGCTCCTATCTAGATTTTCTAATTGCAAAATTCTTGATAAATTCACTGAAGCTGAACTTTTTAACTTGGTTTGGGGGGCGGAGGCACAGAGCCCCAGCTTTGCTAGTACCCTAACGCTAGAGCTGAGCTGACAGACTTTCTGATTAGGTCAGATAGTAACTATCTTAGCCTTTGTGGGCCAGCCGGTCCCTGTTGTAAGTGCTCACATCTGCCGTTGTGGTACGAACGCAGACATAGACGGGAAGCGAGTGAACAACTGGGCTGTGTTCTAATAAAACGAGTTGTGGACGCTGAAATTTTCACAAGTCATGAAATAGTCTTTGTTTTCCAACTATTTAAAAATGTGAAAACCACTCTCAGTTCATGAACTGTGCAAAAGCTGGCCGGGGAAGGATTTGGCCAGCAGGCTCCAGTTCACTGACCCCTGCTGTCTCGTGTTCTTGACCTGCCCCTGGGCTAACACAGGGGCACCCCCCCCTCGCTCCCCACCCCCCCAAGACACAGCATATACCGAACTCCACATCTCGTGGTGGGTGCGACGGTGCACACGCGTGTATCTACAAACACACAGCACCAGTGGCTTGGATGCCACTGACGCAGGAATGCCCTGTGTGTGTGTGTGTGTCGTGCAGCCAGCGGAAGGAAGCCCGGGTGTCAGGCTTGGCCCACAGGAGAGAGGCCAGGCTGGGTCCCACGGGGGCTTCTGTTTGTTCAGCCGGTGCCTGCTCACCTCTTCCCTGCTGGGCTGTTTTCATCACTCCCCGCGGGAGGTGAGGTTCCCTTTGAAGCTCTGCAGGTCCACAGCCCACGTGCAGGGGGAAGGCTGTGACCCTGGGCCACGTGATGTTAGATCCCTCACCCTGGGGTCCCAGGCACAGGCCTGAGAGGGAGAGCCAGGGTAGGCGAGGGATAAGGCAGAGGCATGTCCTCTGCAGGACCATGATCTTCTCGCTGTTTCCCTCACACTTTCCTCATTCTTCCTTGGTCTTGAGCTGCCCCTACCATGGGCAAATCAAGAGTCACGAATGGGAAATGCAGGTCAATGGGTTTGCCCCAGTGGGTGCAGCAAGTGGGGGCACAGGTGTCCCCAGGGGTCACGGCGGTCTTGGGGACAGGGCTGGCTCGCACTAGCGGCGGGGAACCGCTCTCTGCCTCCCTTGTGAGGCCACAACTTCCCTGAAGGTCATTGTCCCCCACCCTGCCATTGGGGTGGTGGCTTCTGAGGGCCTCACCCAGACCCCAGATTTTCCACGTGCTCCCCACAGCTGGACAGCGATGTGACTTAGCCACCTCCCAGGCAACTCCCACATTCCTCCCTGAACTCACATGGTTGGGACAGGACGGGCCACCTTTCTGACGGATTAGTGTCTCCCATTCTCCTCTCCCTTGCTAGGGGGACTTACGGCAGCCTTCTTCTCACTCTGAGGATGGGACAGCTGAGGCTGGGGAGGTCAGGCTGGGGACCATCCATAGCTGCTGTCCCGAGGCTTGAAGCTTGGCGGCAGCGGCACTTCCAGACCGTAGGGCTGGAGCAATGGGGGCGGCTGGTTTCAGTTTCCTGAGCCTGCATCATTCCCTCTCCGGGGAGCTTGGGCTCCTCTCAGCCCTGGTCACTGCCCTTATGGGAATGTCCTGTCTGAGGACATGCTTAGGCTGTTGGAAACCAGAGGGGCCACCCAGAGAGGGAAGCGGCCGTCACCAGGGAAAGCACTGCCAGAATTTAAACTCCTAGGCAGGCCGTTGTTACAGATGGAGAGACTGAGGCCAGAGAGAGTGAGTGACTTACCCACAATCACACACCCATTCAGCCCCAAGCTGGAATCCAGGCCACTCAGACAGGTCTCAGGGATGGAGAGGGTCCCCTCCCCCTTCTCCCTTGAGAGCTCTGTTGGGGTTTGTTGTCAGGGTCCAGTCCAAGGCAGGAGTGGCCTGGGCAACGCCAGAGGCCTCCGGGACCAGCTCCCTAGTTAAAGGACCCCTGGACTCTCTCCCAGCTGAGCTGGGAGACTCCGGCAGCTGGGCTTGACAGCGGAGGCGGGAAGGAGCTGTGTGGGGGCAGGGAGGGGTCCATCCCATGGTGGTAGCAGGTCCAATGAGTGGAAATCTGTTCACACGGCTGTCTCCCAGCACTCCCTGCTGCAAGACCTCCATTTCAACCACCACAGACCGCCCTTTTAGCCTCCAGGTGCTTTTCTGACTCCAGGAGACTCTTCTGAAAAAATAAACTCATTTTCACTTTTATCTAACAGTTCAGTGGTGCCTGGTCAGTGACGGGCTCTGGGCTGGGTCCTGGGGACACCAAGAGAGGGACAGGACCCTTGCCAGCGTGATTTCAGAGTCTGGTGAAGGCCAAGGCAGATCCATAGCATGGGAACCGCACTTGAAGCCTCTGACTCAGATACGGAGCTGAATTCAGCCTGGTCCTTTGCTGGCTGTGTGACGGTGGGCACACCCCCTAACTTCTGGCAGCCTCCATTCCCGCCTTGGTAAAGGGACAATGACAACAGTCCCTCCCGAGAGGGCTGCCATGAGGCCAGGTCATGTGGGCAGCGTGAGCCTGGGGACTCTGAGAGGGAGGACTTCCTTGAGGACCAGACCTCCACGAGTGGGTTCGGTTTGAGGAACACTTCCAGGTAGCAGAAGCAGCATCGGTGAGGTCCTGGAGGAGATCTCAGGCCCAGGTGGAAGAAGGAGGTTGTGACACAAGAGGGGAGGGGGTAAGGGAGGCCTCTTGGGTCCCACTGGGTGTCACAGGGCTGCCAGCTGCTGCCCGTTAGCAGGCGGGCCCCAGGGGACCCGGCGCCGCGCTGCAGGACCAGCCTCGTTAATCACGGACCCTTGGAAGCCAGAGCTGATGCAGGCTGGGGGTGGGGGGGGGGAGCTGACGCAGGCACAACCTTACAACCCACTGGGCTCTCCCCACCCAGCCAGTAGGCTTCACCCCATTTTCCACACAGCAAAACTGAGGCTCAGAGGGTGGGGAGCCTGAGCTAGGAGGAGGGGGGTGGGACATTCAGATTCAGGTCTTCGGAGCCCCCTCCCCTTGCCAGGCCTGGCAGCCCCAGCACCTTGGACAGCACTGCCAGCTTCCTGCCAGTGCTTGTCGGTTGGTGCGGGGGTGGGGGCTTGGGGGGGGGGGCGGGTCCTGGGTCAGATCCTCTTCATACCCAGCTTCTTCCCTCTCCTCTCCTGTCCCTGCCCCTCCTTTTCCCCCCTGCATCCTTCCCTGCCTTCTCCCATCGCCCCAGCCTCCTCCTTCAGAGGGAGCTATGGAGTCCAACCCAGAGGGGATGAGGCTGTGGCAGGGGAGGGGATGGGGCCTGATGGGCCAGGAGGCCAGGCACCAAGGATGTGGGGCTGTTCCTCGCCTCGTGCCCTACGAGCAACCAGGTTGGGGACTCAGTCCCCTTGGGATCCTGTGCGGCTGTGTCCTTGCTCTGCCACCCTGGCTAAGCTCCTCTCCCTCTCTGGGCTCCTCCCACTGGGGCTCTGGGGCTGCTCCAGGAGGCCACCTCCACCTGCCCAGGCCGTAGTAGCAGGCTTGGTGATGGGGTACGGGAGGGAGTCTGGCACCCAGCCCTGGAGCTGAGTGCCCTGAAATGCGGAACAAAGGACAAGGCAATCAAAGCAGGCAGTGCTGGCGGCCAGGCTGGTCCTGCCAGCAGCCGCAGCACAGCCACCGCTCCTCCTGATGACAGGCCAGGCCCGCCACTGCGGGGGCCTTTGTCCCCTCTCCTTCCAGCCGCAAGCAGAACACACAAGAGGAAGCACATGGTTTACCTGAAACCACACCATTCTGGAGCTCTCCTTGTAGAGCGGTTCCTCTCTCCTGGAGAACGAGGGTTCATTCATGCCAAGGTGTTAGTTACCCGACACTGTGGAAGAGAGAGAAGGGACCTGAGCTCAAGATCTACCCCGATTTCTAGGGGATTGGGGCCAAATCCCTGCTTTTCCTGGGACCCAGTTCCCCCATCTTGACAGGGGCGGAAAACTCCCATGGCCAGAGAGCCCGGGAAGCTCACAGAAGTGTGTGCAGTGGCTGGGAAGGCAAAGGCTCTCGGTTGTTGTTCTCTAGTGCTTGGCACACAGTAGGTGCTCAATTAATGTTCAGACCCATGACTGTGGTGGCCGTGGCTCAGTTTCAGGGAACGGTTGCCGAGGAGGCCAGCCCCTGTGTCCACCTCTTTGGATATTTGGGGATTTTTGAAATCCAGACTTGAGTGAGTCTCCCCCAATTTTTAAATGACCAGCATTTAAAAATGTAAATAGCATGCACACCAAAACACACGCTCATCCACCACTAACTTGCAATCTCCAAGCTAGTCATTTGTAGCTTCAGTTAGGTGCCCTCACCTATATTTGGTCCTTTCTTCCTTCATTCAGTGAGCATTTTCCAAGTGCCTGTCCCTGTGTTCCCGGCTCTCAGGGGATGCTAAGGTGGCTGAATGCCAGCCCAGCTTCTGGGAGGCTCCCAGGCTGGAGCGAACACAGCCTCAATATTTGAGTGAGCTATGTACTTCCGCGGGGTACTGCAGGTGCAAGGTGCTATGGGAGCCCCAGGAAGGGTGTGGTTCTCCCTAGGGGAGGCAGAGAAAAATCCAAGAGGATAGCACTGGAGCTGAGCCAGGAAAACCAGGAAGATTGTTTGGGAACTCGGCAGGGAGCAAAGTGAGGTAGTGAATGGAGCATCGGAGGCAGCGGTGTGTGCAGATTCACAGAGGCACAGGTCTGCACGATGTGTTCAGAAAATAACTAGAAGTTTGGTGTGGTTAGAGTGTCAGGCTTCACAGCATGTGAGGGGTCTCAGAGATGAGCTGAAGAGCTTCGACTGATTCCAAAGGTCACTAGGGAGCCAGTGATGTGTGTTGAGCGGAGGAGGGATGGGGTCAGATCAGTTTGGTTCTGGTTGCCACGTGAGAACACACTGCAGGGCACAGAGGCTGGAAGCTGGGACCCGGGGCAGAGGCTACCACAGAAGCAGAAGCCAGCCCTGATGGTGGCTGGGACCGGGGAGGTGGCGGTGGAAGTGGGTAGAAGTTCAGATCCGTCTAGGTTACATCCGGGTTTCATAATGTAGTAGCTGTGTGACCTGGGGCAAGTCGCTTCACCTCTCTGTGCTGCAGCATCTGTACGATGTAACGATTAATAACGGAACGGTTCTGAAGGGCGTTGTGTGGACTGAGAGTTGGCCAAGTGGAACACTTAGAACAGACCCTGCCCCACAGTAGCTCCTCAGCGGGGGCGTTTACTATTGTGATGATGTTTATTTCAGAGATGAGGAAGGAGATGCTCAGAGCAGTCGGGTCAGCTGCCCAGGGCCACACCGCACTCCAGGAGCTGGAGGCTGTCTGTTCCTTCTATTCCCCACCCCCTTATCTCCACCTGTAGCTCTTGCTGTTGTGCAAAGGGGCTGAACCCAAGTGTGCTAGAAGCCAGGTGACCAAGAAGCCCCCACGTGGCCCATAAAACAGGCACAGGCAGCTGCCAGCAGCCAGCGGGACACAGGTCTTTGGAAACCCACATGAAGGCGGCAGCCTCCCCCAGTGCCGTGGCAGCCCCCCTCCCCCAGCCTCTCCGTGGCCCTGGCCTGGCTGCCGGCCGACCCTGGGGAGCCTGGGCCAGCTTCAAACGTGCAGAAACCACTAATGGGCCACGGCTCTGCCTGACGAGTCCCGTGGGAGCGTTTGAAGGCAAACAGAATGCTGCGGGATTATTGATCCCGAGGCGTGGGGTGGGGGAAAGGCACCCTGGGGCCAGAGGCTGGGGTTCAGATCCTGGCCAGGCCCCTGCCCTAGCCACCCCAACTCATCTTCTCAAGGAGCCTGACTCTCCCCATCTTCCAAATGGGTCTAAAATCCATCGGGCTGACGTGGAGACGGGGTGGCGCGTGGAGCTGACACAGCTAGAGCATTCCAGCAATCAGGATGGTTGTACGGTTACCGTTGCTGCTGCTTCAGGGGGCGCTGGCCATGCGGACGATCAGTGGGGGATAAAGGTAGAGGAACTCTATTCTCGAAGACCAACTAGCAGGCTGAAGCCTCAACCGTGTGCCTTGCCCAACCTCCGTGCCTCAGTTTCCTCCTCCAGGAAATAGGCAGTAGAGCCGACAGTAGAGGGAACCGCGATGGAATCCAGGCAGCCCGGTATGGGGTCTGGCGAGACCACTGCCTCGCACGTAACCTCGGGCATCTTCCTAAACCTCTCTGAGCCTCCGTTTCGTCACCCCTACTATGGGGGTAATGATATCCCTACCTCATCGGGGTGTCACGAGGATTATGTGAGTTGACAAGAACCCAGACCATAGATGTGTGCTCTCTGACTGAGAACTGTTGGTGCTGTGATTATATCTAGGTTGGTGGAGGAGTCGATGAGGTCCCTCACTGGGGCCCAGCATCTTGTGGGCACTCAACTCATACTCAACGCCCTGCCCAGCCTCCAGTCACGGGCCTGCAGCAGGACACCTCCCACCTGACAGGAAGTCCCATGACTGCCTCCCACGGGGCCTTCCTTCCCATTGGGGTCTGGGTCTCCCCAAACTGAGTTCACTTCCCTGCAGGAAGCTGCCTCCAGAGGGAGGGGTGTCCTGCTGGGCCTCGGGGCTGGCTCAGTCTAGGCAGGGGCCCTTTGGAGGGTGAGGGGCAAACAGGAGGGCATGGGCCCTCCCTTCTCTACAGTCAACTTCTTCTTCATACCAAAAGCTGGGTGCTAAGACACCCACACAGCCCGCCTCCAGGAAGGGGGTCTGATCAGCGCTACATTCTCAGGGCAGAAAACTCTCACAGCTAAACACAGAGATCAAAGCTGAGGTAGTGAGTTCCCCATCGCTGGAGGGATCCTAGGCTGGGTTACTGCTTAGCTGTGTTGAACCCCTGAGAACCAGCCCAACCTGGTCTTTCCTTTATTCCATGAAAGGAGCATCCGTCCCAGCCCTCCCAAGGTTTCATTTCTCTGGGGCTCAGTTGCCTCATCTGTAAAACGGGAATAATGCTGGTCCCTCCTGGGAAGGAACCCTGTGCAAGGAGAAAACGTGTTAGTGAAGGAAAGTGCTGAGCACAGCATCTGGTGCACAGCAGGCGCTCAATAAATGCTCACTCCGTTGTTACAGCCATAGCTACTATCGGCTCTCCTCCGGGCTCCTCCCTGTCTCTTGGCCTCACTCTCTTGTTCTCTCTCTGTGACTCTGTCAGTCTCTAGATTTGGGATTTTTTTTTTTCTTCATGTCCCTCCCACCTGGTCTCGCACTCTGCCCCCAGCTCTCCTGGTACCTCCATGCCACAGCATTTCCCATTTTGAACTTGGCTTTCCTTTGGCAGTCTCTCTGTGCATGTGTGTCTCTGTCTCCCTGCGCCTCCCTCCCCCATCTCTCACTCCCCACTGTGTTTTGATCTCTCTGCTTGTCTCTGCCCCTGGCGTGAACCACTCACTGGCTGCAGTGGCCCCCCGCCGCCCCACGCCCGGTCTCCACGGGCCCAGCTCCCGAAATCCTCCAGCCGACATTTGGCCAAAGCCCCTCTTCCCTCAGTGCAGCTGGAGCGAGATTGGAATTTTTCAGCCAAACATCTTAAGAAATGAAAGGAAGTTTGGGGGACAGACAACAAACGCAGACACACAAAAACAAGCCCAGAAATGGTCCGTGCTTGACACAGGTCCCTAACCGCCACGGGAGCACAGCCTCCCCCCTTCTTGTCCCGCCCCCGGGGCCCCTGGAGGCCCAAGAGGAAGCGGTCTGCTCAGGGACACCCAGTGGAGTGGGTGGCTGAAAGAGACCAGCTGTGCCTCCAGGCCCCCAGTTTCCCAGTTTCCCAGGCTGAAGAACCTCCGGCCCCATCGTAGACCCATTGTTTTGGCCAAAAATCTAGGCCAAAGACACTGGGGAGAAGTGCTTCTGCTCCCTGGGAACTCGGAAGATCGCAGCCCAGGCGGGTCACCCGGGATCCAGCAGGCCCCCCGCGGCCTGGTGCTGGGCCAGTCTGAGCCCAAGGTGGATGGATGGGCGGCAGGCCGGCACGGCAGGGTGCAGGGCCCAGCAGGGAGGCAGCAGCTGCCCTAATTACTCCAGCTCTTCAGGTTCCAATCTCGTTTGAAAAGGACTCCAGGGACGCAGCCTTTAATAACTACCAGTAAACAGGCAGGAAAATCGATACCGGGTAAATAGAGCCCTGGAGAGAGGGACGCCTGGGCTGGCTGGCCCTGACCTGCTGGGAGGGGCTCCCAGAGTTCTTTGTCGCGGGGCTGGCCACACCCCTTTCCAGCCCTGTCCCCCCTTCCCTGGAGACCCTGTGTGCGCGTTGGCTCCGGCCGCGGTCTCAGCTCCCTCTCCGCTAAGACCAGCCTCTCCTCCTCCTATCCATTCCCTCCGAGCCCTGACCTGTGCCAAGTAGGTTGCCTGTTTCCGTTACAGACACCTCTGTTGCACCAGGCTCTGTGCCTGGTGCTGGGAAGGCAGGCGTGGGTCCGACCTGGTTCTTGTCCTCCTGAAAGTCATCCGCCAGCAAGGGAGATTAAGAACAACAATGAGTGATTTAATGACGATGCAAGGACACTTGTGCAATTTACAGCTGCCAGTGCCAGCCAGAGCTGCAGAAACAGAAAAGCAAGTCCAGGAAGAGGGGGGGACACGGGGAGGGTTTTGCTGGATGAATAGGAGTTCACCAAGCGAACAAGGGCTGGGAGAGGGAGAATGCGGTATGTAGTATGGTTGTGTCATAACAGCTTCTTGTTAACATTCACTGAGCACCTACCGCGGCCAATCACTCTGCTGATCTCTGTGACCAGCATTATCTTGTTTTGTCCTACAGTAGTTCGTTGGGGGTATATATTCACACCTCCATTTTGCAGATGAACGCACTGAGGCTATGTGTGGAGCCAGGATTTGCCCATGGCCTCTGAGTCTTCTGAATTGCCTCTCTCAACCTCTTCAGGCCGCATCTCCCACCTCTGACCCTGCCTAGCCCCGCTCAAGACTTGACACCCAGCCGTGATTAACTAAAGCAAGTTCCCATCCTTTCCCTCATCCCCCCAGGGCTTAACACCTTCTGGGTAACACAGCGCCTTCACCCTCACTAGGAGGTTCAGGGCAGAACTGCAGGCATGTCAGACCTGAAGAACATCGATGACGAGGCCCCATTTTGCAGACGGGCAAACGGACTCTCTGAGGAGACCTGCCCTCAGGAGCAGAGCAGGAACAGGATCCAGAAATGTTTCCTCTCATCCTCTCTCAGGCCTGCCCTGGAGGAACAGCATTGTCAAGGGAAAAAATCGATATGCACACACTCATTTAAAATGATAAATCAGGCCTCAGAACAAGGCAGCCCGGGAGACGAGGGAGGGGAGATGTTTGCGTGGTTGGCTTGAACAGTACAGGCGTCCAGGGACTCTAGCCTCACAGGTCTCTCTCCTGTCCCTCCTCTTTTTTCCCAGCTCTCGGGGGCTGGGCAGTTGACAGAGGCAGGGGTAGTCCATAATCCTTGGGATTCTGACAGAGGACAGAGCAGAGGGTTAGCTGTTTCAGCCTTGGGTGGTGACCCAAGTGAAGGTCTGGGAGAGTCCAGGCTCGGGAGAGAGAAGCCTGAGCAAGGCAGGGGGAGGCAAGGATCTTCAGGAAAGGGCGGGTGGTGGGTCCCTACCCATCTGACTGCAGATCCCCGGACTGGACCGGGCACCCCGGGGTTATGCGAGTTAGCAGCCGAAATGCATTCTACATTGTGAGGGGTTACTGCCTGCCAGGCTCTGTGCTTGGCACTGGGGTAGAGCAGTGAGCAAAGCAGTCAAGATCCCTGACCTCTTGGACCGACAGCCTGGTGGGAAGAGACAGAGAGTAAAGAAAGTATGCAGATTAATGTGTCATATCAGGTAGTGCTGACTGCCAAGGAGAAAAAGAACGCCAGGCAAGAAGATGGGAACCAGGACAGCTGTGTTAGAAGGTGGTCTGGGAAAGTCTTTCTGCGTGGGTGACATTGGAGCAGAGACCAAAGGAAACTAGGAGAATATCAGCCCCTGCTCCAACCACCAAGTCATATTCCAGGTGGAGGGAACAGCAGAGGCAAAGCCCCGAGGCTGGACAGTGCTTGGAGTGTTGGAGGAACAGCAAGGAGGCCAGGGTGGCTGGAGAAGAGGGACAGAGAGGAAGACGCAACATGGGACTTGGGAGGAGCTTTGTAGACAATGGGGGCTTTGGAGGTCACAGCGAGGACTTTGGCTTTGGCTCCCAGTGAGAGGGGAGGCCATGGGAGGATTTGGGGCAGAAGAAAGATGTAATCTGATTAGCATTGAAAAAGAAACAGACTACAGAATACAAGGGCAGAGGCAGAGAACAGTCGTGAGTCTACTGCAAGAGTCCAAGCTGGAGAGAGACAGGGGTTTAGACCAGGTAGAATCAGTGCAGTGAGAAGTGGTCAGGTGTGGGATGTGTTTGAAGCTAGAGGTGACTGGTTCTGCTAGTAGGCTGGATATAAGGTATGAGGTCAGGCAAGGATAAGGCCAAGTTCTGGGGGAGGGGGCGGTATTGGGGCCCAAGCAGCTGGAAGGGTAGTGCTCTATCCAGCCATCCCAATGAGGTCCACTTCAGGAGGAGCAGGTTTAGGGTAGGGAAAGATCAGAGCTCTGCTTTAGCAGAGGTGACCTTGAGAGGCCCGTTGGAGCTCCCCAGGAGGGTGCCAAGGAGGCAGCTAGAACCGCAAGTCCGGCTCCCAGAGGGAGAGGGTGGGTCTGGAAATGGTGGATTGGAATCACCTGAGTGGTCCTTCTCACAAGCTCGCAAAGGGGTTGTGGGGTTGCTTATGCCCGTTTTAGAGATGAGAAAGCTGGAGCTCAGGGATGTTGAGTCACGGGACCACAGTCACAGAGCTGGCCCACTGGGCAGTGGGGACTTGGAATGAAGTCTGTCTGTCTCCCAGACCCTGGGGCCCAGCGCAGTCCCTGGGCTCTGTGGCTATTCTCACTGGATCCTCCCTGCAGCTCTGTGCGGGGGTGGGGGGGTGTCATGGGCTCGCATCACATTCCTTTTTGAGCTGGGGCCATCGAGACCTAGGCAGGCTGAAGGGACTTGCCCACAGTTGAGAAGCAGTCAAGTGTGCAGCCTTCCTGCAGGTGTACCAAGTGAGCCTGGCAAAACTGTCTCTCCAAAGTGGTCCCAAGGCGCAGAGCAGGTTAAAGCCTCTGAGAAGTCCTGCAGCCTGGACTTTGCCTTATCTCTATTTTCACACAGTGTCCCAGGGAGCCTCGCTCCCAGGGAGCACCTAGAGCTTTGGGAACATGAAGCAGTGGTTGAGAGCAAAGCCTCAGTGTCCTCCTTTTTTAAGTGGGGGGCATCAACACCCACCTGGCTGGGGTTATCATGTGGTTCTGTGCATTTTCAATGAGTCCTACGCGTGGAGCCCTCGAAAGCACAGTGGGCAGATGTCTGTTAAAGGAAGGAACACATGAACAAACAGATAAATAAAAAAAAACAAAGGAACTGGTGGGCAAAGGGATGGACAGACACAGAAATGAGCAAAAGGCGTGAAGGAACACAAGAGTAACCACACCCAAAAAGGATCGGGGTCTGAACTAGTGAATGCATTTCTACATTCAGCACCTATCTGCTCGGCACCTACTGTGTGCAGGCGCTGGGGACACCGCAGGGAGGGTAACGAAGTCCCTGCCTTGGTGACATTCTAGTGAGAGGAGACAGAAAACAAGATAAATAGGTAAAATATAACTTATGCCAGATGGAGAAAACCAAGCAGGGATGGAGAGAGAGAAAAGGAAGTATGTGGAGGGGTGGCACATTTTTAAATAGGGTAGCGGTAAATGAGGGAACGGCTGAATGCATGAATTAAATTAGGGAGTGCGAAGGCATGCATCGACGGAGAAGCATAAGGGATGAGGGCAGGCTCCGGTGAAGGAGCTAATGAAGGAATTCCTGAATGAACCCAGATAGGAATGCCGGAACTAAGGCATGAATGAATGAATGAATGAATGAAGGCTCCATTGAATGAATGAACGAATGAGCCAATGGAAGAGTGCTTGATTAAAGCTCCCATGAAGGGGGTGGGCGAAGGAAGTTTGGAATAAGGCAAGAAGGCCGGCCTGCCCCCCACTGCGTGCAAGTGCATAGCCCTGGCTGCCCCAGCTCCCCGCGCCGCCGTGCCCCGATCCCTCCGAACAGCCCCCTGGCGCCCCCCTCAACTTCCCACTCCCCTGGGGCCTGTGCGGCCACCGCTCCGGTGTGGGTGCTGATTGGGGGTGGCGAGGGGTGCCTGCCCTCCCCAACCCCCACCCCCGCTCTGACCTCCCTCCCCTTGTGAGCGCAGGCACCATGCGACCCGTGCGGCGCAACTTCTACGACCCGTCGTCCGCGCCGGGCAAGGGCATCGTGTGGGAGTGGGAGAACGACGGCGGCGCGTGGACGGCCTACGACATGGACATCTGCATCACCATCCAGAACGCCTACGAGAAGCAGCACCCGTGGCTCGACCTCTCGTCGCTCGGCTTCTGCTACCTCATCTACTTCAACAGCATGTCGCAGATGAACCGCCAGACGCGCCGCCGCCGCCGCCTGCGCCGCCGCCTGGACCTGGCCTACCCGCTCACCGTCGGCTCCATCCCCAAGTCGCAGTCGTGGCCCGTGGGCGCCAGCTCTGGCCAGCCCTGCTCGTGCCAGCAGTGCCTGCTGGTCAACAGCACGCGCGCCGCCTCCAACGCCATCCTGGCCTCGCAGCGCCGCAAGGCGCCCCCCGCTCCCCCGCAGCCGCCGCCGCAGCCGCCAGGAGGGCAGCCCGGCGCGCTCGCCGTGCGCCCCAGCGCCACCTTCGCCGGCGCGGCGCTCTGGGCTGCGCCCGCTGCCGGCCCAACCGAGCCGACGCCGCCCCCCGGGGCGCCCCCGCGGAGCCCAAGTGCCCCCGGCGGCGCGCCCACCCCCGGACAGAACAACCTCAACCGGCCCGGGCCCCAGCGCGCCACCGGCGTGAGCGCACGCGCCTCCATCCCGCCCGGGTAAGACGGGCCCCGGGCGCAGGGTGGCTGCCCTCCGGGGCTAGGAGCGCAGAATCGCTGTGAGCCTAACAGTCCCGACCAATATCTAGCATCTAGTAGTTGTTCACTTTGTGCCAAGCGCTAATTAAGCACCTTAACGCGTTCTCGCTGGTTTCCCTCCATGCGCGGGGACGCATCACCCCCAGTTTACAGATGAGGAAGCACCAAGCACAGGGAGGGTTCCTAACTACCCCCAGGATCCCACCATTCACAAGTGAGGCAGGGGGTGGGGGGGGGGGACATACCAGCAGTCGTGGTATGAGCTCCGTGTATATCCCTTGCTGAACTAGTGGTCCAGACGGTTCTATCATGCCCAGGTTGCAGGTGGGGAGGTCGGGGCTGGGAGAGGTATGTCCCCCAGCTGGAGAGCAGGGATTGGAATTCAGAGCCGGGGAATTCCAGAGACTGTGTTGTGTTGTCTTGGAATTTTTAGAAGGTTCCCGCCCCTCCCCCAGTCTCCTGTCCATCTCATGGAGGCTCCAACAGACCTGGGCCACTTGTTAGGAGTATTTCCCCTGCACACCACACCTCAAGTTTCCCTGTTGCTTTGGGCTGATACTGTGGCTTTTGGGGGGCTCTGGAGACTCCCGGGTGACATGGGGTAGTGGCAGCATGGGGTGGTGGACCAGGAGAAGTCAGGCCCGCAGGAACCAGCGTCTCTGCTCTTGTTTTAGCCAGAGCAGCCCTTTAAGGAATCTCCTAGGAATTGGCTTTCCCAGCAGGATTTCACTGAGGAAATCCCTAGGTGAGGGCATCCCAGGCCCCAGGAGACAGACCCAGCCAGAGTCTGTCATCTGCTTGCTCTAGAGCCCTGACTCCATCCGTCTCAGCCTGACCAGTGGGAATGAGAAGGAGGAGCAAAGACCTTGACCTTGAGACAGACCAGAAGGGAAATGACCAGGTGGGGTGGGCACCAAGAGCCAGCTCTGCTCCTCTCACCGTGGCCTGATCCAGGAAAGACCAGCAAAGGTCAGATCAGGAAGGAACTTTTGAGGTTATTCCTGTAGGCTGGAGAAGGGACAAGACCTACAGCTGGCTGCCTTGTCTGCCTTCTGTCCCTTTGAAGGTGACCGCTTGGGTTCAGATGCCCTCTCAGCTACTTCTGAGTTAGGCAGGCTGGGGCGCACATACTTGTCCTTCATTGACCCTCAGCGTCCTCACAGTGGCATACGGGAGCAGGATCTCCGTGGTGTGAGGACGCTGTGGACCTGAGCATGGCATCTGGTCATCGCAGTGGGGCCACGGTGGCAGGGAGGACTCTGGGCATCCAGGGAGAGGGATGATGTGGAGGCAAGGGAGCCGCCGCCAGGGCTCAGAGCAGCGAATGACTCCTGATTCTTGGGGTGGCTTTCTGCAGCTGCCACCTGCCTCCTCACCCTTCCCTGGGCCTTCCCCCTAGGCCTTTCTTGAGGGAGAAGAGCACAGGCCATGGGGACAAGCAGAGGTGCGCCCCTCGTGGCCCAGTGCCAACGGAGAGGAGCCCCCATGGAGGTCAGAAGTCTTCTCGGGGAGGCGCTGCAGGAGGGAGTCACCCACTTGGAGTCATGGGACTTGAGTGTTCCCTGTAGGTAGCAGACTGGCTGTGTTATGAGAAGGGAGGACCGGCAGGCCCCCGAATGACAGCAAGGGTAGTCAGCCAGCTGAAGTGGGTGTGGAGGGGGCAGGACCAGGGAAATTCAGGGACCTCAGCAGCAAAAATTCGAGAACCTTCTCTTCGGGGCTGTATTGTTGTAACAACCCACTACTGGGTTATGAAATCAAAAGGTTGTAACCAGATTTTTTTTTTTTTTAATGGAACGGAGTGGAATAGAACGAATAGAATAGAGTAGGAAAAAGTAGACTATGCAGGCATACATCCTACATAGTGATCATAAGAATTTGTCCAGGAACCTTTTGCATCACTTTTACGTGTGTTCAGTGGGTTTCCAGGTGAAGTGGATTTCTTCGTCACTGATGAACTTTGGGCAACCCAGTGTTTCAGAGCAGGCTGGGAATTACTCAGCCTTTATTGCTCAATATTAATTCTCCAAGTATGTACTGTGGGTGTGTGTTCACAGAACTGAACGAGACACATGGGGCCCAGAGTGACGGGGAGACAAACATACAGCAAATAAATGAGTAAATGAACACAATCGCTGGAGAGAGAGGGAAGACCGGGAGGTGCAGAGATAGGGTGGTAAGGTGGAGAGGGAATTGGGGCGGTCGGGGAAGACCCCCTCTGAGGAGGCAGCCAGCACTGGAGAAAGGCTGTTCCAGGTTGAGGGAATAGCATACGCAGTTCAGCGGGGCTTGCAGAACATGGCACCGGCAGGGAAGCCTGTCTCGGGTACTGGCACAGCAGGTGCAAAGGGGCTGGGGTGGGAATGTGTCCAGCAGGTTCTGGAGACCGTACAAGGATGGAGGTTTCCTGCTGGAACAGTAGGGGCTGAGATTTTTCCCAAATGGAGGCACAGAGCCAGATTGGAGCCTTAAGGCTTTTTGCTGCCAACAGTGGGGAGCTATAGAGTGTGCTTGAGCTCAAGAGGGTTATAGGGAGAAGAAGAATTTCTCCTTGGGAGTGCTGTGCTGACCATTGAGCATGTCCTCCCGTGACCTGCTGGAACTCCATTCTCCCAGCCATGTGCCTCCGCCCAGTACGCACTCTTCCCCCTGGGAGCCGTTTGTTACCCTCTCTTGAGAACAGGCACTGGCCTGGAAGGGGGTGGAGTGGGAACTGTCAAGCGCTTTCTCATCCCTCCAAAGCCATCCAGACCCTGCCCTGCCAGACAAGCCTGTGTCAAGCCCCCCCACCCCTCCAAAGAACCTGAGCTAAAAATACTCTTTGTGGCTCGGGGTGCGGGGGCGGGGGGGGACCCAGGACCTGTGGGTTCTGCCTCCGAACAAACGAGGGGCGTGTGAGGAATGTGGGTGGGGGTAGGGGACCCTGGTTCCTCCTGGCTGAAGCCCCTGCTGCCAGGGCACAGCCTATGCAGGGAAACAGATGAAGATCTCTGAGGAGCCAGGCAGCCAGACCTCCAGGCCTCACCCTGGTCCCCCACACCCCCGTGCCCTCGTGGCCTTCCACATGGTCTCCCTGACTCTATGTTTATGTGCCTGTTTTCTGCTGTGTGAGGACACCAGTCATAGGCTAGGGCCTGCCCTAATGTCGTTAAAACACTCTCATCCCTCATTCTAATCCCCTTTGCAAGGAACCAGTCTCCAAAGTGTCCGAGGCACTGGGGTCAGGACTTCAACATCGGAGTTCTAGGAGGGCACAGTGTAACCGATAACAGGGTCTGTGTATCTCTCTGTCCATCTGTCTGTCTGTGGTTCCCCTCGCCACCTTTCCTTTTCCTTCCTGTTCCCTTCTCCGCACTTCCTTCTGTCCCACAGGACTGACACAGACCCCGAGTCCAGTCCTTTCCCAGCTGGGTGACCTTGGGTGCATGCCTAGCCTCAGTTTCCCTCTCAGCACCACTCATGCGCCCTGAATCTGCAGGGCCCATGGTATGCAGAGCTTTAAATTTGTCCCCACTGTGTGATCAGTCCCCAGCCGCATCTCAGCCCCGGGTGGGGAACAGGACCGGAGAGGGGCACCGACTTGCCCAAGGTCACACAGTGCCCGCGGCCTGGGTATTTTTCCACTGCCCCTGTGTTGGGGCAGGGAGCCAGCTGGCAGCCCGCGCCTGGGGGACACCAGGGGTGGGGAAGGCCCGCCCTGTCTCCCGAGAGGGCAGTGTCCAGCACTTTGGAACACAGCTGCGGGGCAGACTCAGAGTTTCCATCCCACGTGCTGGAGGGGAGAGAGGGGACAGCTGCAGGCCTGTTTCCATTTACTGAGAGTTCGCTTTGTCCCCGACCTCGTGTCACGGCCTTTCCACACGTGGCTTGTCATCATCACAGAAACCCCACGCGGTGCGTCCGATTTTCCCCACTCTTCACGTGAAGAAACGAGGCTCTGAAAGGCGGACACCTGCTCAAGGTCCTCAGTCGGAGTCAGGCTATTGGGCTGCCCTACTCCCCTGCCTGTCCACCCCGGGTTTCTTGCCAGGGTCCCAGAGACCTGGCCCTGACTGCACAGGGCCTCAGGGAGCCCGGGGGAGTGGTCGGGCCCAGCTCTGGCCCCTTCTCTCACAGTGTGACCCCAGCGGGACTCATCGCCCCTCTAGTCCCCAGTTGCTGCATCTGTGACGCGCGGCTGCTGTCCAGCTCGAGGCCAGTGTTTTCAAACCCATACCGTCTACACCACCCGCCAGCTGTGGGAAGAGGTGCTTCTCCCGTTCACCCGCCTCAGGCCGGCACACCACGCCAACCTGAGCGGTGCCATAGTGATGCCCCTTGAGTGGCATCTTCCCACCTTAGTTCTCCGTGAGCCTGAGAACCTTCTCCTATTTGCCAGCCGGCAGCGCTTCCTTCTTTTGCCAATTACTTGTCTATTCCTTTTGCTTGTCCCTCTCTTGGGCTACTTTTTGCTCCCTTACTGATTTGCACACACTGCTTGTGTGTTAAGCACAAAAAGATGCCTTACGTGCCATCTTTTTATCTGTCACAGTTTGCAGTTTCTTTTGACCTTCTTATGTTTATCTGCTTTTAAAGGAATTAGCCCATATCCAAGGAGCAACTACTGTGTGCCAGGCATTTTGGGGGCCCTGGGGATTCAACAGTGGACAGAGCAGATAATCCCTACCCTCCCCGAACCACAGTCTCGTGAGACTCAAACAATGAACTAAATAAATAAATTCTGGAATGTGGTCCGGAGAGGGGTAGCTGCTGCAGAGGAAACATAAAGAGTGGGTGACACATAGGACCGATGAGAGCGGCGTGATTTTTAAATAAGGAGGTCACAAGAAGCCTCCCTGAGAATGTAACATTTGAGCAAAGGCTACAGGAGGTTAAAAAGCAAGCCACCTGGGGAACTGGGGGAAGAGCATTCCAGACAGACGGAACAGCTTGTGCAAAGGCCCTGAGGCGGGAGCAGGCCTGGTATGTTTGAGGAAGTCAGTGTGGCTGGAGAGGCTGCAGGCAGTGAGCGTGGAGGGTGGGAGATAAGGTCAGAGATGAAATGGGGCCAGTCTTCTAGGGCCGGAGGCTGGAAGCGTTTGGGGGGTGGTGCGGGACTTGGGCTTTTATTCTGAGTGAAATGGAAGCCAGGAGGGTTGTCAGCTGGAGAGGCTGGTGCGACTTTTTTGTTACAGGTTCCCTCTGGATATTGAGACTATGCCACAGGTAGGGCCAATGCAGGAGGCAGGAGCCCATCTGGAGGTGGGCTTTGATATTGTCAGTATATTTGGGTGTTTTCTTCCCATTTTTTATTTCCACCAGTGATTTTACGTTTTTCTTTGAAAGACTTCGTATTTTGTTCTTCGGTTCTTTAATAGGTATTACATTTCAGTGTTTCAAAGGACATCATGAAAATCTCACCCTCACTGTGTCTCCCCCCCCCACCCCCCCCGCCGTCAGGCCTGTGGCCTGCCCACCCTCCCCCTTTTCCTGGCCTCCTGTGCAGTCCCCCCTCCCTCCTGGGCGCCTCACCGCAAGGTCAAACCAAACACCCCCACGCCCCAGACCTGAAGCACTTCCTGCCCTGCTCTCTGGGAGGCCAAACCACACACCCCTGTCTGCATGTGGCTGCCCCAGGCCGTGGGAACCCGCCAGCCCAGCCCTCCCCTCTCCTCCCCTCTCCTCCCCTCCCCTTCCCGGGGCTTCTCTGACAGAGCCCTGCTCTGGGGGTTTGGGAGCCCAGGGCATTGAAGGAGAGTGATGCTGAGCCCCCAGGCCCCTGGATAAATCTGGCCCTAAGTGGCCACCAGCCCTCAAAAATTCTCCCTAGCGGACTTTTGCACACTTTATTCCCTAAGCGTAGACAGGGGCAGGGATGAGAGGTTCCATCGTAGAGAGGGGAAACTGAGGCCCACAGGAGCTCAGAGGCTTGTCCAGGCAGAAAGCCGAAGTGAGCAAAGGCCTCCAGACGGCAGCTGTTGATGGCCTGTGGTTTTGCTAGGCCCAGGGGGCACCCTGGAGCTCAGTGTAATGTCCTCAGCCCTGGGTCCTGCAGAGGGGAGTGGGAGTGGAGACTTGGCTGGTCCCAGGTATAGGTAGAGGGGGCAGGTGAGGGGAGCAGGCCCAAGGAACATGGGGGATCCCCAGGGACTGCTCAACGTCCTTCTCCCCTGACATGGCACTCTCACTTCTGCCCTTTCCTCACCCACTTGGACCCAACTGACTGAGGCCAGAGCCTCCCAAGGTTCCCCAAGGGACCACGGGGTAAGCACCAGGTGTCCCGAGGGCCCCTGAGGCCCATCAGGGGACCTGGAAACCATCACCAGAGAATGTGACTTGTCTGGCGTCTACCCAGGGCACAGGGGCAGGGGGAAGACAGGGAGCCTAGCTCTGGGCAGAAGGATGGGAACGCAGCTGGCCTAAAGGGTGTGACCACGTGGCTTCCTTCTTCCCTGGGGTCCCAAACCCTACTTCGTGCCTGGGACAGAGAGAGGAGTAGCCAGAGCAGGCCCGTGGGTCCTCTGTTCGGCCACTCAGGCAGCCTACCTGGGCCTGAGCCAGCTCTGGGGTCCACATCAAGAACTTCAGGATCTGGTGGGCTCAGAAAGCTTGCTCAACTCCAGATGGCCCCACAGAACTGCCTGGTGGGGTCAGCCCTGGCCTCTGACTCGGAAACTCCAGGAACTGGTGCCAGCTGCACCACTAACCAGCTGGGTGACCTTAGTGAAGTCACTTCCTTTCTCTTGGCCTCAGTCCCATCATCCCTAAAACCAATGACAGATTTCATCTCATGCACCATCTCTGCTCGAATGGTTATGTCTTCCAGGAGCACTCTTGAAGAGGAGTCTGAAGTTGTGTTTTGGCTTAGTAGAAAGGAATGCTGGGATCGATTGGTGATGCCTGCCATGAGTGCAGGAATGGCAAGAGTACTACACATGTCATGTATTTGCCAGTCCCACTCCATCCTTGTCTCTGGGAGGACACTGGTATTAGAACTGCACCGTAGGTCCTCTGAAGGGACCATAGAACTATCAGGCCAATTTTTTTTTTTAGTTCAACTCCTCCATTTGGTACTTCCTGGGAACCCATTTGCATGGGGTTTCGTCCACAATCCAAGGGCCCAAGGGCTGGTTCAGACACATTTCTAGAAGATCACAATCTGGTGCAAGAGATAGAAGTGGAACCATACAACCAGAAAGCAAGATAATATGTCTGTATCCTAAAAACAAAACAAAACAAAAACGGCAGGGTCGGGAGAGAGAAACATGGTCCCTTGGGAATTAAAAGGGGGTAGCTATGGATTTATTTGAGGTAGATCAGAAAAGCCCTCATGAAGACAGTGGCCTTTGAGCCTGTCTTCAAAGGACAGATGTGAATTAGGAATAGTAGGGACAGGCTGGAGGAACAGTGTGGCAGAGATGCCCAGGCAGGAAAAGGCAGGGAACAGTGTGAGGAACAGCAGCTAGGAAAATCTTGCATTATCTCATCCTGCCTTTGAGCACTGCCTTCCAGTCCGTGTAGATATGAAGCCTCTCTGTTCTTCCTTGACAAGAAGGAAAGCCAAACACCCCAGCCCTCTTTCTCAGACCAATCCTGGGGGGTTTTCTCTCAGACAGAGCCTCCTGCCTGGGCCACTGAGCCATGGTGAGGGAACTTGGTTCATGTCATATGGCTAAGCACAGACTCTGGAGTCTGACAGCCTGCGCTGGAATCCTGGCTCTACCACTGGCAAATTACTTCAGCTCTCTGGGCCTCAGTTTTTTTCCCTCTCTATAGTGGGGATGTCATAGACTTTGGGAAATGATTAGATGAGGGGAGTGGAACAGGACAACAGCATTGGGACCATAGTGAGTGCCTGGAATTTCTGACCACAGAGAACACCCCTTTGCCTGTCTCTGTGTGGCACACTCACCAAGACAATTTCTGTGCAATGCCTGGGATCCTCAAAACCTCATTATGGAACCTTGGCCCCAAGTGGGATACAGAGCACTTTTGGGAATTTCTCAGGAAACATTTGCTTGGGCCTTTGGACAGGACGTCCCCTGAGCGTGAATGCTGGCAGAAGAACTTGAGGGGACTAGAGGCCCTAGATGGTGTTTCTCTGGGACACCTGCTTCAAGGCTCACTTCAAATATGTGTAGAGAACACATGGGAACAAAGGGCCTGAACGTGTACTCATGAGTCACCTGCTCAGAAAGTTCCCACCAAATTCAGCCTTCCTTCCTTCACACAACAAGTGTTTCTCAAATGCCTGCTATGTGCTGTATACTAGGGTTGAAGTCAGGTGGTCAAGGAAGGTCTCTGTGATGAGGTGGCATTACCGCAGAGACCTCAGAGAGCCATTTGGCATCTGGGGGGAAAGCCTCCGAGCAGAGGGCACAGCAGGTGCAAAGGCCCTGACAGGGGACTTATGCTCAGTGGGTTAGAGCCACAACAGCTGTGTCTGGAGGAGCAAAACGGAGGGTGTAGGAGATAAGGCCACAGAGTCAGGGAGGGCCTGGTCAGATCAAAGACTTCATAATCAGGTCATGGTTAGCACTAAGGCAATCAAGCAATCAATAAGGTAATGCAAAGATAGAGATTTCTCTGGAGTAAAAGGGTAGGGAAGGTCTCTGATAAGGTGACATTTGAGCAGAAATCTGTGTTAAGTGAGGGATCAAGGCATGAGGATATCTGGGGAAGAGCATTCTGAGAGAGAGATCAGCAAGTGCAAAGGCCCTGGGGTAGGAATATGGCTGGTGTGTTCCAGAACAGCACAAAAACCGGGGGGAGGGGTAGGTGGGGTGGGCCTGGGGTAAGGTGGGTGAGGGGTGACTACAGGGGAAACAGAGTTCAAAGGGTAGGTACTGGCTATCTCCCATAGGGCAAGGAGGTTGGATTTTACCCTGAGCAAGGTAGGATCTGTGTGGGGTTGAGGGCAGAAGAAGAACAGGGCCGATGCAGAGGTGGGAAAGACAGCAGGAAACCCAGCATGGCAATGGGACCCATCTCCATCCTGGGGTGGTCAGCCCTGGCTTCTGGTTAGAGCAGATCTCAAGGGGGTCCGATGGCTTCCTCTTACCATTTGCCAGCCTGGGCCCCAAGAGGGTGAAGCAGAGAGTGCAGGCCGGCCCCCCTTCCAGGAGGCCTGCGGGCAGCAGACTCTTGTCCAGGGCATGAGGATGTGCTCGCTGACTTGGAGGAAACAGTGCATCCCACATCAAAAGGGGCCCCTGGGCGGCTCCCACGCTCGGGCATCGTGGGAACCCTGCTACCCTGGGTTCTCTCAGAGGGCCTGCAGATTGAGAGAGGCTGGGGGCTGCCTTCACACTCTTCCCCGGCTCGTAATGAGTAAATAAAAAACAGCCCCACCGTCACACCCTATCCACCACCTTCCCAGGAGCAAGACTCATTTTTGTAAATTGGGTTCTGTGGTTTTTAAGGGCTGCCAGAAATTGTTGCATGACTGAGATTTTAGAAACCTTCCCTTTCCAAGGTGCCCTCCTGCCTAAATCCCCGGACAAAGACTCAGCAAGACCAGGGTCATGAACTGGACCAGATGCTGGGCATTAGATAGACCTGGGGTAGCGAACTATCCTCCCTGATGGGCAGAGGCTGTGCTGAGGATTCTGCTCAGCTTGAGAGTGCTGTGATGGATTAGTGATGTCTGCCACCAGTAGAAGACAAGCAGTACTTGCTTGCACGCTAAATATTGTTCTTGCTATCCATTTTACAGATAGCCGTGGACAAAAAGAAGGATTTTTTTTTTTTTCCATGAGACAGAAGGGAAGAGAGGAGGTGGGGGGGGACCTAGATATTCTGAGGTCCTTAGCAGTGTGCCTACACTAGAACTCTATTAAAGGACAGGGCAGGAGGAGAAGCTTGAGGTACGTGCCCCTTTGTTTTCCTGTAAGACTAAGAGGAGGGATGAGATTAGGTGATATCCTGCAGGAAGGTCCTAGAGGATTATGACAGACCCTGGGAGGGTCAGATGGAAACTCAGCCCCATCTCTTGGGTCCCAGCAGGCTACACGAAGGAGAAAATCCTTCTCCGCTCACACCCCTGCACCATACTATGAGCTTTGCATGTTTTAACTCACTGAATGCTCACAGGACTTTATTCCAATTACAGATGGGGAAATTGAGGCACAGCACCTTTCTGCACACACACCTCAACTGTGACCAGGTGGTTCCCTGCTGCAGACCCCTCCCCACGCCATAAGAGGGGTCTGGGAGGAGTGCTGCAGGGAGCCCAAGTTCTAGTCTGTGCTGCTGAACAGGGGGAGTAGAGCCCGTGTGCAGTGCAGGGGTGCACAAGACTCTGTGCAAAGTGGGGGCCTCCCCAGCCAAGCATCTGCGTGTCTGTGTGTGTCCCCATGTGCACCGGGTGGCTGCATGAGCTGCTTCTCTCATCCAATGGCATGCCCTCACGCCGTGTGCATGCCTCCGTATGCATGGTGTGTCCCCTGCAGAAGTGTGTGTGTGTGTGTGTGTGTGTTCCCTGAGATGCCTCTGTGTGTGCCTTTGGATATATGTGTGCGTGATATATGTTCCCCAGTGTGTTGGTGCATTTGTGTGCTTTTGTGTGTGTCTGCGTGCAAATGTGTGTGGTGCATTCCCCCACGCACATGTATTCTGTGTCTGTGTCTGGGGAAGGAGCTTCCTGGGATGTGTGTATCCGTGTGGGGAGGTGCCTATTTGGTGCAGTGTTCTCTATGTTGTGTGTGTGTGTCTGTGTACTTGGATGTGTGGTATGTTCCCCCAGTATATGTGTGCATGGACAAATAACGCCTGTTCCCCAGGAGTGTGTGCGTGTGTGTTTCTGGATCTGCTGCAGCTGCGCCCGAGCCTGCCTGCCAAGCATACCATTTGCTCAAAGATGCTTTCCAGCCGGCTGCCCAGGATCACCTGTGCCTGCCAGGGCCAGGTAACCAGGCAGCCCTGGCCAGGCTCAGACCTTAACAGGCAGGCAAAGGGGTAGTAGCAGCAACTTCCCCAGCTGTCCCTGCCCCCATCCCTTCCTGCACCCTCTCCTGGCACATCGCCCAAGCCCCTCTGGCTCCCCTGGCTTGAATAACACATCTCTGCATGGAGACTTACCTATCCAGCATGTCAACAGCCAGACAGACAGTAGTACACCTACGTAATCCAGCGCTGAAGTCGTGACAACTCAGGAAGGCATAGTGTACAGATCACCGCAGCCACTCTCATTCAGCCCTCCCAGCAGTCCTGGGGGTGAGGTGTGATTATCCCCATTTTACAGATGAGAAAACCGAGGGTCACAGAGGTTCAGTGACTTGCTCAAGCTTGTCACTGCAGTACTTTCATGGTTTCTTCTCCAAGGGGAAGGTGAGATAAACCATGACTTAGCGGGCCGAGGTGCAGAGAGGTGAAACTGCTCAAGCAGGGTTACTCATTAGTGGGGTGTTGGTGATAGGTAATGGCTTTTTTAGGTGCCAGGAATTCTGCGGGACCCTCGACGTGCAGAATCTCATGGACTCTGCGCAGCAAACATAAGGAACGTGCCACTTTACGGATGGGAGACGGGCTTAAGAGAGATGCTGTGAAGTGCTGTGTGATGCCCAGCGAGTTAGCGCTTGAGCTGAGATATGAGAGCATTTAAAATCAGCCAGAGCTTTTTGTTCAGGGAGGGCAAAGAGGGGAAGCAGGCTATGGTTTCCTAGGGCCTCTGCATTTGAAGAGAAGCAATGCCTCATTTATACGAACTGATATTAGTAGATCTTCGAGAGGGGTAAAAAAGTGTTCATTGTAAAATGTCTTTGGAAAACCTGGATTTATCATTCCCAATCACATTTCCTTATGCAGGACTTATCAGAGCCTTCAATGTGCTCATATATGTTGTGAATTTTCAAGGAGACAGTGAAGTGTTTCGTAACTTATTTGATCCCTGAATGCTTCTTTCCCAGAACCTTTTATTGGGAGAAATGCTAGAGTGGCTACATCACTCATAGTTGGTTTTAAGGCACAGTGGCCAGTGGAAGGGAGCTGTTGGACCCCAAGCAAGGGAGACCAGCTGAGGTGTGGGGAAGAAAGTACTAAGTCTAGGGGTCCATTCCATTGTAACTGGGGCAGAGATCCTAATCACATACCACACCACACCCCACACACCCCCCCAGAGAAGGATGTTTGTGACCCTGGTGATCATTCTAAATGACGGGACAGGCACGAAGAGGTCAGAGTATGCCCAGGAGCCAGAAGGCAAACCAGGATCTCCTGATCTTCTGGTGTGGGGCTGGAGTCCACTACGGCCTCTTTTCTCCCCTCAGGGTACCCGCGCTCCCGGTGAAGAACTTGAATGGTACCGGGCCAGTCCATCCGGCCCTGGCAGGTGAGATCCAGTCCTGAAGGGGCAGAAGGGCGGGGCCCACGTGGAGGCGGCCCCACCTATCTGCCCTGTGGCTCCGCCCCTTGACGGGACTAGTGGGCGGGACCCAGAGGAAAGGTCCTACTGACATTGTGGGGGGACTGCAGAAGGCATTCCACTCGGCTAACACCCGCGGTGGGGCGCAGGGGGCCCCAGCCTACTCACCTGAAGGCTCCCGGATTCCCGGGCCGAGCAGGTGGGCGGGGCCTGAGGAGGACTCAGGGACTCACCCAATGGCGGGAGGGCGGGGTGGGAGGGGACCAGGTGGGCGCCCCGCCCCCTGACGGCCCCGCCCTCTCTCCAGGGATGACCGGGATCCTGCTGTGTGCCGCGGGCCTGCCGGTGTGCCTGACGCGGGCCCCCAAGCCCATCCTGCACCCGCCGCCTGTGAGCAAGAGCGACGTCAAGCCCGTGCCCGGGGTGCCCGGGGCGTGCCGCAAGACCAAGAAGAAGCACCTCAAGAAGAGTACGCCTTCCGCGCTGACCCTGACCCCACTAACCTCACCCTTGACCCCAGCGCCTCTGACCCCTAACTCCAGTTTGTTCATAGGACTTAGAACTCCACCTCCATCTCCTGATCTCAGCTCCCTTTCCCCTGACCCCCTCTGCCACCAACTCTGAGTGCGGCAACCGCTGACAGGTGACTCCTGCCAACCCCTCTCTGACCCCTGACCCCGTCCTGAGCCAAGCCCTCAGGGGGAGATTCTAGGCACCCTCGAACCCACCCCGCTGTGTCTTTGCAGGTAAGAACCCCGAGGATGTGGTTCGAAGGTACATGCAGAAGGTGAAGAACCCGCCAGATGAGGTGAGCCCCCACGGGCGGGTCCTGGCCTGGGCAGAGGGCGGCGACCTCGCCTCCCCAGCCCCTGACCTCCCACCCCACCCCCCTCCTGTGGTTCTGTGTGTCAGTGTCTCCTCCCAGTCTGGGGGTTCGCCTTTTCCCTTTTATGCAATGTCTTGTGATAAACAGAAATACTTTGATGTAATAGAATCACATTTGTCAATCTCCTGAAGAATGACAGTTTTCGTATCTTATTATCACCCGTACTTTCCACCCCATATTTAAATTTTTCTTTTGTATAGTTAAAGCTGTAATACCTCCGGAGGGGGGCTGCGAGGGGCCCCGTCTTCCTCTGCCATGTGTCTGCATTCAGTGTAAGGGGGTGTCCTCGCCCTTTGCCAAATGGGTACTAGAGGCGAGGCAGTCTGACCCTTGGGGACTTGGGGCCCTGGGGGCGTGGCCCCGCCCAGGGGCCGCGCCCACCTGAGGGTATCCTGCCCTGGCCCGTCCTCAGTCTCCTCTCTGTGCCCCTGCCCGCAGGACTGCACCATCTGCATGGAGCGCCTGGTCACCGCATCCGGTTACGAGGGCGTGCTTCGGCACAAGGGCGTGCGGCCCGAGCTTGTGGGCCGCCTGGGCCGCTGCGGCCACATGTACCACCTGCTGTGCCTCGTGGCCATGTACTCCAATGGCAACAAGGTGGGCGGTGCGGGCCGGTGGGTGGGGCCGGTGGGTGGGGCGCAGGCAGAGGGGCGGGGCCGGGATGCCTGCGGGGCCTCACCGCCAGCTTCCGTCCCCGCCCCAGGATGGCAGCCTGCAGTGCCCCACCTGCAAGGCCATCTACGGAGAGAAGACGGGCACTCAGCCGCCTGGGAAGATGGAGTTCCACCTCATCCCCCACTCGCTGCCGGGCTTCGCTGACACCCAGACCATCCGCATTGTCTACGACATCCCCACCGGCATCCAGGTCACCCCCGCCCTGGCCCCGTGGTCTCAAATCCTCTGAACCCTGCAGAGCCCCCCCTCCCCCCACCTATCTGCGGTTCAAGCCCGTGCTTCCCTCCCCACAGGGCCCCGAGCACCCCAACCCAGGCAAGAAGTTCACCGCAAGAGGCTTCCCGCGCCACTGCTATCTACCCAACAACGAGAAGGGCCGGAAGGTGGGTGCCCTGAGGGTGCAGGGGTGTGGGAGCTGGCCAGGGCTCCCCCTCACCCCCAGTCCCTGTTTCCTCTCTGCACCAACAGCTACCACTACCCCCTAGTGCAAGTCCAGCCCTGCCAGTTGCGTCACACCCCCCATCTCATTTGCAGCTTAGTGAGGTCAAGGTCTTGACCCTATTTTACGGAAGTCTCCGACAGGGCAAGTGACTTGCCCAAGGTCACACAGCTAGTAAGTGGGAGAGCCTGGATTTCACCCCTTGCAGTCCAGGCTCTTCACCACCACACTCCCAGCTGTCAGCGTCGCTTCCTGTTTTTCAAGAGAAGTCAGACCTTCTGACTTTCATGGGAAATCTCCAGGTTTTTGAATATTGCCCCAGAAGTCACCAAGTGGCTATTTAGCACACCAGATACAGCTGAGGGCCTTCCATTTGTGACCTAGATGAAACAGGCAGAGAGCCTGGAAGGAGCTCTTACCGGGAGCCCATCTAGGGACACGGCCAGGCTGGGCGGCCACTGGGAAGGCTGCAGGGCTTAGAAGGCAGTAACAGAGCCACAGAGTGGCCAGGGAGGGAGGGAGGCTGGACTAGGGGGCAGCGGGTGGGGGCTCCAGCCACAGGGTGGGACTGCCGGGGCCCTCCCCTCACACCCACACCTGCCCCGGTGTCCGCCCACCAGGTGCTCAGGCTGCTTATCACGGCCTGGGAGCGGAGACTCATCTTCACCATCGGCACATCCAACACCACGGGCGAGTCGGACACCGTGGTGTGGAACGAGATCCACCACAAGACCGAGTTTGGGTCCAACCTCACAGGCCACGGCTACCCGGACGCTAGCTACCTAGACAACGTGCTGGCGGAGCTCACAGCCCAGGGCGTGTCCGAGGCGGCGGCCAAGGCCTGAAGCCCGAGGCTGCCCACCACCTTCCCTCCTGCTTGGTCCCCTGGTCCGGCACTTGCCTCCCTCTACCAGGTGTGTCCTGGCGGCCCAGGTTCAGGGCTGGGGAGGAGCCTGCGGAAGGAGCCAGAAGCATTCTGGAGATGTGGCTGGAGCTAGTTGGAATGTGCTGGGAGGAAAGCAGGCCAGCCGGCTCCGACTTGTAGCTCCCCGAGAGGGTGGCGGAGAGAGTACCAGGAACCACAGCAACCTCCCTACCAAAAAGACAGAGCCCCACCCCCTCACGCAAACACACGTGTCCTGTTGAACATATGCACGCACACCCACGTGCCTCTACTTACCCCCAGACTGGGGGGGAAGAGACAGAAGACCCCTGTGATACTCCATATGGATTCCCATCTGTGTCTCTATCACATCAGTACAGGCTTGTCCACAGGCAGGATTCAGGTCAAGCACCCCGGGGGCCTGCTGGGGCTCCAAGGGGTAAGGGGCCCTTGGGAAGCTCAGCCTCTCCCCGCCCCCCCCATCTCTGCCACCCACTGATGGGCAGTTGTGGGCCCCTGGGGTAGAAGCCCCAGCTTAGTCAGCAGGTTTGCAAAGGGGCAGGCCAGAGAGAAGTCCCCCCCACCCCTCGAGAGAGAGCCAGAGGGATCTTATTCTGTGCTGGTGTCTCCATCCTTCTGGGACTCTGACGTCCTTCTCCCCTCCCATCCCCAGGCCTTATGTCTGTCCCAGATAAAGGCACTGTTCTTTCCTCCGCACTCCATCCTCTCCACCAAATGCTCCCAAATGTCAAGATCCAAAGGCTGGAGCTTCTGGCTTCAGGAGCAAGACGAGGAGGCCTAGCTTAGGCCAGCAGGTCTAAAAAGCAGACCAGACAGCAAAGAGTCCATTTTGCTTTCCTTGGGAGTGGGCAGTGGGGTGGCTGATGGTCTTGGCCAACCAGGGGCCTGTTGCCCAGGCAACTCACCAGCTCCGCCTCTGTTGATTGGCTGCCATGGTGGAAGTCAGCCAAGATTTAAAGGGACGCCAGCGATTGCTCTTTTGAAAACCTACCAGTCCCACTGTGGGTGGAGAAATAAATGGTCTTTCTCCTCCTCACTCAGTCTTTCCCTGCGGAGGGGTGGAGTGGGGTGGGTGGCTCTGTCCCTGGGGGGGCCTCTGGCCCACCCCATCGGGGAGCTTGCTACAAAATGATGGCCCCGGGACCATTGCCCCTCTCAGCCTTGGGCAGCTGGAGATGGAGGGTCCCCATAATTCTCTAATCTTAGAGCAACACAGGGAGTGTGAGGGTGACAGAGGCAGGCCCTCCCAGCCCTAGTCCCCAAGAGGCGGGCCTGAAGATGCTGTTCTCAGGCACGGCCCAAGGCAATGCACACAGCTGCTCCCTAGTAGAGTACTGGGAATGAGGGACCCTTCCCTCCCCCAGTACAGTACTGGGAATGAGAGACCCCCCTCCCCAACAGTCCTGGGAATGAGGGACTTGGGCTGGGAGCTGAGAGCTTACGGGAAAACATGGACGAGCTGGGAGACACCGTGATTAGCCCTTCGAGCTCCAGCCCCTGCCCTAAGAAAGGAGGGGCCGGTTCTGTCTAGGGACAGATCCCAGGATCTGCAACAAGCTTCCTCACCCAGGATGCTGAGTGACGGAGGTAGATTCTGCGGCTCCAGGCGACCCCTGCTGGCCACGCTCGGGATAGCGCTGCCTCGTCCTGGGTCCCCCTAATCTCCAGATACGCTTTGGTTTCTGTCCCACCCTCTAGTGACACAAAAACCAGAAATGAGTCCTTGGAGCCCCTTCCAGTTCTGCCAGTTGGGTGTTCCCAAATATTTTACCCTCTATGATTCATTCTCAAACAAAATCTCACCTCAAACCCCACTATACAAAATTGCCTAGCCCCGTGATCATCAAATCCTATGTTCAACCTTATCACCAGGGCAACTTGTTAAAAACCCTGGTCCATGTGCCCACACTCCTTCAGATTCTGATTCAGTAAATCTGGGTGGGGACCGAGAATCTGCATTTCTAGCAGACAACCTAGGGGGTGAGTTTTGGACCACAACAGTCTAAGAAACACCTCCCTGGTTCCCAAACCAGTTCCATGGAACCCAGTTTGACAACCACACATCGAGACACTCCCTCATTTTATACAGCATGAACCAAGGCTCAAAGAGGGGGTCAGAACCTAGGCCAAGGTCTCCCAGGCTCCAAGGGTCTGGGTCTGGCATGCTGAGCTCCAAGCCTCCATTATTCCCGAGGGAACCAGATTCTGGAAGCTTGCGGTTAGGACTCTCGGCCAAGGCAGGGTTCAGGAGGATCAGTGAGGTTACACGGATTGGCAGACATGAAAACAGGAAGGGCTGAGCCTCTTTAGTGCCTGTCTGGGGCAACAAGGCCACGTGGGTGTCGGGGATTCACAGACAGCTGTATCCAGCAGCTCAGGACCAGGTGGGCCTGGTCGGTGTGGGCAGGAGCCAGTCTGGTTTAGCAGAGACCTTCCGCTGAGCCGAATGAGTCAGGCTCCTTATCCCATCCACTCCCATCTGCCTCGCCCAGAGACTGAGAGTCATTCAGTACAAAGGCCAGCCCCCTGCCACAGGGCTTCTGTGCCCCGAGTTCTGCACTTAGGGCACAGAGACTAGATCTCCAGCAGCCTGCACCCTACAGCATCAACGAGGAACAGGACAGCCTCAGGACGCCAGGGTGCTCGGAGAGGAGGTCCTCTGGAGCCTTCCTTCCCCTTCCAGGCTGGTTCTGGCCTTTTCTCAGTGCCCGAGGGGGCTCAGGGCTGCCCTCTGCTGCTCCCGCTGCTGGAACTCTTCATGGGCTCTGTCCAGATCTTCGAGCACCTCCAGCAGGCGGGCAGCTGCCTCTCTGTGCCGGGCCAGGGCATCGGGACAGACCCCTGCAAGGGAGACAAGGAGCCACGGGGGCTCAGCCAGGCCTAGGCAGGCTGCCGTAACCCAGACCCAGTGGCTTTCTCAGGCTCCAGGTTGGCCCTAGGCCCTGAAAGCCCACACTCTCCATCCCCCCCTCCCCCATTCACCACACTTGCTGGTGAACCGAAAAGGGGAGGGGAGTGGGGAAGGAGAGTCGTGTGTTTGGCAAGTGACGGCAGGGGGCAGAGATGGCAAAGAAACGGGACCTCCTTAGCCATTCACCTTCCGTGGCCCCGGAGCCTTTCTCTGCGTCTGCCTCTGGACTGGAATCTATGTTGGGATCCTCCTGGAATTTCATCCTGGAAGTTGAAAGGGAGAAAGACAGGGTTGGTCCCTGACTCCCGATCTTGTTCTCCACTCCGGAGATTCTCTGCTGGTTGCAGGAGACATGACAGGTTCCCAGCTGTCACCATCACCACCACCATTATCACAGCAAATACTTACAGAGTACCAGACACTATTATAAGCCATTCCCATGTTTTAACTCATTTAAGTACCACAAAAGATGTATCCAAGGTAAGGACTTACTATTGGCTCCATTATACAGTCCACTGAGACACAGAGAGGTAAAGTAACTTGCCTAACGTTGCACAGCATAACTGGGTGACTGGGCATCTACAAAATGCCTTACCTGCATTAGCTCGTTTGACCCCTCAGGACAACCCCAGGAGGAAGGTACTATTATTATCCCTGTTTTCCATATGAGGAAACAGAGGTTCAGAGAGGGTAAGCATTGTACCCGAGATCACACAGCCAGTGAGTGGCTAGCCCAGAATTCAAAACCAGACAGGCCAGCTTCAGAACCCACTCTAGAAGGAGCTGGAACAAATCGGTCACTGGGTAGCACTGAAGCCCACCAGGAAGGAAAAGGAACACATCCAAGGTCTGTGCCCGTGTCCCCAGGGACCCGGATATGAAAAGATCCAAGACACACTTCTGCACTGGGGCCTGCCTGAGGATGCCTCCCCATCCTCCCCTTGAACCTGGACGCCGTGCACCGGGAAGCTCAGCTGAAGCGGATGGAAAGAATGAATAAATGGACGTGGGGGGCTGTGCTGGGCAGTTGGCCCGGCTGGCCACTGCGGGGTGGAGGGGAGGAGGCTGGGCAGGGACACCCACCTGAGCTGGTCCCGCCCCAGGAGCAGCTGCCGGTACACCATCTGGATCTCAGCGTCAGGATCCAGCGGGTCGCTCCAGTCCCCCAGGGTGACGGCCGAGTGTGTGCGGCTGCAACCAGCAGCTGAGGGGGACATGGCGCCAATCAGGACCGCCTCCCATCACCCCCTCCAGAAGCCCCCGCTGCTGATGGTCCCCAAGCCCCGACCCTTCTGCCTCTAAACTCACTCTTCCGACCTACTACTTCCATCACGCCCCACTGCCTCCACTCCCACCCAGCATAGCGGTAGCCTCACCTCCTCTAGCCTCCTCCCACAGTCCGGGCTCCAGCCACGCAGACCTTTGCAAACTTTCAGCCCTCCCTCTGCCGCCTCCGGGCCTTTGCTCATGCTCTTTGCTCTGACTACACTTCCTTACCCCATCCCTGTCTCCAACTTTGTTGCTTAACCCTACTCTTCTCAGGTAACATCGAAACAGCACCTCCTCCAGGAAACCCTCCTTGATCTCCTACTCTGGGGCTGGATCAGGGGCATTCTCTGGCATCTCAAAAGCCCCATCTTGGTACTTAGAAGAATGTATTACAATTATCTGGTTATTCACTTGTCTTCCTCTAGAGCATGCCTGATGTCTGCATTCCACTAGATGCTTAGCACATAATAAGTGCTTAAAAAAATAAGACTTCATATGTACTGAGCACTAGGTGCTCGGCAGCGTTCTATGTGCTTTGTGTCTATTAACTCACTCACTCCTCACAACCCTAGGAGGCAGGGACTGTCATGAACCCCATTCCACGCTTCAGGAGACTGAGGCATAACGAGGTTAAGTAACTTGCCCCAGGTTGCACAGGGGCCAGAGGAGGTGGGGCATCTGCTGATTGACAGGTAGGGAGGGCAGAACCCGAGCCCACCCTGCCTTTCACCTGAGCGCTCAGCCTGGAGGCAGCAGGTCCAGCGCGAGCTGCGGAAGGCACCAGGGTGGCAGGAGGCCAGCTTGTCCGGGTTGGGGGCGCTGGCCTTGCGCAGGGCTGACAGCCACTGGTTGAGTTCATTCACATTCTGCGGGAAGCCGGGGTGGTGGGGGGGGGGATGCGGGGGATGTCAGGGGTGCGGAACCTAAGGGATGCCCCCCTCCCCATCCTTCGGTGCCTTACCTTGCACTGGAGGTAAGTGGTGTGCAGCACGCCGGCAGCGTCCTGCGTTAACACCTGCATCACGTGCGGCAGCTGGAAGGCGCCCTCGTCCACACGCTCCACCGCACGGATGTGCGACACCGGGATGGAGGAGCGCATCTGGGAGACAGGTCTGTCGCTGCAGGGAGGGCTGGGGGCCGGGTGGTGGGGCCCAGGGACAGCTTTCCTTTGGGGATGTTCCCCGAGGGTGTGTCTGTAATCTGGGCTCATGACCCCTGTCTCGAGCAAGGAGTCTCCCAGTCCTGCCCCATCTGTCTAAGGAAGCACCGACTCCCCAGGGTGCCAGTGTCCATCACCGCCATCCACCCGTCAGCCCAGCAACCACATGGCGGACATGGCAGATGGGATGTGCTTTCCAGCACTCCACAGTTACCAACTTACACCAGCTTCTGAGGCTGGATCTGTGTGCCGAGGAGGAACTGAGGCCCAGGAGGACCCATGACCCTTCTGAGGTCACTCAGCTAGTAGAGCCAGAGTTGGAAACTAGGGATTAGAACTCTGGACTCTATGCTTTGCTGACAAAGTGGGAATAATAACCAAGCACACCTTGCCCGGTGTTAGCTAATCATGCACCAACGTGCAGGCACAGAAACGCACACACCAGCAGGTGCCTGAGTTCTGCATTTCAGTGGCAATCCTAGGAGAACAGGGATCCTATGCCTTGTTTACTGCTATATGTCCAGCGCCTAGAACACTGCGTGGTATGCAGGAGGCATTCAATTTTACGTGAGCAGGATAGCATCAGCCAAAGGACATCCAATGCCTACGTCTGTCCTGTGCCCACACTGGCCCAAAGGTGTGAGTAGAGCCTGGCCTGAGACTTTGGACTTGCTAAGTCCTTGCCCCCTCCCGGACCTCAGTTTCCCCCTGCGTACAGAGAGGCAGCTCAGGGAGGGAGGCCGCTGCTGGAAACCGCCTCCCCTCGCCCCCCACCTTCCCTCCCGCCCCCAGCTGTGGGCTAGAGCCCCACCTGCCACTCCGGACTCTTGGAGTAGGAGAGCGCCTCCCCGCTGAGCCAGAAGTACCGCTTCTTGAAGGCGAAGCGGGTGGTCAGGCTGGCGGGCTCCTCCTTGCGCTTCAGCAGGTAACCTTCACGGACGATCACCGAGGGGGCCACCAGGGCCCTGGCTGGGCCCCCAGCCTCTGGGAAAGGGAGGGGGGCGGACAGTGAAACCCTCATATCCAGTCTCAACCTGCCCTGCCCGCGTGCCCAGGTGCCTCTATGGTGAAGCATGACTCTGCCCCCTAGAGGCAGGAGGGTGAACAACAGGACTGCTGCAGACGGCTCCTGCTCTTAGAGAGTGGATCATGGAAGGTGGGGCCGGGAGCAGCACAAAGTAGGCAAGTAGACGTCCCTCTCCTGAAGCTCTGTAGACAGTGGTGCAGGCAGTCAGCAGAGGGGGCATGCCTCATGAAGTCAGTCCAGTGAGTACATGGGATCGACCCCCCTTCCATGGGGGGTGATCCTCCCCAATGCCACAGGGACACTGCCATGCCACAACCGGGGCTCCACATGCAAACGGGTTCTTCTTATGTGACTTGGACCCAACTATATAGTGCACTGGGCCCTATACTGTGATACAGACTTAGCCCCAACTCTTCTGCTTAAAAAACTGTCCCAGGCTCCAGTGCACTCCCCATCAAAGCCCAGCTGCCTATGAAGCCCCCACACAGTCTGGCCCCCACCTCTCCTTTGTGCCCCCTCATTCCCTCTTCTACATTGGCTCCTCCCTGTGGTTCCCTGTTCGCCACCTCAGGACCTTTGCACATACTGCTCCCAGCCTGGAATAGTTTTCCCTGGGATCTTCATGGCATGCTCTCTGTCCTCCCTGAGTCTTTGCTCTGATAGCACCCTAGTGAGGCCATTTCTGGCCACCCCACCTAAAATCGCAACCTGCCATGCCCACCCCAACATTCTCTTCCCTCTGTTATTTTTTCTCCCTACACAATCACTCCCGAATGTACTGTACTATTTGCTAACTCCTTTCTTTTAGCCCATGGTCCCTGCTAGAATAAGAAACCTCTAAGGGTTTCTTCTGTCTTATCCACTGCTATTTCCCCAGCACCTGGAACAGTGTCTAGTAAGCGCTTAAGAGACATTTTTTTATTGTGTGCGCATGATGCGACAGCACCCACACACATCTCCACACTGGCTGGGATAGCCTGGAGGACAGGGCCTGAGCTCTGTTCATCTCTGGGACTTAGCACAGGAGGGGCCAGGAAATGTTCATTGGCTGACTAGCTGACCCACAAGTCCACAGTCTCAGTACTGGGGTGGGGTTGTGGGAGGGGGAAGAGCAGGTCCACAAAGGTGGCAGGTCCCAGATGTGTCAGGAATGCAGGGACTCACCCTCCTCCCCATCCACATCCACCAGCTGGTCCAGGAAGTGTCTCACACGTGAGATACTCTGTAGCAGGAAGGGGTGGAGAGGGGCCATCCATAGCTCCTTGCCCTGGCCCAGCTGCTGGCCTAGGTTTCCGATGCTCTGCACAGCCTGGAGTAAAGAAGCAAGGGATGCCAGGGTGAAGGTCACTGCTGAGGGAAGGGCAGCCTACAGACCCAGAAGCCCCTGAGTCCTGACTCTCAAATCAGTGCTCAATGAAAGGGGAAGACTCATAGTAGCACCTGCTTCGAACAATATCTACCCCTCCCCGTGGACAGATATGCACCCCCAGTGCCCTTATTCTGTTCCCTCCAGAGCTCGATTCCCCTACTAAGGACTGCCCTATCCTATCATGCATACTTTGGAGCCCATCAGAACCTCAAAATATGGCCACTTTGCAAAGGATGGTCTAATTCACACTAAGGTGTAAGTGACTACCAGCCCACTTCCCACTTTCCTCCTGGAAGGGTAGGGTTTTCATTTTAAGAGACAAAATTAGAGAACATATGATCGAATGCCTTCACATTCAGGTTGGAAGGCTAATGGGCGTTTGAGATGGATTTTTCTCGGTGTCATTTGGGTCTTCTGTCGGTTTGGCCTTCCAGCTCTGTTCCTATGCTTTTCCCTGGCTAAGAACACCCAGGCTGTGGGACTCCAGTTTTGGCACCTTGGCAAGCAGTAGCAGTGAGCGGCTGGTCTGGGGATCTGCATGCTGGTCCCGGAGGTCAAACAGCTTTGGGGTGAGGATGGCAGGTGCAAAGAACCGCAGGAAGAGAAAGCCGCTTATGGCCAGGTACTTCACGTCCTGCCGAGAGGAGCAGCAGGTGAGAACAGCCCCCAAGGACCCACTTCCCAGATAGGGAAACTGAGGCAGGAAGGACTACAGATTGGTGGTGCAAGGGGAAGCGGGGTTCGAGATGGGCCAGAAGACCATACTGGTCTGCCAAGATGGCTTTTTCTCTCTGGACCTCAGTTTCTCCACCTGGAAAATAGAGTAACAATACCAATCCTGCATGATCAGCTTTAGCCCAGCATCCTCAGAATCTGCTTGGTGCCAAGCACCGTGCTAAGGGCACAGACCTAGAAAGGAAGCAGCATCATTATTCCCCTTTTACAGATGACGAAGCAGAAATTCAGAGATGCCAAGTGACTGGCCCAAGGTCACACAGCAGATGAGTGGAGGAGGCAGAACTCGATCTCCCGACCTATGATTTATTTTATTAATAGCACCATGCCAGAAAACTGGCCACACATTTGTTTATTTCATACTCACCCTGGGAGGGATTCTATCTCCATTTTACAGGGACGACAACTGAAGCCCAGAGAGAGGTCACCTGCCCAAGGCCACACAGCTGTAAATGGCAGAGCTAAGACTTGAACCCAGGCAGGACCGGAGCCCTCGACTCTTCATCACACTCTCCTGCCTCCGACCCTGCACACCGCTTGCTGAGTGCCAGGAACTCATCTGAACCCCTAACCAGCCCGTGGAGTAGGTACTCTTGTCCCCATCTTCTGGACGAGGACACAGGCTCGAGAGTGAATCCAGCCCGGCTGGCTCCCGAGCCTGTCCTGTGCGCCCCCCGCCCCAGGCTCTGCCTCCTACAAACTGTAAAGGGCGGTGCCCCCCTGTGTGAGTCCCGGGCCTGGCCCACCTGCAGGTGAGTCCGGGGCCTGACCCTCCCGCGCTGCAGGCAGAGGCAGCTCAGAGAGAGGGCGTGCCTTTATCCTGGGTGCATCTGGCTCTTCCCAGATCACTCCCCACCTACCTTTCACACTTGCCCAGCTATATTTAGCCCGAGAATGTGCGCCAGTATTTATTTAGGGGCCGTATTCACACTCGAGACAATACCCTCCCTGGGTATATGCCAACTTCCTACGGCACCTCCGTGCTGACAGTGAGCCCTGGCGACAGCCGGTTCCTAACGCTGCCCAGAAGGTGGGTCTCTGCCCCCAGCCCCACCCTCATCTGGGACCTGAGCTGCCCCCAAGGCCACCACCCCCCTCCCATCTGCCGTATTCCAGGGTAATTTTAGTCTTTGACATCAGCTCTGACTTCCTTTCTTGAGGTGTCGGAGGAGCAGAGAAAGGAGTTCCTCTGGGTTTCCATGACCCCATTCACCCTCGTGGGCCTGAGAAAGTCCCTGCTCCCTGCCCATGGCCTCTGCCCACCGTGGGAACTGAGGACGGGAGGACACTCGGGAGTCACACTGGGTCCCTCACAAGGACCAGGCTGTCTAGGGAGCTGGCCTCCCCTCTTCCCTTCCCTCCCCCTGCCCCACTGTGTCCCACTTAGCACCTGCAGCCCAGGCGAGAGCCTGGCAAAGTGGGGCATAAAGCCAGTGAGGTCCCAGTTTGGAGCCCAGAGCTCATTCCTCAGCGGGGGGCCGAGGGGAGAAGGGAGAGACCCCTGCTGGGAGACCAGAGGCCTCCCTTTGAGTCCACAGTCCTCGGCCAAGGCTCTTTACCTCTCTGGGCCTCAGTTTCCCCACCTGTAAACAGAACGTGGAGAGAAGTGTGGCGTAATCAAGGGCTCTTTAACTCAAGCTCTAGGGACTGAGCCGTTATGTCCCCAACACTGAGCAGGCCTCAGATTTTTCTACAAAGTGAACCCCCAGTCCGCGTGTCTATGACATCAGCACTATGTAAGAGTTAGCCTGATGTGACACCATTTGTAAGACAGGACAAAGACAGCCACATGGAAGGGATGCCAACCATTACCCCAGGGGGGCTCCACCCGGTAACCCATGGACCAGTCCGGCTGCAAATGTGTAACAGCTGGCTCAAAGCGTTGTTGTGTTGTTGTTACTGTTGTCGTTAAGCAAATCAGTGCCAACATTTAAAAATGAGAGACCTCACATAAAATCCAGAAGGTTGCCTTTAGAAAAGAAACTCTCACGATCTGGCCATACTGGGTCCCCATTCCTACGTGGCCATGACTGACTGTCCAGAGCGGCCCCCTTAAGACCCAGCCGTGGGAGCACCAGCTTGCCGCAGTCCCTACCACTCCCTTCTGCCCCACACCGGCCTGCTGCCTTCATTCAGCTCACCTGCCCGAGGCAGTCCCTGGGGTCCCAACTCTTAAGTCAACAGTGGCAGAGCACTAGCACATGTGGGGGGTTATCTGGGGCTATTTGGAGTGTCTGCTACAGAGCACCTGCCAGCATCAGCGGGCTCACTCGCTCTCGAGTGCTCTCACTCCCTCTCGTTCACACTCTGTCTTTCTGAGAGCTGAATTTAAGACTCACTCACTTTGTGCCAGCCTGCCTAGACATGTGCCAATCCCAGCACCATGGGACTCAATCTCTCTGGGCCTCTGCTTCCTACTCTGGGAAATGGAAGAATATCAGTGCCCGTCTCATCGGGTGGCTATGACAAGGCAAGGAACACGTACGTACATGTAGGTCTGACCCCCAGTGAGGGCTATATAGAGCAGGAGCTGCTGTCACTACTCTTACCACCACCCCTGGATCCCAGACCCTGCCGGGAATCCTGTCCCCACTTCCGACAGGACACATACTTGAGCGGGAGCCGCCCAGGTTCTGTCCCCTGCCCCACCTTGCCTCCCTGTGTGACCCTGGACAAGCTACCACCCTTCCCCAGCCTCAGTCTCCCCATCTGGTCCATGGGGACGCGTGGCCCACCTCGTGCTCCGCCTGGGGGAAGCGCTCCTTCACGCATTGGTGCAGTTGCTTGAAGGCAAGGCGCATGGCAGGCGGACAGCGCCCCACAGAGCCCACGATGGCGTCCACGATGGGCCCCAGGTAGCCCGTCAGCAACCCGAGGCTGGCGTCCCGCACGTGCTCCTCCGAGGGTGCGCCCTTGAAGGAGATTCTCCTGGGGAAACAGAGTGGCTGTGCCTCCAAGCCCAGCATCTGTCTGCTCAAAACCCTCCACCAGCCCCCACTGAGCTGAGAGTACCCACCTTCCCAACCTCCCCTCCTACCATTCCCACCAAGCTTCTGGCTGCTTCTCAAACACGCTGAGCTCACTCCTGTCGCGGAGACTTGTCCACGCTGTTCCCTTAGCCTGAGACACTCTGGCACCCACGTTGAGCTTAAACGTCCCCTCCTCTAAGGGACCATCCCTTCCCCATCACACATCATCACCGGACATGTCAGCAGGGACATGCCGGACACACGCTCCCACCTCAGGGCCTTTGCACATGCTCTTCCCCCTGCCCGGGATACTCTTCACCAGATGTGCATGCCTCCCTCCCTCCTCTCCTTCAAGTCTCTGCTGGAAGGTCCCCTGCTCCATGAGACTGTCCCTCTGGCCACCCTTTGAAACACTGCAAGTCCCTGCTCTGCTCCTGGCACTTCCCACAACCCTTCCCTGCTCTAGCTCCCTCCATTCCCCTGACAACCTTCAATAACCTTCTTTAGCTGGCTGGCTACCTCCCCATGGAAGGCAGATTTGCGTCCACATATTCCCTGCTCTGGACTCAGCGTTCAGCCAGTGTCTGAACAATAGGTTCTCAACCATTGTCTTGTTGAGTGGATGCTGGAATGACACCTTTCTACCTGTAATGTTCTACACAGGTGTAGGGTCTGTCTTGCCTTCCTCAGAGCTGGGATTTGAAACCAGGAGCTCAGTTTCAGAGTCCTGCCCATCCCCATACACGACACAGCCCGAGGATCACCATGCTCCCAGTGAGGCTTTCTGCTGGAATGCGGAGCTCCTGAGCCGCTGCACCAGAGCAGGGGGGCATTGGCACAGGCCCAACCTGGCCAGGCTCTGAGCAGACCAGGGGGCTCCCGGGGGGTTGGGTGCGCCCCCGGGGCGTTGCTCACCTAGAGCGGCCTAGGTCCATCTTGCACGGGTCCAGCTCCATGTACTTCTTTTCCTCGAAGACGCGGTGAATCACCGGCTTCAGGACCTCGTGCAGGTAAGGCATGCCCACGAGCTGGGGGCAGGGGACCACGTGGGATGGGGGCGAGCGTGAGATCAGGCATGCCCACGAATTTGGGGCAGGAGGCACCACATGGGATGGGGCAGAGCGTGAGGCTGGGCGTGCCCAGCAGCTGAGACAGGGGGGACCGTGCAGGTAGAGGCTCAGAGCAAGGCCAAGGCATGCCCCAGAGTGGGAGCGGGGGGCACTATCCAGGTGAATCTCAGGGTGAGGCCAGGCATCAGCCACCAGCAGCCAGGCTCAGCCACCCTGAGCCAACCGAGGCTGGCCAAGCTCTGGGGTCCCAAGAAGCACAGAATAGGAGAAAAAGCTGCAGCTGGGCCCGGGCGTTACCTGCTCACCTTCATAAACTGTTCCATTGCCTTGGATGCCAGGGAGTTAGAACGGAAGAGGGTGTTGGGGTCAGCTGGGAGGACAGAGGGAAGTGTTTGCTGGGGTTTGGGGCCGGATCCACCTCACCCCACCCACCCAAGATGGGAGTCGTGATTCTTCCAGCCTCAGGAATCAGGTAGAGCTGCAGCATCAACGCCATTCACGGTCCAGGGGCCCAGAGAGGTTCAATGAGCGGCCTAAGGTCACACAGCTCAAGAGTAGCAAAGCCAGCACCTGAATCCAAGGCTGCATCCGCAGAGGGCTGCTGGTACCAGACATAGGGACCCCCCCCAACCCACACATATAAGAGCCCCTGACCTCTGCCTGAAGCCCCCGTTTCTCCCTGAGAGACCCGTGCGGACCCATCCCTGGGGTGTGATGTCTGGGGCTCATGTGGGCAACTCACTGGTCCGGGCCACCTCACGCCGGGTGAGATAGTCCAGAAAGGGTCCGGCCAGGCCTTGGCCAAGAAAGAGCTTCACCAGCTTGGTGGCAAGGTCCTGGCGGCAGTCCCCCAAGGTCAGCTCCTCCAGCACGGCCAGGGGACTGGCAGCATCCTCCTGGGCAAGGACAGGAGGCAGGAGAGGTGGCCCAGGGCCCTGCGACCCCACAGCAGAAGAACCCCGGGAGCGGCCCATCATCTGGATCCCCAGTGGAATGGATATACCCACCTCTGCCGGGCCCAGCACCGATGCCATGAGCAGCTCCGTGAGCGGCTGGTAGTACCGGGAAGGGAGGACGCGGTCCTCGATGAGGCGCACCTTCAGCCGCAGCGCGCCCAGGGTCCCCCTGGCCAGGGTCAGGTCGCAGGTGAGGGAACAGTGAGTATGTACGCGCAGGCGCGGATGGCCGAGAGAGGCACATGTGAACACAGATAAGGAGCATGGATGTTAGCAAAACAAGGCAGATGGGGACAGCTGTGGGCAGGCGGGAACAGGCATGGCCAGTGTGGGCAGGTGGGAACCAGTACTGACGGGGATACACAGAACGGACGAGCACAGTGTCAACACATAGGACGGGCGTGGAAGGACGTGGCCGGCGTCAAAAAATGTGTACACAGTGAATGGACAGTGGGGGCAGGTGTGGACAGTGTAGCCTGATGCAGGCAAGTGTGGGCAGGTGAACAGATGTTGAAAGGGATGCATAGGAATGGACAGGTAAAGTCGACGTAAGCAGTGTGGTCGCTGTAAGGCCAGTGTCAACAGGTGTGCACAGGCATGGAAGGGCCCAGGGTTCAGAACACGCATCGACTAGTGTGAGCTGATATGTTCATGTGAAAACAGGTGGGTGGGTACATGGTGAACTCCTTTGGACATAAGTACACGCATATTGTAAGATGTGTGTTAAATAAGGGAACGGAGTGACATGGTGACAGCTTGGGGGCTGACATGGGCACCCCGCAGGACCTGCCCACAAGCTGAAGATGGCAGTCACCCTGACTTCAGCCCAGCCGCCTCCCTCCGCACCCACATTTACCCAGAATCCTCCTCGGCTCTGGGAAAGGGCAGGAGACGGAACCAGCCTCTGGGGGCGTTCTGCTGCAGGACCCGTGGGGGGAATTCCACCTGTGGGAGGACACGTAGACTCTCAGCTGAACCTGACCTTGCCAGCCTAAGTCCCCACCCAGGCCTAGAAGAGCTGACTGCTCACCTAAGCAGGGGAGGCTTGGCCTGCCAGGGGCCACCTCCTCTCCACTACCATACCCCCATCGATGCAGCCACAGCTACACCCCCCCCCCAGCCCCAAATTATTAACTCCTGCCCGGACACTGAGGGCCTGCAGACAACATTCAATTTACACTTGGGGAAACTGAGGCTTGGAGAGACGGAGTGACTTGCCTGAGGTCACACAGCTGCTAGAGACCAAATATCTAGACTGAGGACATTTTCAGCTCTTTCTGGGGACACACATTGCATCTGTCCGAAAGCTTAAAGATAGTCCCAAAGGGCCCTGAACCCCACCGCTTCTCTTCTAAAATAACTTCATAAAGATGTCATTTGCATCCCATACAATTCACATCTTTAGAGTGCGTAGTTCAATGGTTTTTGGTCTACTCACAGAGCTGGGCAACCGTCACCACTAACTTCAGAACATTTTCTGTCTGCCCCCAAACACCGGCTCTCATTGGCTGTCAGTCCCCGTCTCCCACCCCCGCCGCCAGCTCCAGGCCACCACTGACCTACTTTCTGTCATTACACAGTCACCTACTCCAGACATCTCATCTAAACGAAACCATGTTTCCAGGATTGATCCTCACTGTAGCGGGTGACCCGACCTCATTCCCTTTCATGGGCGAGTAATATTCCATGGTAAGAACCAGCCACATTGTATCTACCCATTCGACCATGGAGGGACATTTGGGTTGTTTCCACTCTTGGCTATCACAAACAACGCTGCTGTGAACACCTTCATGTATGAGCTTCTGGGTGGACATGTGTTTTCATTGGTCTTTGGTGCATGGCCAGGAGTGCAGTTGCCAGGGCATGTGGGGATGGTCTTAAACCATTTGAGGAATGGCCAGACTGTTTCCCAAAGTGGCTACTCCATTTACTCCTCTGCTCCCTTCCCCGCTGGCTGTGCATAACCAAGCCAACCCATAACTTGCTCTAATCTTGCCTCCTTTTAAAAACTGTCAGCCCCGTCTATACATCCATTCCCACTGAGGGGCAGGGCAGTCACACCCATTTTACAGATGTGTAAACTGAGGTTCCAAGAGAAAGATCTTGAGCCTGAGATTATGCTAGAAAAGCACTTAGCACATGGTCATACTGAGTCCTCTCACCCCAATGAGAATCTGGGCCCACACTGTGACCTTGGGTAGGTTCCTGCCCCTTGGAGAGCCTCTGTCTCCTCACCTATACAACGAGGCAATGGGCCTGCATCACCCAGGTCTGGCCAAGCAGCCTGCTGAGACAGCTTTCACATCTATCCTTCCAGATCCCAGGATGCACAGCCCATCTCCCCTCCCCTTCCCTCTTGGAGGCAGTGGGGAGCCATGGAGAGTGTCAGGGGAGCGGGCGCTCACCATACCCAAGAAGTCATTCTTGCCCACCATGTCCCAGTCCCAGAGCTCCACCCGCAGCGGGGCTGGGGCTCCCGGCATCTCCCGCAGCTCCAGCACTTCGTTCCAGTGTGGGAAGCGGGTCTTCTTGATGGTCTGGGGGAAGAGGAGGGAGGGAGAGCTGAGGAGGGCTCGCCCCCATGCCCACCCCTCCCCCGATCCACACCAGCACTCACTGACGTCTCCAAGCTCTGGCTGCCCCAGAACACGCGTGCGAATGGGTCAGATGTGCCGGTGATATCTCGGGGGGCCAGGTCCCTGCAGACAGATGAGGAAAGGAGCGAGGGATACAGGACCTTTACAAGCCGGACCTTGGAAAGGGGTTCGGGATAGACCGTTCAAAGGCCTCTGGCCTCCACTGTAGGGACCCAGTCAGGAGCACCCTTCCCCCTGCCCACCAAGCCCAGTATCTTCCTGTTGACCAGCGCTACCCTAGGAGGAAGCCCTAGTATGCCCCTATCTTCCAGATAAAGAAATTGAGGCACGAGAAGGTCAAGTCCTAAATCACGAGGTCCAGGAGGTGAAGACGCAGTGGGGAGTGGGAAGGGAGCCTCGGTTTCTCTGGAGCCCCCGGGGAAGGAGACCAGATGCCAGGGCTCAGAGCCTGGCTCCACCACCCATTGGCTGAGTGACACTGGGAAAAGTCCCTTCATGACCCCAAGCCTCAGTTTCCTCATCTGGAGAATGGAAACAATAATAGATCAACCTCACAGGGCCAAGGCTCAAATGACATGACGTATATAAAAGGCTTAGCATAGCAGCAGGTGGGATGTGAGTGCTTGCTCATTCATTAATTCACTCATTCAACAAATACTCATATCCACACCCTGCCTAGGACTCAAGAAAAGGCTTGAGGCAAGGACCCCCTGTCTCTGGTTGCCATGACAACCCTAAAGTCTCACCTCAGACAGCTTCCCCAATCCCTCCTTCCTGAAGTCCCCCAAATCCAGAGACAGCCCCCCACCAGGGGCTGCTTGCTTCCTCCTGCCGCTCCTCTCCCACCCCTGCTTGGCATCCAAAGCCTTCTTTGGTTTCCTAGGAGCCAGCCCAGTTGCTAAGCGACAGCGATCAGTCCCTCTCCTGCTTACAAGGCTCCTGCACAGCCTTGTGGCTGGGGAGGAGGCCACTGGCACAAAGCAGATGAGGAGCCCCCTGTCCCATGCTCAGTGCTTCTGCCTGTCCTCTGCCACCCTGGCACTCCATCCAGACTTCGAGGAGCCCCAGCTGGCAACAGAAATCTGGAGATGGTGAGAGAGGCACAGAGAGGGCAAGAAAAGGCTTTAAGGTCACACAGCAAGCAGAAAGAGAGATCCTCCACAACCTGAGTGAGGACTGGTATAAAAGTGAGGGTTGGGGGAGTAAGGTGTGAAAACAAGGCAGAAAGACAAGATGGGAGATGAGGGAGGGAAGGGAGGGGAGTATTTAAGGAAGCAGAATGATGGGGTACCTGAGGGAGAAAGAAGGGGATTACAGAGTGATAAATAAGCAGGAGAGGAGATGGAGATCCCATGAGCTGGTGCCCCTGGAGGGTCATCTGTGGGTTTTGCTGGTCCTGCATCCATCTTCCTTCTCCTGTTTCTTTGGTACAGGACCTGCCCCTCTCTCACACTCCCAGCCCCCATAACTTAGGTAGGCTGAACCCTCTCTCCAGTCCAGGAGTGGGTGTGGGACTCAGGCCTGACCCATCAGAGTCCAGGTAATTGGTTCAGAGATCGGTATGTGCCCTATATTTGGCCAATAAGAATCAGTCCCAGGACATTAGTTGGAAAGAATGAAGGAAATTTCTTTTTCAGTTGGACCTACCAAGTTGGTAGGATGCCATCCTGAGACTGCTGGGGTCCTCTTTGTCCACACCTGGAAAGAGACTGCCTGAGACTGAAACTAACACAAAAGAAAGCCGTGAAATCTGTCTATAGATTCCTCATCTCACTGTTGGAGCACCTGGATCCAGCCATACCTGTAGCTGCATGTCATTCATATAAGCCAATCTGCTTAAACTGGTACAAATTGGGTATCTATCACTTACAATTTGATTAATACACCTCCACACATTTTCTGGCCATCCTGAGTGTCTGACCTTTGGCTGCTGGTCACTGGGGACCCAAAGATTTTGCTTGTGCTCTGACCCCAGGAACTTGCAAACCTGGTGAACTTGGACTGTTTGCCTGCAAGGGATCCTGGTTGTGAGCCCAGAAGTACCCCAGGAGTGAGGTGGTCTCAAAAGCCAACACAACTAGGAGAATCCAGTGAACTCTTGTTCATTCTCAGGCCAAACCCACACTGTCCTCCATCCTGACCATACCTGGCCTGGAGCACATGACAGCGTAGACAACGGCCCCGTGTATCTTCCAGCATCTGTACATCCAAGTAGATCTCACCCTGAACCTCTGCATCTGGGTCCACACGGCTCAGGTTGATCCAGCTATCAATTCCTGGAGGGCACAAGTGCTAACATTTATTAAATACCTACCAGACACTGGCATTGTGTTAACTTAAAAATTTGATTACCATTAAATATGTATTAAATCATGGAGTTCTCATGTCCGCCTTCTGATGTAGACGCTGTAATTACCCACACTTGCAGACTTGAGACACAGCGAAAGAAGAGCTTTACCCATGACCCCATAGCTAGGAAGTGGCAGAGTTGGGATTTGAATGTAGTTAGGATAGTCTAATTCATCCTGTACTATCACACTCTTCACCCTGGTACACAAAACCTTCCATTATTTAATCCCAATACATCTCCCCTCACAAAAATGTTGGGCAGGCCTACCTCTGAGCCTCCATCCAGGTAGTTCTCCCTGCCTGAACCGGTCAAGTCAATTTCAACCTCCCTTCCCCCCTCTCTCTATTTCTCTCAACACTTTGAAGATCTCACTCACTGACTTCTAGATTCCATTGTAGCTATTGGGAAGTCATTTCAGCTGGATAACTGATCTTGTGTCAATGGTCTATCTTTTCTCTTTAATTAAGGATCATGTGTTTGATGTTCACAATTTCACTGCATGGGCAGGTGAGGATTTTTTTTTTTTTAATCCTGCTTACTGTGGTTTGTGCTGTTTCTTCTTATGCAATCATGTCCTTCCTTGAGTTCTGGAAAATGTCAGGTCAACAATTTTTTTTTTAATCCCTTCCTCTCCCCTATTTTTTCTATTCTTTCATCCTAGGACTCCAATTAAAAAGACATTAGACCTTCTTGGTAATTTTTTATGTCTCTGAACTTCTCTTTTATATTTTTCTTCTTGATTCTCTGGGCCAAAGTTTAAATAACTTCTTCAGATCTCTTTTCCAGTTCACCAATTCTCTCTTCAGCTCTGAATGATCTGCTGTTGAACTCAGCCTCCCAGTTTTCAATTTCAGTGACTACTTTTTATCTCTAAAAGTTTGATTTGGTTCTTTTAAAAATCTGTTTTTTAATGTATTGCTTTATGATTATCACCATCCCTTTCTGGTGATTAAATTTCAGTGTACTTAAATATTTTATTCCTTTTAAAATTCTGTATATCATAAGTATAAATTCTAAAATCTTCATGGGTTCAAATCTGGTGGTTATTGTGTCTGATGACACTTGCTCATGGTGGCCCACTTCCTTGTGTGTGTGATGAAGCACCGTCCCACCTCACCTCTCTCTGTCTTCACAGCTACCCCCTAGTCCAGGATGCCATCAGCTTCTTCACTCGACTATGACAACAGACTCCTAATTGATCTCCCACATGTACTCCTGTCCCACTGTGATCCAATATCCACAAAGCAGCACAGAGATCTTCTGAAAATGTATCTAATTTCTCCTGTCACTCCATCCCCTGATAATAAGGCTCCACTCTCTTTGGTGTCTTGCTCAAGGACCATCGATGGCTCCCCAGTGCCTCCAGAAGAAAATCCGGACTCTAGCCTGGCACCTACAGCCTTCTCCAATCGAGACCCACCCAATGCTCCCACTGGCCTGGCCTACACCTGACCCTAAAAGAGAATCTACGGAGATATGCTTTAGTGTCTCTGCCAAAGCACCTTTAAGAACCAATTCATTCCCCTTCATCCAGGAAAACTTGCTTGACTACACCAGCCTCACTGTCTGTTTATCCTCATCCACCATCATGCCAGTGATATTCCACATGCCTCTACCCCCACATTCCTGTCCTGCTTAAAAAATAAAAAGCACCCACATCCAGACACATGGACAGCATCCATTTTTTTCCTTGCTCCTTGCTCTGTGTGAGTATATTTTGTGTTTCTGTCTGATCCATAAGCTCCTGAAGCCTGGCCTCATACTTCCATCATCTAATTCCACTCCCTTGGGTGGATGTTTCAGACACAATGGGTGCAGGTCAGCAGATGGGTTGAAAACACAGACTTTGGATGCAGGCACAGCCTGGACTCAACTCCCAACCCTACAACTTCCAGGAAGGCCAAGTGCCCTCACCTCTCCAAACCTCATTTTCCATCAGCCATAAATTCAAGATCATTCTAGAGCACACTTCACTTGGTTGTTGTGAAAACTAAATGTAAAGTGGTTAGCATCATTCCTGGCACATAGTAAGTCCTAATTAAATAGGAACAATGATTATGATGATTAACATGTTGTACATTTTCAACTAATCCCCACTGATGAAAAAATACATTATTCAATTACTGACATCAAGACAATTAGTATTCATCTAGATAAAAAGTAATAAGGTTCAATCCCTCTCCATACCTTGAATCTGGTTAAATTCCAAATAGATCAAAGACTTGAATGTAAAAAAGGAAAACAAATTGCTGTGAGAAGGAATCATGTAAAAAAAATTTATCTTAGAGTTGGGAAGACCTTTTTAGATATCACAGAAAAACAAGATCCATAAAAACTAGAGAAAAAGAAACAGATTTTATACAGAGAAAAAAATGATAAGCAAAAACATAAGTGACAAAGGGAGAAAAGCTATTTGCAGCTAATATGACAGAGTTAAATTTGCCTAATATGTAAAGAGCACCTACAAATCAATAAGACAAGCCACACAACCCCATGGGGGGCAATGCAACAAACAAACAAATAAATAACAAACAAAAAAGGAAATAAAGCAACTTTTAAATATGCAAAAAGGCTTTCAATCTCATTCATAGAGAAATACAAAATAACCTACACAAAGAGAAAATTTTTTTACCTATCAGATATAAGATCAAAGAGTTTGGTAATTGCTGGCAAAGATACCCTGGCAGGGTAGGCAAATTGTTACATCCTCCAAAGAGGGTAACCGAGCAACAACTCTGTAATGTGTTAATAGGACCCATCTACTTCTATGAATTTATCAAACTGATTGATACAACTTGCACATGTGTGAAATCACATTTGTACAAGGCTATTCATGGCTGTATTGTTTGAGCTAGGGAGAGACAGTGAGCCACCCAAGTGCCCATCAGGAGGGAACCAGACAAATAAATGATGATTTAGCCACACAATGGAGTGCCACGAAATCAAAGATCAAAGAATGTGGAAGCTCTTGAGGAACCAATATGGAAAGATCTCCAGTGTAGATGGTGAAATGAAAGGCAAGGGACAGAGAGTGAGTATAACACACTGCCATTCCTATGAGCAGAGCACCAAACACATACAGTGCCATATTAAGAGCACAGACTGGAGGTAGACAATCTTGGTTCAAATCCTAGCCATCCCACTTAGCAACTTTGTGATCCCAGGCAAGCCAACTAACCAATCCCCTCTACCTTGAGAGGTTCGCCTGTGGAACGGGCAGAATAAGGGTACCTATCTCACAGGCTCGTTACTATAATTAAATGAGTTGATTCATGGAAAGCACTTGGAATAAATAAACCTATTTAAAATATTTCTAGGGGTGTCTGGGTGGTTCAGTCGGTTAAGCGGCTGCCTTTGGCTCAGGTCATGATCCTTGGGTCCTGGGATTGATTTCCATGTTGGGCTTCCTGCTCAGCTGGGAGCCTGCTTTTCCCTCTTCCTCTCCTGCTCCCCCTACTTCTGCTCTCTCTCAAATAAATAACTAAAATCTTAAAAAAAAAAAAAAAAAGAAGAAGAATTATCTCTAGAAGGACATACAAGAAACTGACAACCTTAAAATGAAAATGGAATTGCTGGGTTAGAGAGGGATAGTCTCCCCCGCTAATTATACCTTTTGAATATGGAACTACGTAAAGTAATTAACTACTCAATAAATAAATTTAAAAAAATATTTTTTAAACCAACAACTGATGGGGTGCCTGGGTGGCTCAGTCCTTTAAGCATCTGACTTGGTTTCAGCTCATGTCATGACCTCTGGGTCATGAGATTAAGCTCAGTGTCAGGCTCTATGCTAGGCAAAGAGCCTGCTTAAGATTCTCCCTCTCCCTCTCCTTCTGCCCCCCCCCACCCCACTTGGGCATGAGCATTCTCTCACTCTCTCTTCCAAAAAAAAAAAAAAAAAGAAAAGAAAAAGAAAAATCAACAACTGAAATAATTTCCCCTGAAGACTGCTTCTCCTGCCACTTGCTACATGCTCGCAAATGCCCAGCCTAGACATGGCCACCATATTCCCTCTGCCCAGCCGAAGGCTGCTGTCCCTCACCCACCTCTGGGGTCGGCTGCAATCGCTTCCCTGCTCAGCGAGATCTTGCCAATGACGTCATCGTGCCTGTGGAAAGGTGGCAGATGAGGGTCCAAGTCATTAAATAGCGGGAACAGGCACCAAGGGTCAGTTGGGTGGAGACTTTGCTTTGGGCCATCCCGTCTTCCCCCAGGTGCTCAAGCAGGGGTCCCCAGTACACGCACCCCACTGTATCCTCGTCCAGCACGTAGAAGGCCAGGTGGTGGAAATCCAAGGGCAGGTGAATGGTGTACTCCTCCCCCCAGAAGGGGCTCAAGCTCCTCCAGACAGTTGCTGTTCTGCAGAGGGAGGGCACAGGGGGCTGGGGACCCTTGGGCCACACAGGTGGCAGACACCTGGGGACCCAGATATACACATGCACACAAACCACACACTTGTATCCATGATGTGCATAGATACACACACAGAGGGGTCCCTGGGTGGCTTAGTCAGTAAAGCGTCCAACTCTTGATCTCAATTCAGGTCTTGATCTCAGGGTCATGAGTTCAAGTCCCACGTTGGACTCCATGATGGGTATGGAGCCTTCTTAAAACAACAAAAACAAAACACAAATACACACGCAGAAACCCCAACACTCACATACCCCGAGACCTACACACACACGCACACACATACATTCCCACAAGGTTGGACATGAAAAGAGAGACACTCACAGACACACCAAGAACGCCAGAGACACATTCCCATACACACAGATACACATACGCATCCTCAGAAATTTCTAGAAATGCATATCTATGTGTTTCTACATATGGACACATACAGATACAGAGAAAACAGATTCACATAGATACAGAGATCAAAAACAAAACAAAACAAAAAAGCCCAACTCATAGAGACACAGAGACCCACAGACACACATTTACACACGTACGGTGACAGATGTTAGATACACACACAGAATCCCTTACACAGCTGACAACATGCAAATTCCATTCATTCACTCATTCACTCCATGAATACCCTGTGTGCCAAACCTTGTGGGCTATGGAGAATCAGATGAAGAGGTGCCCAGGACCCTGCCCCCACAGAGTCCCCTTCAGTGGGCAGGTACTCCCTCCTGAACTCTTATGACACATGACACAGTGAGACAAGTCCTGTGGTTGGGGTGATCTCAGTGGCACTTGGCTAGGTCTGGGGGTGTGGATTGAAGGAGTGAGAAAATGCTTCCTACAGGAGCCAGTCAGGCAAAGGGGGAAGAGAAGATGAGGACGAGATGGCTGGGACAGCATGTGCAAAGGCCCTGGGGCAGGAGTGAACTTGAGTCTGAGGAACAGGAAAGCACTGGTTGGGGAATGGGATGTGTGCGGGGCCAAGAGAACTTAAAGTCAGCAGGAGCCAGAGCACTCAGGAAATGAGAGGGAACCACAGGTGGGTTAGGGACCCAAGCAAGCTTAGAAACAGACACACACACACAGCATCCTCACTCCAACACCCCTGCCTATGCACTTTATCCAGCAGGGAACGAGGAACCCACTTTGCCCAATGAAGACACACCCAATCTATGGCTGCAGAATTGGGTTGAACCAGAATTGGGCCACTCTTTTTACCCCTTGCCCTGCCCTCTTCCCCAACAAAGACCGTGAACATATCCACACAGAGGCACACAGTGATGCACACTCTGCCCTCTACCCCAGCCCAGAGCACCACAGTCAGATGGACCCATCTTCTCAAACACCCTCTTCCCCCTGTCCCCCTCTTTTCATAGCTGGAAGTCCCTCTTCAGAGCCCAGAGATGCACAGAACAGCAGCCTGGGATCACACAGAAATCTCTCTGTGGGTTTGGGGGGGGCGTGTGAGGAGGGGGCAGCATGAGCATAGAGAGCAATGGAGGGGGTCAGCTGGGATGCTGCAGGCTGACCTTGCCCCATGCAGGCTCCCCACCCCCCTTGCCCCCAGCCCCTCTGGACTGCAACCAGCACCAGAAGCATCCTGAATCCTGCTGTCTCCATAGGAACCCAGGCCTCAGCCACCCGCCCACCTGCCCACCCACACCCCTCAGGCCTGCGGGGGCTGAGAGCTGTCCCTCGGCCTGCTGGGGCGGGAGCCAACCACCGCCAAGCCCCGCGTCCCTCCCCCCTGCCCAAACTCACTCACGCAGCAAACACCTTCATGTCCTCACTTGTGCTCACGAAGGCATCTGTGTATCCAAACAAGCAGACACTGGTGCTCACGTGTGTATGCAGGGCAGCCCACGGGTGTGCACACACGCACACGCACACACGCACGCACGTGCACACACACACACACACACACACACCCTCCACTGGTACACAGTGTGAGCCTGTGAGCTGCACACCCCCAGGGACACGCACATCAGTCATAGACATTCACGTCAGCCCTCCAACACCCCCCACCACTCACAAGAAGGCCCAGCTGGGCACGCATGCACACACACACACACACACACACACACACACACACACACGCCCCAGTGCCCGCAGCACCCAGCAGGCCCGGAACCAGCCAGCCCAGCCAAGCGTGAGATGCCCGCCTCCAGGGAGGCCACGGTGGGAGGCACAGGCGGGCAGCCGCTGAGTCAGCCCCAGGACACTGGCAGGGACATCATCTGGTCCAGGGGGAAGGTGTCGGCCAGTCGGAGGGGTAGGATGGAGAGGGGAGCTGGGAGCCCCAGCTGTCTGTCCCCAGAAGGGCCAAAGCACAAAGCATCCACTGGCAGGCACCTCGTCCGCTCTTGGCATAGACATTGCCCTCACCCGGCTCCTCTTTTCAACGTCAAATCTTGTGCCTGGACCTCTCAGGTCTAGAAGGAGCTCCTCCTCCATCCCCTGCCCTGTTCCTCTTCCCCCAGGCCCGGCCTCTCCACTCCTCACCTGGCCACCACCTCGTCGTCCACCTTCACGATGCAGTAAGGGTCACTGCTCCCAGACCTGCGGGAGGAGGACGTTCAGGAGGGAGGTTGAGGGGGCAGCCACAAGTGGAGGTCCCAGTCCACCCTCATTATGTATGGATGGGGCAACTGCGGCCCAGAGAGGGAAGGGGACTGGCCCAGGGTCACACAGCAAGTCAGGGTAAGAAGCAGAATCTCAGGGGACCGGCAGGAGATGTCATGGGTACACAGCCCACCCACTGATGCCCGACCCCCATGCGTGGTCTCTCTAGGCTTCCACATATAGAAACAGAACACTGAGGACTGAGGCCACAAAGATCCCAGGGCTGGTCCCAGGAAGCCCAGAGCTATGGTCAACAGCCCATGTTAGAGAGGTTTCTCGGGGTTACCGCCTGCTCGCTGTGGAACCTAACAAGCCCCACCCCCCATCTCTGTGGGTGCTGGTTTTTCCTCCCCATAATGGTAACACACATCTCCTGGTGGGGGCGGCAGGGGTAGGGGTGGCTGGAGGAACTAAAGGAGATAACGCGTGGTGGGAGGCATCATGGGCTGGCCCCAGAGCTCTACTCCAGGACCCCCTACCCTCTCAGCCAACTTTTCATTTCCTCCGGATTTTCCCTGGGGTGGGGGGGACTCCCAGTGCTCAGCCCAGTGAGACCGCTTCTGCTGGCACAGACCAGGGCACCCAGATCTCAAAACCACAACCAACAGCAGCCCCTTGAGGAGGCATGAGCCATGAGCCAACCAAACGCAGCTCCATCCCCCCTTCATAATAAGAGTTACCAGCCCCATCCCAAGCTGTCCACTAGGGCCCTCATCTCCCCTCTGTCCCATTGCACAGGCCTCCTTTGTCTTCCCCCAAGTTCTGAGTGCAGCCTCAGGGCCTTTGCACTCACCATTGCAGCTGCCTAAGACACTCTGTCCCCGATCTTGTCATGGCTGGCTCAGTCCTGCTATTCAATCCTCAGCCCCAAAGTCACCACCTCAGAGAGGCCATCCCTGACCACCTCTGTCCTTTGTGAAATTGACCTCCAATCCCCCTGGGCACCAGAAAGCATCTTGCTCCCTGTTTCTCTCTGTGTTTAGTGTCTGTCTCCCTCAAACTTCTGAACTGTGAGCTCCTTGGGGGAGGACCTGTATCCTCCATCCCACAACCCCCCTCCTGAGTCGGAATTCAAACCCAGGTCTAGGGGGCTCAGCACGCATGCTCCTATCCAATGGCCCCTCCACCCCAGCTCAAATGTTCTCTCCAAGTGACACCCTCTTTTGATGTCCCAGGCCCCACACTCTCTCTGCCATCTCTAATCAGTCACCAATCCACAGTTACCATGGGATCTCAGGGGAGGAGCTGTTGGCACCAGGAGCCAGTGGCAGTCTGAGCCTTGTCTGCTGGATGAGTCCTTCCTTGCGCCTCACTTTCCTCTCTGGACTCCTGTTCCAAGCTCCCTCCGTGTGGGTGCTCCAGTGCCTCCATTTCCCCATCTGGCCGCTTTCTCTGAACAGCTCAGGCTGGGTGATGGCCTATGTCCCTACATTCTTTTCTGGGTTCTACTGCTGAACTCCCTTCTGAGTAGTGCCCTAGGCCTCAGTTTCCCCTTCTGAATCTACCTCAGACCCTCTGGGCTGAGTAACCCTGAGAGCCTCAGTTTCCTAATCTGGCCCTACGCCCTGGGATGCCTGTGGCTGGGTGACCCCTAGATCTCATTTCTCTGATTGGGTTCTCTATCTCTGAGCCTCTTTTAGGTACGGTCCCATTCCTCAGTTTCCCCAACAGCAGATGTGGAGGAAGATTGGCTGGGATCCCAGTAGCAAAGAACTGGGAGACACGCCCCCTTCCGTCAACCAGGCCTGACCCTGGGGCCCCCCCTCGGGAGCCAAGTTCGCTGCTGGCTCCATGGCTCTGACGCACAAGGGCCTTATCAGGCTCCCATCAGGTAGGAAGCAGCTGTGGCAGGAGGGGTGCCCCCACCAGACCCTCAATTTCTCCAGAACCTTGACCTCTCCCATGGGCCCTGCCCCAGTTTAAGCGTGGGAAAGAAGGCCCCTCAGCCATTGCCTGCTCAGTGTGGCTTACACATGGAGCCAGTCAGGGCTCAAATCCCAGCTGTGTGACCTCGGGCAAGTGACTTTGCCTCTCTGGGCCTGTTTCCCCCATTTGTAAATGGAAATGCTTATAGCACCTCAGGAAGTGTTAAGTATAAGCCCTGGCCAAGAGTAAGCCCTGGACGACTTACAGCTACTATGATTAACATGAGTAATTCTCAAAATTGTCAGTGGAGGCCTCCTCCGGAGTCAGGTCAGACCCCACCCTCAAACCTGATGAGGCTTCAGAATGAGGCTGGGTCCTTTCCCTTAGGAAACCAGAGAGAGAACACACCCCCGTCTAAGAGTCTCCCTGGGTGTGGAGATCCCAGCAGGCTCTGAGGACAGCCCCTCTGAAGAAGGGAGCCAACAGCTAAGGAAACTGAGGCAGAGGGCTGGATCTCCAACTACGGCTTAGGGACTTCTTCCCATTCTTGCTCTGGGGCTCACCTTGACCCGAGAACTTGGGGGCAGAAAGGGCGGCCAAGAGGTGTAGGAAGCAGGTATGAGTTAACCCCATCTGCAGGAGAGGCAGAAGGAACCCCCCGCGAGCCGTGTCCACCCCATAAGCCATGTCCCCACCGTGAACCATGTCCACACTCTAATGGCCTCACCCAGGACCGGAAGATGGAAACCTGATTTCTGGAGGGCCCCCCCCGCCCCAGCCCTCTGGCAGTTTCCAGGCCCCCATTCCTGGCCTCACTGCCCTGACAGTTCCAGAATGTCATTCTCTGAGGCTCTGAGAGGGTGTCCCAGAAGGAGGGAAGCAGGGGCTTGTCCAGATGCCGCATTCACACAGCAAGCGCTCTGCCTCTATCTCAGGGGCATGTTTATTTGGGGTAGCTGATGAGGATGAAGGGAAGCTAAAACCTCTCTCAGCAGCCCAGGGTTGGGGAGGGGCAAAGTTCCTAAAATCAAAGGCCGGAAACCCTTCACTGGGGACCCACAGCTGGGGGGTGTCAGAATACAGCTAAGCCCTCATCTCAGCTTCGGTAGAGGGTTAGAATCCAAGTTTCTGCTCACCCTTGGCCACGGGGTAAATCCTAACAGGTTCTCCACCCCACATAGCTTCTCCAGGCTGGATAGCCCCTGTCCAGAGCTCCCATTGTCCAGGCGGGAAATCGAGACCCAAGAGGACCAGGTTCAAGGTCACGCAGCTGACGTCCTGCCAAGGATCCCACACCTGTCCCAGGTGCTGACACCTCAGAGCCCCTCTGGGCTCCAGGCCAAGCAGGAGGGGGACCCCTCCTGCCATTCTGCTGATTGGGCAACTGCTGACTCAGCCCTAGAGGAAGTAGAGCCAAGGACTGGTACCCACAGGAACCCGGGGGTCCTCCAGCCCCCATCACACCTGGCTGGACAGGGTGTTACTGGGCGGGGGCGGGGGGGGGCGGGGGGGGGGGCTTGTGGGTGGAGTCTTCAAGAGGCTCAGCATCCAGGTAAGGCCCACACAGGGAGCTCCTTGCTGAGGAGCTCAGGGCTCTGGATCCAGAGGACCCCAGTTTCCCCCAGGTCTGGCTGGTGGGCCATCTGATGACTGTCTTTGAACCTAAACACCAGATGCACACAGAGGAATGCTGGGGCCACCCGGTGCTCTGGGCTTTCTTCCCAGGGTTCCTTAGATAGGCGCCCACCCTGGTCTGGAGAAGCTCCACCTCTGGTACCTGACTGAACTAAGGAAGAGACACCCCCCACACACTACCCTCCCAGCTCCAACAAAATCCGACCCTCCAATCCCCTTTAGTACATCCCAGGAACAAAGACATCCCCCTTCCTGGGGCAGGGTGGCGCATCTGCTAAGTCTGGGCGCCCCTTTCCGATAGGACAGCGATGGGCATGAGGTTTTAGCCCTGTGGAGGCGGATCTGCACCAATATTGTGTCTTAGACAGGAACCCCGTGCCCACCTCACCGCTCCTCCCCGGCATGCGGAACGGGCGACCCCCGCCCCATCCCATGTCCGCAGCACCTCTCACCCGCGACTCGCCCCGGGGTACTCACACGTCCTTTGCGGGCAGCGCCCGGCCCTCCACCACGCGAACATTCAGGGAGCTGCTCTTGGCCATGGCGCCCAGCCCCAAACTTTAACGGGCAGAAGGGCGCCCAGGTGCCGAGGCTGGACCACCGAGGGGGCATCTACATGTCACCAGCTGCGAACCTGGCGCCCCGTCCCGGGGTCCCAGCGCCGCCTATGTGAGACGCGGGTAGCTAGGCGGGAGGTTTCCGGAGGAGAAAGAATAGGTGTCCGGGGAGGGGGAGACCCTCGGACTCTACAGGTAGGAGCGGGGGCGCGGAGGAGGCAGAGCGCGCAGGGGGCACCCGCAGCTCTTGCCTCCCGGTCTGGAGCTTCGGGTGGGCGGGCAGGGGGCGGGAGGGGCAGCCCAGGGCCCTCCCCCCAATCCCGCCTCCCGCGTGTCCCCCGCCCGTCCCCGGGCCCCCTCGCGCGCCCTCTGCCGGCACCCCAGCCAAGCGCGCCCGAGCGCACCGGCCACGGAGACCTGGGCGCGCTGAGACTGCCAGGTGGGAAGCGGCCCACGGCCAAGGCGGGCGTGGCCTCTGGCTCGTGGTGAGCTGGCACCGAGCTCAGAAGACACAGCCTGTCCCCTGCCTGCCCTCCCTCCAGCACAGTCGCACCTCCGCAGCCCTCCCCTGCCTCCCATCCCGGCGCCGCCTCCTCGGTCCCAGTCGCTTGCTCTGTGCGGGAGCAGTACCCGCGGTGGGCAGGAGGTGTCACTAAAGAAGGAGTCGCACATGCCCCGGGGCGAGCGGCGGGGTGTGTGTGTGGGGGGGGGGGTTCCGTTCAGAGTCAAGGGAGGGGCCTCGAACATCCCCTTCCTTCTCGTTTAGTTTCCAATTAAACCCAGACTGTGCGAGCGGCAGCTCCCACGTCACGGGCTGGCACTGCGGGGGAGGCAGCTGCGGCCGGAGGGGGAGGGGAAGCCTGAAGACAACCGCGACGGCGGCGACAGAAGTCATTTACAACTCTTTGAACACTTACCGTGTGCCAGGCACTGTTCTAAGCGGTTTCCGGGGATTGTATCCTCACCATAATTCTGTGCACTAAGTACTATTGCACTATCGCCCTCATTTCATGGATAAAGAAACAGGTTCAGAGGGATTAGATAGCTCAGGGAAGGCCTCAGGCAGTAATTGGCTTGCCTTTCTGGATTTGAATCCTAACTCCACTGCTTGCTAGCTGTGTGGTCTTGAGCAAGTCACTTAACCTCTCTGTGCCTTGGCTTGCTTTTCTCGTCTGTTCAACAGGAATAACATAATATTTTGCTCATAGCGTTTTGAGAGAATTGGATGAGATAAAGCAGATAAGAAAGAAGCAGATACAGGTCTCAAAACATAACATAATACACAAAGCACATAAGAAGCTTATAGAAGGGGCGCCTGGGTGGCTCAGTGGGTTAAAGCCTCTGCCGTGGATTCAGGTCATGATCCCAGGGTCCTGGGATCGAGCCCCACATCGGGCTCTCTGCTCAGGGGGGAGCCTGCTTCCCCCTCTCTCTCTCTGCCTGCCTCTCTGCCAACTTCTGATCTCTGTCTGTCAAATAAATAATAAAAAAATTTTTAAAAAGAAGCTTATAGAAAGGGTTTGCTATTATTATTATTATTACTATTATCCTTCAAGGTACAACTCAAGCATCACATCACCTCTCCTAAGAAGCCTTCCAAGATACCCTTCCACCCCAGAGAGAGGTTTCCTTCTCTTTTTTTCTGCTTCTCAGTTCCACGTTTGTCCATTTCTCAAGTGTCAAAACTTGGAGTTTGAAAAACACATCTGAAACAATGCAACAGGAAGAGCCTGTCCCCGGACAGATACTTACACATTTCTCCCTATGAGTTTGTTGTTTACCCGCCTAAGAGTTCTTGGAAGAGCTGGCACCAAGCCTGACTCACTTCGGTCAGCCCAGGGCTGGGCACCAATGGGAAGGCCCCAGCTGAATGATTGCTCCAGCCAACGCCCAGACTGGTGGGACCAGGAGGGCCTGGAACAGCCCCTGGAGTAGCCACTGATCTGCCTCCCAAGCTCCCCCCTTGACTTCCCACCCAACACTCCAGCCAAGCTGGTAAGGGATTCTCTGAGTTCTACCCCCAACTGGCCACTGTCTGCCGAGTCTCCAACTTCCAAAGACTGGGCCTCAGTTACCCATCTGGGATATGGGTCTAGCAGGGCCGGCCCCAAGGCTTAGAAGTATTGCAGGGTACCCTTCAGCAGGGTACAAGAGGTGATCAGGGTCGAATCCAGAACCGCGGTGGCCACAAGTGAGTGTTTACCACCCACCTCCTCTGTGCGCCTTACTAGTGATCCCCGAGCCTTACCGGAGGATAATGGTACTTGCTGTGCGCGTGCTGCTTCAAGACAGGCACCCTGTCCCTTTCTTACCCCCGCCTAGATGAGAGCTTTTGGCTAACCCTTTTTTTTCTGAGCTCCTGCAGAGACCTCAGATAGGCTCTCCGACCTTTAGGGACCCCTGATGAAACCTGAGGGGCCCGGTCCTGGGGCCACCTGGGTTGCCAGCCAAAGTGCCATCAGCCAGCTCGGCCAGTCTTCCGGAGCTGAGCAAGAAGTCGCATTCCCAGATGCCCCTCCCCAGGCCCGCAGGGAGGTTATGAAGTCTATGGAATGTGCAGGCCAGGCCTCCAGGGAGCCAGCTCTGTCACCTGTCCAATAACCAGCACTGGAGCCTGAAACGCACCCGGGACTGTGGCCTCAGTCCTCAAACTTTCCGAATGGCTTGGCCACTTCCTGTTGTTCTGAAAAGTTTTGACTTGAAACTGGCAGAGGGTTTGAGGTCTCCCGGGGCAGCTCCCGTCAAAGGACCAAAGGGTGAAGGGGGCAGAAAGAAGGAGTGTCACCTGCTGGGTGCTACCTAGCTCAGAGAGGAGAGAGTAGGCTCACAAGCACCCAAGCCTGGGCTGTCCCGTGGGAAAGGTCTCATCGTTCTCACGGGTGGTTGTGAGAGTTGATCCAGAGGCAGTGTGAGGCAGCTGCATCATTCCTGGTACCTAGTAGGTACTCAAGAAATGCTTAGCCTCCTCCCGTTCCACTTCCTCGAAGCCCGTAAAGACAAACCCACGATCATCTTCCCGCCAGCTCTCTCCCTAGCCTAGCACCCGTGGGATGCACACAAGGGCCGCCTTCAGTGGCCCGAGACGCTCAGCTCGTGGGATAAGAGCAGAAGTTCTAACATCCGGTCAACCCAACCTGGGACTGAATTGTGGCACCTACACTATGAGCTGGGTGTTCTCGGACACCTTCTGGAGGCTTCGGTTTCTTTATCTGTAAGTTGGGCATAGTAACAGCACCCACCTCATTGCCTGGATGTGAGGATGACATGAAGAAAAAGTCAGATGTTTAGCACAGCCTGGCATATAGCAAAGACTCAGCAAGAGTCATGGCCATAGGAGGACATCCTAACCCCATGACTGTGCCTGACACCGAGTTCCCCCTAAGTGGAACACCAGGCCCCACCCTGAATTCCAGGGAGTGATGGAGCAACCACGCTTCAGTAGCCAGTACGGCTCCAGGCTGCGGCGCAGGATAAACCTGGGGCTTCGCATCTCAGCGGAGAACTCTGATCGATAGACGCCAAGGTCAGGGATGGCTGTGCCCATCTCCCACTCGATGTCCAGCAACGCCACAGTGGGAACGTGAAACCATCCGTGGCAGGAGAACCGACCCCCATGGAACCTGGCAAATGCTACAATGCGGGGGGCTTGCGGTGGGGGGGGGGGCGTCAGTTCAACAACACACCACTGGGCACCAGATTCCCCAGCCACATAGCCCTCTAGACACTCCTGAACTCAACACTCTTAAGATCTTGCTCCTATCTCCTCTCCCCACACCCACAGTGCCCTCGCCCTACCCTGCCTTCCATTAGGAAAGCCCCTTCCCTCCTTTTCCTGTTCCCTTGTTGATCTCCTACCCATGCAACTGGATTAAAAACGAGGAGGGGTGGGGCTAGCAAAGTAGAGACAATGTCGTGTCAATATCATGCACTAGGACATGGTTGTTAAGAGGGATATGCTCATGGGGCACCTGGGTGGCTCAGTAGGTTACAGCCTCTGCCTTTGGCTCAGGTCATGATCCCAGGGTCCTGGGATCCAGCCCCGCATCGAGCTCTCCCTGCGTGGGCTCTCTGCTCAGCGGGGAGCCTGCTTCTCTTCTTCTCTCTCTGCCTGCCTCTCTGCCTGCTTGTGATTTCTCTCTCTCTCTGTCAAATAAATAAATAAAATCTTTAAAAAAATAAAATAAAATAAGAAGGATATGCTCAAAGACTTGGAATGACAGGGAAAAAAATGCTAAAAGAGAAACCCGAAGTCGTGGGGGAAACACAACCATCTCCACACCACCATCCGGATGCCACGAACGATTACATGTATATTCTTTGTATGAATATTCCTTTTATTCAGCTGATCTGCGTCAAGTGCCTACTGTGTCCCAGGCAGTAGGGATACAGCGAAGTATAGGACCGCCCAGCCCTGCTCCCCTGGGGCTCTCAGGAGCGTGGGGAGCTGACAAAAGTTGCTTGCCACTGAAGAAGACACTCTCAGTAGGAAGTAGGAAGTGATACGCAGACGAGAAAACAGACAAGGGAATCGGGCAGCAGCAGAGGGCTTCCCCAGACATCCAGACATGAGCTTCTTTTCATCCTCAGAAAATACACCGCGCTGCCTCCCGTTTCTGAAATCTCGGCTGCCCCAGCTCTGTGGATGGCCTGCAGCCTCCGGGAAGGCAGCCACGACCCCTCCCCACCCCCTTAACCCCTGCCTGTTGGCACCATTCTGCGACCTTGGTCTCTTGTTCTCTTGTTTTGTGGTATTTTACACGCTCGTCTTATCTCTTAAATGTCAGGGACAATGTCTGATTCATGCCGTGCCTCCCACACCGCTTGGCACGTAAGAAAGACTCAAAACACACTTGCTGGGTTAAACAGAATTCTGTTCCCCTCCGGGGCAGGAATCTGGCCTCTCTCACGGCGATAATAGTCGTATTATTTCTTACTTCCTTTCTGCCCACAGTGCCTAGGACAGCAGCTTCATCTCTGCCAACATACTGTCTCTCTGCTCCAAGTCCACCCCCAAACCAGGGGCAGACCCCTCTTCTGGCTCCACAGACCTGCCTGTCTCTAGACCTCAGTTCCCCTCCTGTGGCCCCATCCCTTCCAAGGCCAAGTCTGGGGCAAGAAAGACAAGCCCTGGCCCAGGTTGGGGGTAAGGAGCGTGTTCTTTGTCTCGGGAACACAAAGCCCCATTTGTGATCACTGGGCACGATTCTGGGCCGGGAGCCACGAAGGACAGGAGGCTGCGGTGGGAGGGGTGGGCAGGATTTCCACAAACCCCTCCCGTGGGCTGGCTGCCGAGGAAGCAGTCAGTCCCGTCCTCCCACAGCCTGAAACAAGGTATCCGTCTGTCTGTCCGCCGCCCCTGCTTCCTCCTTCCCCATCCCTATTCCCCAAGGGGCACCCCCCCCACCCCCTGCCTTGGAATGGAGAAATAGGAAGGGGGAAACCACCCAAGCATGAGACTTGGGGGTGGGGAGAGTGGCTATTTCCAGAGCTGTGCGCTGTGGCCAAGGGCAAGGCCAGCTGAGAAATTGTGTCCCGCTGTCACTCCGCAGTCCCACTCACCCTCTCTCCCAGGATGTGGGGATAGACACAGGTGAGGATTTGGGACCTCTGCCTTAGCAGCATGAGAGGGAAGCCCCCAAGAGAAGCTGAAAGCAACACTTTATTTATTTTTTTAAAAAAGATTTTATTTATTTACTTGACACAGAGACAGAGATCACAAGTAGGCAGGCAGAGAGCGATGGGGAAGCAGGCTCCCGGCTGAGCAGAAAGCCTGATGCTGGGCTCTGTCCTAGGACTGAGATCATGACCTGAGCCGAAGGCAGAGGCCCAACCCACTGAGCCACCCAGGTGCCTCGACACCTTGTTTAAAACAGAAACGCTGAGGCCTGGGTCATGTACCCACAGCTGCAGCCTTCTGAAGAGGGGCTGCTTGTGTAGGGACCTTTTCTTCTCCTCAAAGCTATGAGCAGTTTCAAGGTAGGGATGGGTTATCTCTAAAAACAAAACCAAGGCCCATCACTTCTCAGCCTCTTGTCCTCAGAGGGTCACTTAACTCCCCTGGGCCTCAGTTCCCTCATCTATTATTGGCCACAGGTCTGGCCCCTCCTTGGCCCTCTCCAGTCAGTATGTATCCCATCATCCTTGAATTCTGCACACCAACCTACAGACCTTTGTTCTCTTTGTGAAGGGGGTGCACGTCCTCCTGCCTCAGGGCCTTTGCACATGCTGTTCCCCCTACTTGGAATACTTTTCCTTTCTTCTTCTCATCCTCCACCCCATCCTTGAAGTCTCAGTTCACACGTCATTGCCTCAAAAAAGCTTCCCTCCCTGCTCCTTGCACCCTAGACTTCTCTCCCTAGTCCAGAGTGGCTGTACCACTTGGAATTCCCACCGACAGCGTAAAAGTGATCCAGATTTTCTGCCTCCTCGTGGTCATCATCGTGTTTGTCTTAGCCAGTCCGATAGGTGCACCATCAGCCTGTATGCCCCATGAGGGCAGTTTCTGCCTTATCCACTGCTGTATCTTCACACACTCTCTAGTACCAAGTAGGTGCTCAATAAACATTTGCCCACCAAAAAACACCTCTAAGAGAACAGAAATTCAAAAGGGAGGATGCACGATGATGACATCCTCTGAAGAGACAAGGAAGGGAATGAACCTATAGAGGGAAAGATCCAAGTTGGGGAGGGGAGGCTCAGCTATATCTGAACCATTGTGGTTAAGAGGGTGGTCTCCACAACCAGGTGCCCCAAGTTCAAATCCCATCTTAGACCTGACACGATGCAGGAAGGAAAAAGTGGCAAATCAGGTCATCAAACATTAAAACCTTGCTCTGCAAAAGACCACGCGAAGAGAATGAAAAGACCAGCTCTGCCTGGGAGAAAATATCCAACAGAGGATTATCTGGAACATCGAGACCCGTATCTAGAATATATAAAGACGTTCTCAAAACTCAACGGCTAAGAACAATTCATTAGAACACAGGCAACAGATAGGAACAGATATTTTGCTGAAGGGGATGGCAAATTGGCACACAAAAAGATGTTCACCGTCATCACGTCCAGTAGAGAAATAGAAGGAAAACCACCGTGAGACCTCACGGTGCACCTACCGCACTGGCTAGGGCAAACACGGTAATGACCGTGAGGAGGCAGAAAATCTGGATCACTGTTCACTGTTGGTGGGAATTCCAAGTGGTACAGCCACTGTGGAAAAGGCTCAAGCAGCTTCCTTAACAATTGTGCTCACGGGCGTCTATTCTAGAGGGAAGAAAACTGACACTCACACAAAAACCAGGACATGAATCTTCACAGTGGCTTTCTTCATGAGAGCCCCAAACGGCATCTAACCCAAACATCCTTCCACCCAAATGGTTCACCAAGCACGGCACGTCCAGCCCGCGGCATGCTACTCAGTGATCAGAGAGCGTAAACACTGATGCGTGTAGCTAGTAGGATAGATCTCAAGAGAATGAAGCTGAGTGCAAAAGACAGTCTCACAGGTTGCATACTGTCTAATTCCACTACAGAACATCCTTGAGGTAACAGAACTGTAGAGAGGGAGAACAGATACATAGTTGCCAAGAGGCAACTATGAGGCAGGAGGGAGGGAGGCGGTCCTAGCTATCCGGTCCTAGCTATCCGTAGCATGGAGGATCTCTGTGAGGAATGTTCTGTAGGTAGCTTGATTGTGGCGGTCATAGGAGTCTGTGTGTGATAACTTTTTTTTTTTTAAGATTTTATTTGACAGACAGAGATCACAAGTAGGCAGAGAGAGGAGGAAGCAGGCTCCCTGCTGAGCAGAGAACCCAATGTGGGGCTTCATCCCAGGACCCTGGGATTATGACCTGAGCCGAAGGCAGAGGCTTTAACCCACTGAGCCATCCAGGTGCCCCCACGTGTGATGACTTTGCATTGAACTAAATACACACACACACACACACACACACACACACACAGAGGAGCGCATGTAAAACCATGAGAACTGAATAAGGTTGGCAGATTGTCTTGATGCCAATTTCTTGGTGGTGATTGTGTCCTATAGGGTGCAGGATGGAACCCCTGGGGGGAACAGAGTGAAGGGAAATGGGACCTCGCTGTGTTGCTTCTTCAACAGCGTGTGTATCGACAAGGGTCTCTGAACAAAAAAGTCTTCCAGGAGCTACACGTCTATTAGAATGACGTTCAAGAATCACACCAGTACCAACTGCTGGCAAGGCTACAGAGCGGCGATGAGACCGCTCATGCTTTGCTGGCGTGAATATAAAAATGGTACACTTGGAAAAAGTGTACACTTGCAAAAAGTATACTTGGAAAAAGTTTGCTGTTTTTTATACAATTAGACACAGACTTACCATATGACTCAGCAAGCTTACTCCTATGTACTTACATGGAGCAGAAAGAAAGCTTATGTTCACACAAAAAACTGTACATGAACACAGGCTCTATTTGTAATCGCCCGGAACAAGAGATGACCCAGCAGGGGGCTGACTAATGAGACCAGGATGTAAAATCAAATACTACTCTACAATGGAAAAGAATGAAATACGGGTACACATGTGGACGCGAATGAATCTCAGATGAACGATTCTGGGTTACAGAAGTCAGACTCCAGCGGCCACAAAGCAGAGAATTCCATTTCTGATATTCTGGAAAAGGCACACCCACTGGGACAGAGAACGGGTCAGTGAGTGGTTACCAGGGGCTGGGGTGGGACCGAAGGTTGGTTATGGAGCATGGGGACGGCAGGGGGTGAGGGAAGCATTTTGTGTCTTGGCCGTGGTGGTGGTTACATGACTCTGCGCATTTACTAAAACTCACAGAACTGTATGTGAAAGAAAATAGGAAGTTTACGGTATGTAAATTATACCTCAATGTTTTTAAGTAAGAAAATATTAGGTCATGTGTCTTATAACTTCACATCGATTTCTGTAGAAGGTGGTATTTGCAATTTAATGCAATGTCCTCAAAGGGAAAATGTATATTATTTTAGCTCCTTTCTAAAAATATGCTCTAACAAAATGCTTAGGAGTTGTTTTTTAGCGATTTAGGGATTATAAGTATAGGTGTGTTTTTTTGCTAATAGTGTTTTTCTACGATAAGAAAATGCAGTTCTTTACATGAAAAAATTATTTAAACTGGAAACTAAAATAATAGAAAGCAAAGACGAGAAGATGCTAGCGTGTGTTATTTCTGAGTGGAGGACCCAGGGGTATTACTCTGGGCATTTTTCCCTAATACCGTTCCCTGGAGTACTGTTTTAAGAATTAAATTGATATTATATAGAGAGCGCTTAGTAACTCTTGTTGCCCAAAGTATGTCAGCTCCTCCCTCCCGTATCCTCCAGATCTGGATGATGGGTCCCTTCCAAGCCGGTCTCCGCTGGGCGGTGCCGAGCTCTCCCTAACCGGGCTAGGGGGTTCCCTGAGACTTGGCCAGGGTAGCCCCATCCCCAGCAAAGGGAGTTGACCCTCAAAGAGCTGCAACACAGTAGGCCCTCAGCACCCTGCCCCGAACCTGGCAAACAGTAGGTGCCCAATAATTATTCTTTTGAATAGACAACTGAGCGTGCAGCCACGATAGAGGCGTGCTATCTCACCCAGCCAGGAAGAAGCTTGACCAGGCACGGTGCACCGAGGGACCCACCTCCTTCTCACCGCACCCCAGTTTAGATTGGGAGCTAAAGCCCTCTCTGGGATGGGCAGAGCGCACTCCCTTTCCGGCTGCCCCCGCACCTCGCTCCCTCCCTCCCAGGATGGATGCCCCTAGTCTCCGGCAGGCAACAGAATGTTGTGTGGTTGGTTGCCCCAGCAACTGGGGCCTGCTAGGTGGCTGCCTTCTTGGAGTACAAGAGCTCGCTGCCACGCTGCCCTCAACCCGAAACCCCCAGGGCCTTCTGAGCCAGCGCAAGACTCCTGCCTTGTGGAAAGGAAGCCCCGGGACAACTGCAGGGAGAATGGACGTGCCCTGGGAGGACTATTTCCGACTGGCCTTGCAAGAGAAAGTGCCCGAGTGAGTGCTTCGGAATGGAACTGTGGGGGAAAGGGTGGCAGGGGGCAGAAGCTGGTGGGATGACCCATGCCTTCCCCTTGCCTGTGTCGCACAGCTTCCTTGGGCGGTTCCTGGTGGCGTATTACTGTCCCCACTTCACAGAAGAAGCAACTGAGGCTCAGAGGAAAAGTGGCCTCTGGGCTAGTTAGGGCAGAGCTAGCAGCCCAGGCTTCTCCTCTGTTCCTGATCCCCACCCCTGGCGGACATCCAGTTGAGATTAAATCCTTTGGACCGAGGGGGAAAGGAATTCTGTGAACTCCTGCTCTGCTCTCCCTGCAAACTCTGCATGTACAAGGAGGAGTGGAGGAAGCTTGTGGGGTACCTCCTTTGTGTTCCGCAGCGGCTGAGAGTCCCAAGCTCAGCGCCAGAGTCGGGACTGGTACTGAACAGAATGTTCAAGCATCCCTTCGGCTGTCTACACAGCCACGGTGTAGGGCCGTGCGCAACCCCTCCCACCGCCCAACACACACACCCCAGCAAGACTCCAGATCCCAGCCCCCTCCTGGAGCCCTCGCAGGGAGGTCTAGGGCCACAGCTTGGCCACAGCAAGTAGCTGATCTCTGCACCCCATTCAGCCCTCCACCACCCCCTCCTTCCAGTTCACTTGGAACTCCCCTTAGTCTCCTTTCTCAACCCCGCCCTGGGTCACCGCATCAACTCTGCTCTCAAACTGAGCGTGACCGCACTCCTCGCCTCTCCCCTACGACCACCTGACCAGACCCACACTGTCTCTGTGTTATCCCAGAACCCCTTCACCATCTCCTGCAGCTGCCCTGCCTCTCCTATGGTTCTCGGCCCCCACTGCAGCCTCGAGAGCCTTCTACAATCCAAAGTCCTTCTCTTGAGGCCTTGGCATTGGCCGTTCCCTGCAGGTATCCACGTGTTGACCTCCTCTTGCTCCCACGGGTCTCTGCCCGGGTGACCTCAGGGTCTTCTTGGAGAGACTTTTTCACCTCCCCATTGAAAGACTTTCCTTTTGCCTGCTTAATACTTCATCAGACACCTACCATGCCCTGGCCTTATTTATTATCTGTTAGCTTTATTTCCTGTGCCCCCACCCCAGCAGAATGCCAGCTTCTGGAAGGTGGGGATTTTGCACTGCCTCCCCCCGCCCCCTGCCTAGAAAGGTGCCCGGCAGAGTAGTTGCTCTGTACGATATGTTGAATGAATGAACAACTCAACAACTAGTATATGGCTCGTGGGGGCATTTCAAGCACTAGAGGGGGGTTTGGGGGCCCTGACTCTTGCCTCCTTCATTCCCATCTCCCCCTTGGAGCCCCTCCAGGAAGATCCCGGAGCACAATGTGGACCACATCCCGCCGGTGCTGCGCCTCCTGGAGAAGAGGCAAGAGCTGATGGATGCGGACCGGGATCTGCAGACCCAGAAGGAGGTGAGCCTCCACTGCAGTCCCTGAGACTTTTTCGGACCCTGGGCAAAAAAGAAAAAAAAAAAAAAAAGGTGGTGAGCAGGGGTTGGGAAATAATGCAGCCAACTTACTAGCTACAGAGTCTGAGACAGGTCCTTTCACCACTCTGAGCTTGGGTTTCCTATCAATGATCAAGTAAGATCAGCTGATGCACATAAGGGCTCACTGAGCACCTACTATGTGCACGATATGGCACTGGGACCTAGAAGTCTCACCACGGTCCTCCTCTGTGGGATTCACCGTCTAAAGGAGACACATGTCCAGGTGGGGACGCACTGAGAAGGTTGTGGGAACCGAGAGGAAGTCCCTATCTCCACCAAGGGTGGTCAGGGAGGGCTTCCTGAAGGAAGTAAAATCTAGGGATTGGCAAATGGCAAATCAGCTTATCCCGCAGAAGGGGGGTTTGGGTGAGGGGTGGAGAAGCCAGCAGAGGAAAGGGCGCATACAAAGATTGGAAGACAAGGACAAAACACAGGAGGACGAGTGTCTAGAAGACAGTGTCAGAGGAAAGGGGTAAAATGAGACCAGAAGGAAGGACAGGGATGGTGGCATGCGGGGCCATTCAGGCTTCATCATGCATGGTAGGAGCATTAGGTGGATTTGAGCAGGAGTATAGGGACTAGATCAGGGACTACAGATGACAGAAGTAGGAACCCGAAGGTGCTATATAACTTGAACCCCCAAACACACACAGAAACCCACCCCTCACCTCTCCCCAGGTGTTCCAGGCTTTGACGGCAGCCCAGAAACAGCGCCGGGAACAGTTGGAACAGAAGGAGCGGGAGCTGAAGGGATCTTTTGTCCACTTTGACAAGTTCTTGCAGGTGGGTGGATATGGCTGGGGGAGGGGAGGCAGTTCATCGGGTCACAAAGTCACCATCCTGTCGGGGCCAGACCTGCATGTGAATTTTAAAAGTGGGCTTATTGGGGGCCCCTGAGCAGCTCAGTTGGTTAAGTGTCTGCTCATGACCTGAGCCCAGGGTCTTGGGATCCAGCCCCAACTTGAGCCCCACGTTTGGCTCTCTGCTCAGCAGGGAGTCTGCTTCTCTCTCTCTCTCCCCCTGCCCCTCTACCAATTTATGCTCTCTTTGACTCGCTTACTCTCTTCTCAAATTAATAAACAATTTTTTTTTTTTTAAGTGGGCTTACTGGGGCGCCTGGATGGCTCAGTGGGTTAAAGCCTCTGCCTTCAGGTCAGGTCATGATCCCAGAGCCCTGGGATCAAGCCCCACATCAGGCTCTCTGTTTGGCGGGGAGTCTGCTTCCCCACCTCGCCTCCCTCTGCCTGCCTCTCTGCCCACTTGTGATTTCTGTCAAATAAATAAATAAAATCTTTAAAGAAAAAAATAAGCATCTTTTAAAAATAAATAAATAATGGGCTTACTAATACAAGAGGGAGTAGTAGGAAATACACACGCACTGCCTGAGGCATTTGAGTTTTTTAAAAAACACAGGGGTAAGTGAGGGACCAAAATCAGAGATCCTGGCTGAGTCTGCCCACAGGCCATCTGTGTGCTACCTCCCGCGCCGCGTGCGGGTGTTGGGGCGGGTAGAAGCGGTGAGCCCCGCGAGCTCCCCAGTCGTGAGGGCAGTCGCCTCCTTTCTGTCCGCCTCCCCAGGACACCGAGGCCCGGCGCAGCCGCGCGCTGCACAGGGCGGCAGAGGAGCGGCTGCAGGCGAGCCGCCAGGAGGCCGAGGCACAACGGCTTAGGGTCCAGCTGGAGGAGCTGCAGCGGGAGCGCGCGCGATTGCAGCGCCGGGTGGAGCGCCTGGAGCCCTGCGCGCGCCTGCTGGGCCAAGTGTTGGAGCAGCTGCCGGAGGTGAGGGCCCTGCAGGAGGTTTTGGGGCTCGGCGCCACCGCGCAGCGTCAGGTAGCCTCTGGGACGGCTTTCCGGGTATGCACTACTGGAGTGCTGACTGTATGCCAGGAATCACCACTTATTGAGCACTGGCTGTATGCCTGGGGACAAAGTTTGTTCTTGAATTCTCCCCAAAGCCCCGTGAAGTGAGTCTTGGCTCTTGTCTACCGCATCTTATAAATGGGGAAACCGAGGCTCACAGTGGTAACTTGCACTCAGGGACACACAGGCGAAGGGGGAGGGGGTGTATCCAGGCACTCAATACCAGTTGAACGGAACAATCACGGGAGTGAGGCTGGGCTAGGCTTAATGCTGGAGTGGGGAGGGGTGGGACGAGCCCTCATTTCTGGGGTAGGCGCTGTGTGATGCCCTCCTTCGGCACATGGGCTAACCGAGGAGGAAGCGCCCAAGGGCCAGGCGGCGTGGGGACCCCATCTTGACCCCACCCCAGTTCCAGGACGTCCCGGAGCTGGTGGCGCGCTTCGATGGCCTGGCCGATATGCAGACGGCGCTGAGGCTCACGGAGCGCCAGCGGCAGGCGCAGCTGGAGGAGGACCGCGCGCGGCTGCAGAGGCTGCGGGACGCGGGGCAGGACGAGCTGCTGGGGCAGAGCCAGCGGCGAGCGCAGCTGCTGGAGCGCCTGGAGGCTGCGAGGGAGCGAACGCTGAGCTGGGTACGGCCCTGCCGGGAGGAGGCGCCCACCCGGGGCCCCAGCCGCCGATCGCCCGAGTCCAGTGCCAGGGTTCCTAAGATCAGAAGGACCGATGCCTACCCCGGACGGGCAGCGGCGCTAACGGGCAGGTGCAAGCATCAGAAAGCGCTTTAGGGCACCGGGGGCCTGGCCCAGCAGATCCTGACCCCTGTGCCTGCTCCCCCCCCCCCCAGGGGCCTCTGCGCCCCTGGAGGGTAGCAGACAGGCCCCAGCCCTCCTCAGCAGGCTCCAACCCTGATCTGGAAGGGGGTGGGGTGTTCTTCAGGAATCCAAGTGGATTCAGATCCAGAACACAGCAGCAGAGAAGACCCTTGTCCTGGGCCGCAGCAGAATGGCCGCGCTGAACCTGTTCCAGCTGGTGTGCCAACACAAGGCGCAGCCCCCCGCCCTGGCCATCGAGGACACCGAGGGGCAGCTGGAGCAGGTGCGCTCCCTCTTCTGGCCCATCCCACCCCAAAACCTCAGGAACCTCACCTACGCTGGGTTAAGCATGATTCTCTGTGAGCCAAGCTGCCGGCACTCCAGAGGTGGGCTCGGTGGCCTCCTGGACCCCTGCCGAAGAGGCCTGGGTTGGGTCTTGGCTCCCAGGGGCATCTGCTCCGTGGTCACAAGGAAGTCATGCTCCTCTCTGGGTCTCAGTGCTCTCACCTGTGCCCAGGGGCTGGGGGTGTGTACTGACCACGCACACGTTCATGACAAGAGTCTGTCCTTTGTCCCAGGGTCAAAAAGCACAAACAAGTGACAACATTGATGAGAAACCAGGTGGAGATTCACCTTTAATTAACCCCTGACCCTCTTGCTCCCTGCATGGACGGGCTGCAGCTTCCCTAGGGAGGGAGAGGATGGGGCTGGTCCTTGTCTGTCTTTCTGCAGAAATGCATCACAGATGTCACCATGCACCAAGTCATTCAGGTTTGCAAGGCTGTAGAACGTGTGACATGGTTTACAATGGCAAGGGGGTGGGGTGGTTCTGACTTCAAATGCCTCCGTGGCTTCTAATGGGGCCCCAAAGCACGGTCCCTTTCAGTGGAAGAAATATGAAAGGTCCAGCTGCCCCTGCCACTCCTGTCCTGCACCCCACACCCCGGATCCCAACCAGACACGGAAAACTCGGGCTCCGGGAGCCTACCTTTGTGCCATGGGCTGAGTGGGATGGGTCTGTGGACACCACTGTTCTCTCAAGTGTGGCCCGCCACCCTGAGCTCCACGAGATGACTCCAGGAGGGACAGAGGCTCAGGAGGATGGAACAGGCAAAAGCCTGTCCCTTTTCAACGGACCCTGATCCTACCAAGGAGATAGGGCGAGTGAGTGTGCCTTTAACCCCTGTGGTGTTCCCTGGGCCCGGGCCTCACGCCCCCTCCAGGCAACAGCGGAGTGCAAGAGTCAGCTGGGTTTCTTGTGCCTTGTGTTTTTCCACTGCTCCTCCGCTTGTGACAGGGGGTAACTTGATTCTGTTTTTGTTAGAAATGTTTTCCTTTTCAAGTGTGACAAAGGGGAAGGGAGAGCCCAAGGGTAAGTTGGCCTCCGGCTAAGTTCCGGCTCTTGGCAGTGGACATTAAATTCATTATCAATAAATAAGTGACTTAAAAGGAAATATGGGAGGTTAACCCATGGGGATGAGAGCAGGTCAAACACCAATGAATATGGCTGATCCGATTCAAAGGGGGGAAAAATGAATCAAGGGAAGTGAAAATACTCATTTAATTATAATGCAGGTGATAACCAGGTAGGAAAACTGAGAGTGTCTGCTCACAGGCCATTCAGGAGGCTTGGACAGAGGCCTGAAAGACCCAGAACTGTCTAGGGCAGGTTGGCTGGCCCCTGGGAACCACTGCCATCACTTTTAATAGGGGCCTCCATCCCCAACCCGTGTTCTGCAGCATCCTGTGTTGGGGACATGGCAGAACTGGACACTCGGGGGCTGGGATGTGACTGGCAGTGTTGGGCACCCACAGGTGAAGCTGTTCATCCTGGACCTCTCCGCCATGCTGGCCAGTCTTCGTCAGGCAGAGCCCACAGCCGCCTCCCAGCCCTGATCCAGGTAAGCAGGTGGCCCCCCGACCCTGAAAGGAAGTACACATTTCCTGCGGGGTGTGTGCTAAGAGGTCCTCACCTGAGAGATGGGAGGGGGCTGTGTCCGCTCAGACTACTGTGGGGAGTACAGGACGGGCATACAGCAAGTACTAAATAAATGTGGGCCACGTGGGGGGCATCAATATGTCAACCACCACATAGCCTGGGACCAGATCCTCCCTCCCAGGGCCATCAGGGCATTAAACAAGCTGATGTGTGTCAGGGGTTTGGAATGAAGCCTGATGCAAATTCTGGTAAATTCTAGAAGAGTGTCTGGTAAGTAAAGTAAAACAGGACCAGCACGAGGGCCACAAAGCAAGCACCCACAAGTGGGGCACCTGTCACAAGGCCTCCTCTGTTGTGGATCCGTGGCCCGAGAATCCAACTGCTGGAGGCTGTCCTTAACCTTCCCAGGACCCCACATTGGGGCTGGAGAGCACGGGGCTCGGAGGGTGGAGGCCAGGATGGGTTCTGACCTGTGGGTGTGGTGGGGGCCATGTGAGTCCCCTTCACAGCCAGAGGAGGAGCCGCTGAGCCCTCTACCGCATACTCCACCTCCCACCCCGAGTCACCACTCTCTTGACTGCTGGCCACAGTAGCTGGGGCTTTCATAGCTGGGTCCACCCCTTCCGGCTCCATGGTAGACTGCACTCCCAGTCCGCTCGAGATGCTTAATAAAGGTTTATTACATTAAAAATACATCACCAGGCCTTAGGCACTCAGGGCTTCGCCCCATGTGGCCACCACCTCTGAACTCGGGAACCACCCAGAACACATGGAAGCAGCAGCAGCTGAGTGGTCAACTTGGATTTTGGCCGCCCTGACGCGGCTGGCAACGCCCCGTGCATCCTTGAAGACCGAGTGTGAATGGTTCCACCTTGGGCAGAGGCGGCCGCGGCCCCGGGTGGCCTGACAGCACCCCTCTCCTGCAGGGAGCTCCGCCAGCGGCTGGCCCAGGGCCAGGCACATGGTGGCACTCGGGAACATCTACTGACGTCCACCCCTGCAGCACGCGAGGAGCCATGGTGCAGGGTCAACTGCCTTACATCTTCTTCCTCATCTTGCCCTTCTTGGTGTGGGTACCCCGGCCAAAGGCACCCCTCTGCAGCTCCTGGGCTCGGCGCCGGTTGCGGGCAGACAGCTGCTTCAGGCCCCCTCGCTGCAGGAAGCGCAACTTCTCCGCCCGGCGCCGCTGCTTCAGGATCTGCTGCTTGGTCTTGAGCTCTGAGCGCACGCGGCCTGCGGGAGTGCCCGGGCTGCAGGGCTGGGATGCACCTGTTGGGAATTCAGGGAGCTCAGCCTTCCGGTCTACTCCTAGGGCCTCCTCTTCCCGGAAGCCTCCAGACCTTCTCCCCCACTCCCACCCATTCTGGGTTCACTGGTGTGGCCCCAGGGTCTGGCTCACTGTAGGTGCTCAATAAAGCTTCCATAGTCTGCTGCCGTGGTCAACAGCATGGACCCTTGAGCCCACACCTCTGGGGTCCAAATCCCAGCCGTGACCTCTCAGACTCTGAGCCTCCGTTCCCCGCTGTGAATTATGGGACTCATGGGTCCCAACGAGGAATCGGTTGAGGAGGAGGTGTGTAAAGTGCGGGGGACGGGAGCCAGCCCACAGTAAGGGCCTCCCAAGTGCACTATCATGATTACAGACCACTCGATGGAGATTTACTGAGCATGAGCCCTATGCTGGGCACCGCGGCCCAGCACTGAGACAGACTCCAATCCCTATTTCCACAGACCGCATGCTCTCGGCCGTTAGCTTAACTTCCTTGGGCAGGAGAGAGGGCAGAGAAGGCCAGAGAGGGGAAGGGCTGGGCCCCAGGTCACACAGCAGCAGCAGTAGACATCATGGCCCCACCTCAGCCTGCTCTCCCAGGGATCTAGAAGGGCACCTCCCCCCACTCCTGCCTCCCTGGCTCCCCACTAAACCCTAGGCTCCCCTGCTCTACCATGTTCCCTCTCCCTGTCTGGCTCCTCCCCACCTGTAAGAGTGACCTTTTCAGGGCTTCCACACAGATGATCATTACGGCGACCCCAGATGTCTCCACAGGGGCCGGGGTGCCTGACAGGGACCCATCACCCCCAAGGAGGACAAAGCACAGAGGGAGAATGGCTGTTCCTTCCTGAAGCCCACAGGCAGACCCAGAGCAGCGGCTAACACCGGGAGCCGAGCCGTGAGGGGTGAGGGGTGAGGGGCCCAGGGGAGGCAGGGGCACGTTCACAGAGGCATAGAGAGATGGAGACAGACAGAGACACCAAGAGGGAAAAGAGAGCACAGAGAGACAGGGAAGGAGAGACCAAAGACAGAGATGCCTGTGCAGAGAGAGGGAGAGATATGATGAGGGAGAGATGAAGACAGAAAGGAGAGAGAAAGACCGAGACAGAGGAAGAAAGGCAACAAAAAATGAAACGACGAGGGAGACAGATGGAGACAGAAAGTCTGAGATGGGAAGAAAAGGAAACAAAGACAGAAGGAGGAGAAAGCAGCCGAGAGGAGCAGGAGCAGGGATGCCCAGTCAGAGAGAGGAAGAGAGGAACAGGGACCCAGCAAGAGAGAGAGACAGAGAGAGTGGCAGAGAGGAAGCTTCTGAGAAAACCCGAGACAGAGACAGAAGAAGAAATGTAAGAGACCTAACCAGAGAGGACAGACGCTGAGGGGAGCGGACAGAGCCCGTTCACATCCCACTCAGCCTCACAGAGAGAACCAAGGCCGGGATGATCCAATGGACACTTGCCAACCTGCTCTGAGGACCATCCTACCTTGTTGGCCTCTTCCGCGCTTCCCACCTCTTCGCTCTGGGCCTCGCTGCTGGGACGTTCCTTCGTCTTCTGAGTCCCGATCATCGATTTTCTGTTTCTGTTTCCACTTCTGGTAGCTGGGGAGCCGAGTTAAGGAGACTACGTGCGGGACCATGATGCCCTAGATACCCCTGGGCGGGAAGTAGGTCCTGCACCCCCTCCAGCAGATACCGTCCCACCTCTGGGGGCGGGGCAACAGCTGCTCAGCCACGCCCCCACATCCAGAGTACCCAATGAGAGAGGCTCCCCTGTTCCCTCCCTCAACCCGTGCCCGCCTCTAGGGGCTGCTTGTCCCGCCCCCCGGCCCCGCCCCTCCGGATACAGGTCCCGTTTATAGGAGCTGCTGATGTAGCGGCCGCTCTCTGTCTTGATCTTTTTCTTGTCCTCCTGTCCTGACTGTCCCACAAAGCGCTTCTTCTTCCGGTCCCTGCGGGAGATGGAGTTGGGAGCGCTGATGTGGAAGGAGGTGGCCTGGCGCAGCCTACTTTCCTTTGGCGCCTGTTTCTTCCCCACCCGCACAAGGGAGGCGGCTGGCCCATGTCCAGCATACAGCAAGTGCTCAATTAAGGCCCATTCCCTGCCCCTCCTCACCTTTTCCTAGCAGCCCAGGTCTCAAAAGATGGTGTGGGGGGGTCACTGGGAATTGGGGTCCCTGGATCAGGGTTAGGGGCCCAATGAGGTACCAATCCTACTCTGCCACCTCCTGGCTTGGTGACCCTGGGTTGAGTCACGCCATTTCTCTCGAACCAGAGTCCAAATGGGAGAGATGGGTCATGAGCTCTGTCGAGAAAGACGAGCCGGCAGGAAGGACAGATGGACCCAGATCCCTGTTGTGTACAATCAAATCAGGGGCACAGGCTGTGGTGTGGGGGTGATCTTTCCTGCTCTGGGGGAGCAAATGGGAACCCACCTGCCTCCTGTGTGGGACCACAGGGGGCGTGTGCTCGCTAACTCTATTGCTGGCTCACCACTTCAGCTGCTGCCGGCCTCTGGTCAGGTTCTGGGCTTCGTCCCCCATCAGGTCCAGGACAGCGCCAGCCACCTGCTGCTCAAATGCGCCCCCATCCCCACCAATGCTCAGGCTGCAGGCAAAGGGCGGGGACATGCCACAGAGTCAGTGGGGGGCCCATCAGACCCCATCTGCCTGACCCCAGGACAAGCCACTCACCCCCGCTCACTATCGAAGTCCTTGGGCCGGTAGGGGACGTAGAACTCCTGGTCCCGATGCCGGGCCTCCTCCCTCCGCCTCTTGGCTCCCCGGTCAGGTCCCGGCTGTGGCCGCTTCCGGCCCATGACCTCCGTGAAGACATCCTGGCAGATGGACACCAGTGTCACACCTGCAGCCCCCCGGGGAAGCCACTGGCCTTTCACCCGCCAATCCGGCTAGAGTGAAGGGCCAGCAGCTTCCGGGACTTTAAAACTTTGATACTTCCGGGTGCCTGGATGGTTCCGTCATTAAGTGTCTGCCTTCAGCTTGGGTCGTGATCCCGGGTTCCTGGGATAGAGCGCCCCATCGGGCTCCCTGCTCAGTGGGAAGCCTGCTTCTCCCTCTCCCACTTCCCCTGGTTGTGTTCCCTCTCTTGTTGTCTCTCTCTCTCTCTGTTAAACAAATAAATAAAATCTTTAAAAGAAAACAAATAAATAAAAATAAAAGTCTGGTACTTCTATCTGTGCCCTGTTTCCTGGTCTGCACTGTAGGATGACCTCGGCACCAGAAGAGCCGGCCGGGTATAAGAGGAGGAAGCTGGGGGCCAGCTGGGGCAAGACCCCTTTCCAGCCCCAGGCTGGTCCCTCAGGCTGTGTGACCAAGGCAAGGCCCTGCCCCTCTCTGGGCCTGGCCTTACTCTGTATACTATGGACTAGTACAGGAAGTTTTAACCTGTATGTTTTGGCTACTGAGCCCTCGGTGCAAATCAAATACGAGAGGAACGTCCTGGTAGACCTCAGAGACTGGGCCTGGGGGTAGAGGCTGGGCCGGGGGCAGGGGGCGGTTAGAGGTGGGAGCAGTACCTCCACACTCTCTCCTGCTGCCTCTTCTTCCTCCTCCTCGGGCTTCTCTTCCTGGGATGCCGGGCAGCTGGGGGCTGGGCCAGCTGTGTCCTCCTGCCGCCCCTGCAGCCCCTGCTGGAAGCTGGAGATGGCCTTGCGGTCCTTTTGCCGCTTGGCACGCATCACCTGGCTGCTCGGGTCCCGGCTGGAGGCGTTGATCTCAAAGATGGTCTGCAGAGGGAACACACCAGTTCTTCCCCCAGTGGCCTCCTACCCAGAACTGCCCTCAGCAGCCTGGTGGGCTCTCTGCGGCATTCCTCCCCAGGTCCTTCCAACTCTGTGAGGTTGGTACTCTGGTTACCTGCATTTCCCCATTAGAAAGGAGGCCCAGAGAAGGCAAGTCACCAACCCGAGGTCACACAGCTGGGACAAGTGAGAGTGGCATTTTGAACCTGGTTTACCTGGCACCCTGGTGGGGTGCCCAGTGTGAGTCAAGAGGGCAGGAAAGATGACTAAAAGCCAGCTGGAGGCCACTGACAGGCCCAACACATGTCACCCCCCTCCGGAAGTGGCAGGAAATGGCTACCACACAGGGTACCCACTGCAGACTAGCAGGGACAGTTCCAGAACAAGGGGCATGTCTAGAGATGCTGAGGGGGGCAGAGCCACAAGCTCAGAGGAGAAGCCCCACTGGGGTCTGGCTTGGGGTCAGGAGCTTGGCCACAGTCCTGGCTCCATAGCAGCCTCCGGGACGCCGGCCCCCGTGGGCTCTCCCACGCCCTTACTCACCGCCCGTGAGCGGTAGTTCCTGATGCTGTCCACCAGCTTCAGCCGCTGCAGCTCCCTCTCCTCGAAGCGCGAGCCTGGTGGGGACGGGGAGGCGGCATGAGGCTGGGGAGGCTCCGCGGGGCCCACCCGCAACGCACTGTCCCAAACCCCCCACGCGGGGACTCACTGAAGAGGGGATGCAGGCCCAGCCCCGCGAGGTCCAGCTCCTTCGCCCTCTTGATGGACTCGGGCGAGGCCGCGGGCCGGGAGCGCACGTACTGCTGCTGGGCGTTGTCGGCCACCCGGCCCAGGCCCCGCAGCTCCAGCGACGCCGCCAGGGTGCCCCGTAGGCTGCTCTCCTCGTCGTCTACCACGCTCTGCGGCACCCGACCCAGCACGCCGTCCACACTGCCCGCGCCTGCCAGCCACACACGGAGCCTGTCGGAGGCCTTGCGGCCCGGCCCCTGCCTGCAGCCGTCCCTCCCCGCCCTGGCCCCAAATCACATCGTCCCCAGGGATGGAGCCGCGGTTCTGGCCGGCCAGCTGAAAGAGTTCAACCATGTGTCCACAGTGGCTGCCTGTTTTTGGGAAGAACCCCTCTAGCTGTGTTCTGTCTTTGCCAGACTTGGAGGAGCTGCTGTAGGTTGTACGACCTGCAGAGCCCAAGCCATTCACCAGCTTGCTCTTTCCACTGACTCTCCCACGAGACCGCCGGACAGCCCCACACTACAGAAGAGGACATGAGGCTCAGCAGAGGTTTAGTCCTGCCCAGCAGCGTGCCAGAGTGCTGTCCGGACTCGGCCCCCGCACTGGCTCGAGAGCCGGGCCACCCACGCTGGCTAGCTCTGGGGCAGGTGCAGGATGGCCGCCCCCGACAGATGTCTACCCAATGCCTGGCTTCTGCTGGGACACTGTTGTGGGGGCTCCTTCCCTCTCTCTGCCCCTCACACCCCCACTAATTAGTGTCGACCCAGGAGGTCTGCCAAGGGCTCCAGAATCTGCATTTGGACAAAGGGCTGAGCTGCAGGTGCTCCTGGCGCTTTGGAACCCGGATGTGGCACATGGGGTGCTCAGAGAAGGCACAGAGTGCCCCGTGCACGGGCTCCATTTACACCCAGCTTCCTGAATCTGGGCTCCCAACTCCCTGCTGAGTAATAAGCAATACGGGACTAGTGGCCTGGCCTCACCTATAAAGCAACCCTCTTGTGTTCTCAGATAGACACAGGAGACAAGGTGCACTAAGGGCCTGACACACAGTAGAACCGCAGGAGGAGGCTACCATGATCCCCGTCACCCGCCCCATTCAGTCCCACCCCAGAGACTCTGGGAAAGTTCTGAGAACTTCAGTCTCCCTCTGCCTGCCTGGGCTGTCCCAGAAACACAGTCAAGGGCAGGGTGTCAAACAGATGCCCACAGGGGCCAGGCAGACAAAAAAGCAAGGAAGGTGGGCGTGCAGTGGGCCTGGAGGCCCTTCTATCCAGGGCGCACGGCCCAGATGGCCCGTACAACAACCTCAGGGAAAGGTAGACTCGGCAGTCAGACCCAGCTGCTTTCCAAGAGACATCAGAAATCCGGATTTTTATGTGAAATTCTGAGTTTAAAATATAGGGCTTTTGCCCTGGGATCCAATCCAGGACTGCCTCCACCCAGAGCCAGTACAGCCTCTCCCCGCCTACACCGTGGGCTCTGCAGCGGACCCCCAGGGACCTCCTGCCCCAATCCCCTGGCCTCCACTCACCTGAGGACCCCTCATGGGGGCGGGCAGGGGTAAGGGCGCGGCCGAGGAACAGGTGCAGGTCCAGCAGATAGGGGACCTCATCTGGGGCCACCAAGGAGTAGGCCGTGCCGCTTCGGCCAGCCCGGGCCACGCGGCCTGTGGGGAAAAAAGGTCAAGCTGAAGCAAAGACAAAGGGCCCTACAGCCCAGCATGAGTCCAGCTGGCCCGACTCCAAGGGCACGGGTCAGGCCAAGGCCACACCTCACTGAGCTGCTGTCCTCGACTTTGAGAAGGGGCAGCAATGGTCACTAGGGTTCCCTGCACATGAGTGTGAGCCCACACAGTGCTCTGGGAAGTCGGCAGGAATAAAGATGAGGCCACATGTGCTCATTATCAATATCAAAAGTCTTTGGCATCCCTGTTTGGGAGATTTTCCCAGAGGAGATAACCAAGGATCCAAAGGTGCACATTCAATAATGTCTACAGCAGCTCTGCCTGCAACAAGCCCAAGTCGGAAACCACGTCAAGACTTGACAGAGGGGCACCTGGGTGGCTCAGATGTTAAGCATCTGCCTTGGCCCAGGTCGTGATCCCGGGGTCCTGGGATCAAGTCCCACATTGGGCTTCCTGTTCGTGGAAAGCCTGCTTCTCCTACTTCTCCTGCTTGTGTTCCCTCTCTCGCTGTGTCTCTATCAAATAAATAAATACAATCTTAAAAAAAAAAAAAAAAAAAAGACTTGACAGAGGCTGGGCTAAACGGCTTAGCTGATGATCACATGGTGCGAATTACACAGGTGAGGAAACGGGCCGGCAAACTGTGGCCAGTGACCAGAGCTGGCCCCCGACCTGTTTGTGTCCATAAAGTTTTATAGGCACTCAGCCACGCTCCTTCATTTACATATTTTCTAAGGCTGCATTCAAGCTATAATGGCAGAAATCAGGGAGATTATATGCCTTTGAAGCTTAAAGCATTTCCTATCTGGCCCTTTACAGATATGCCAACCCGTCAAAGAGTGATGTTTCATGGTGAACAGAAAACATGAACGACACACACTGATGCAAGAAAAAAATGACAGGAAAGAATGTCCAGTGTGATTCTAATTCTGTGTTAAGTGAATCCAAGTGTAACGCTACCTTTGGCTTATTTCTGCATCTCGCAAAAACAAAGTGTCACCAGGTTTGCAAGATTCATTTGGGGTGGTCTGACTAACACTGCGGGTCACAGAGCACATGAGGAACTCCCTTTGTGGGGGTTCTGTGCCCCTCAAGGAACCTGCAAGCCAGCTCTCCCCAGGGCCATGGACACAGCGAGCAGGAACCAACAGGGAGCCAAGGCCTCCAGACCTGCAGTCCGGGGCCCAGACGGAGGCCTCCCACACGCCCCGACTGAAGGTGGAAGCAATTCCCCCGGGGCCCAGCACGGGGAGTCCAAATTTACTTATTCAACGATGTTCAATCATACGGAACCTGCCCTCCCGATTCTTTTCTCACGGACGTGCATTTAACTTATTTGTGTTTACAAATGAAGCACGCACAGTTCTGAGTTAAAAAAAAAAGCAAAGAGAATAGAATGGTGGTTCAAAAGGCAGCAGTGACAAGAGACCCACTAGAATGACAGCCGTGCCAGCAGGGAGGTAAGGAGGGACAATGAAGGGGGGTTCCAACCCCAGCTGCCCCACTTTGCTATCTGCATGACCCCTGGCCAGTTATGAACCTCTCTGGCCTCAGTTTCTCTGTCTGTAAAACGGGGCTATGCTGCTGGCACCGGCTACCCAGGATGGTTGTGAAGATGGAAAGAGCCAGTAAAATGCTCACACCTGGGCCCAACAGGCGCGCTGGGCGGGCACCAATCGCTGTCACATCGCCGGTGACAGGCGCGTGGCTTACCGCCTTCTATGTGCTTTGGCTCATTCCCCACTTTTCCGACTATGTGGCTGCCTTACTTTTATCCCCGAAAAATTATAGAGTACTTGGCCTGGGAGGGCAGAGAGGAAGGTGGGCCCCGCGTGCGGACTCGAGAAAGTCAGGAGCTCCCTGCCGTCTGGCTGGGTGAACAGGAGGCAGAGTTCAGCCTTGCAAAGGTTTAAAGGAGAGGAACTAAAATGACAGAGTTTCGGGAGAGGACTGTGAGGAGGAGGGGGCTGAGCAGTATGCCATCGGGCCCCAGGACAGGGAGAGAGAACCCAGAACGGGGCCTCCAGAGCTGCTCCGAGCTGTGGGAAGGCCTGGGCCACATCCCTGAGCCGCGAACTTGGTGGACCCTTCCCCAGGCCTCCAGGTCTCTCCCCGGAGCGCCGGCCCTGCACGCTCAGCTCCCACCCTGGGCCAGGCCCGGTCCCGGGCTCCTCACCCACGCGGTGCAGGAAGAGCTTGCCCTTGGCAGGGAAGCTGTAGTTGACGACGTTGTCCAGCAGCGGGATGTCCAGGCCGCGGGCCGCCAGGTCTGTCACGATGAGGGTGGAGCACTTGCCGTGGGTGAACTTGGCCAGGTTGATCTTGCGGGCCGTCGGGTCCAGGGCGCTATAGATGTGGGCACAGCTCACCCCCTGTGTTGTCAGCAGCTGCTCAGAGTGAAGACAAGAGGGAGGGAAACGGCTGAGAGGGTTGCAGGAGGCGGCGGGGGAGCCAAGCCTCTGCGGGGCTGTGAGGACGGGAAGACCCTGGGCTCCGGGGGGGCAGGAACCTCTGGTCGGAATCCCAGCTCTGCGGGGCAGCTGCGGACACGGGCGGAGGTCTCCCGGAGGGAAGTGCCAGCCCAGGACTCCAACCTCATCCTGCCTCCGCCACTAACAAGCTGTGTGACCTTGAGCAAGTTCCCTAACCTCTCTGTGCCTTTGCTTTCCTCATCTGTAGAATGGGGGAGACCGACAGTTCCTTCTTTGTGGCTTTGTGACGGGGATTAAATGAGTTAACACCCATACAGGGGCCGAGCACAGGGCCTGGGACACAAGAAGTTCCGTGACAGTGTCAACTGTTCATTAAAAACTACTATTTTGGTTTTATTCATCAGTGATACCAGCAGCTGCACAAAGAAAGCACCGTTAAATGCACAACAACCATGTGAAACCCAGTGAACCGTGTCCTCAGATAACAGACCTCAGGGGTGGCTGCCCCGAGGGAGTGGCAACGACTGGCAAGGGGCCCAGGCAGCCTCTGGGGCACCCGGACGGCCCCATGCCGAGGGTCCCAAGTGCACAGGTATGGAAAAACTCCACCACGCTGCTGCCGGAAGCTCAGAACACTTTACCCAGCTTCCAGTTCGCAGGGGACGCTTCCGTTTTAGAACGTGAATTACACGGGACACTGAAAATCTACAGAAAATGGCAGGTTTGGGGCAGGGAAGAGTCTTCAAAGTAACTCGGATGTAGGAGAGTGTCAGAGGTATCAAGACAAAGCATGAGTCGATCACTGAGTACTTGGCAGTTCGTGATGCTATTTGCTGACGTTAATATGTGTTTGGAATTCTTTTTTTCTTTTTTTTTTAAGGATTTTATTATTTATTTGAGAGAGAGAGAGAGACAGAGAATGCACACACGAGAGAGCCAGACAGAGAGCAGGGGGACAGTCAGAGGGAGAGGGAGAAGCAGGCTCCTCGCTGAGCAGGGAGCCCACTGTAAGGCTCGAACCCAGGACCCGGGCATCATGACCTGAGCCAAAGGCAGATGCATAGCTGACTGAGCCACCCAGGTGCCCCTGGAAATCTTTATGATAAAAAGTTAAAGAATAAAAGAGGACCGGCCCTGGCCAGGCCAGTGACCTGCTCTGGTGCTGCCCTCTGGTGGCCTCACCCAGAACTGCAGCTCCAAGCTAGCCATGGAGGTGGTGGTGGTCCCCAGGAGGGTGGCCCAGTGTTGGTTTCCCCAACCGCCTACCTCACTGAGGTACTCGGTGTGGTGCTTCGTGGCCACAAACACCACCGTCTGGTCCTGGGGCCGCACCACGGTGCGCAGCAGGTGGAGCAGCACAGCAGCCTTGGTGTCCTCGCGCACAAGGAAGAAGGAGGTCTGCGGGGAGAGGGGCCAAGGTGGGCTCACAGGGTCTCGGCTGCAGGCGCCAGAAGGGGCCCGGGTGGAGCCTCACCTTAAGCTGCTCGTTGAGTTTGGTGTCCACATCGAGCCGGATGAGCACAGGCTCCGTGAGGCCTGCGGGTGGCACAGGGAGGGTGTTGGGGGTGGCTGGTGGGTAGGGACAGGAGGACGAGCCCCCAGACCCCTGAGCAGTGGTGGCCCCAGCACCACCACCACCCCGGCTCACTCACCCGCCCGGGCGAACTCCACCAGCAGTTTGGGCAGCGTGGCAGAGAACAGAACAGTCTGGTGGCCCCCGGGGAGGCGGCCGATGATTTCCTGCAGCTGCTCGGCAAAGCCCATCTCAAAAAGCCTGGGGGACAGAGGACAGGGATTGGGTGAGGGGCTCCCATTCCAGCGAGTCCCAAACCTGTCGCCCTTGCCCCGGACGCGCTCTCTGCCATGTGCACTGGTGTGTGCCCCATATGACTCTTTACCTCACTCTCTAGCTCACATTTTCTCTGCGTGACCACCTGATCCCTGGCAGTGACCACCTAAAAACCTCGTCTGTTCTCAGTTACGCAGCTCCGAGGCCAATGCTAGCGGCCCTCCCTCTGCGTCAGGCATGGTTTGGATGCTTTCCAAGCGCGGACTCTCCCAGTACCTGCCAGTGTGGGCTCGTGGATCCCCTGTCCGGAGCCCACCGACAGGCACCGACCCTCAGATGTGTCCAAGTTCAGAGCTGGGTTATGATCCCACTGTCTGGCTCCAGCCTGCTCCCAGCTTTGTGCTACTTTGTATTTCTACAAAATCATGTGTTTGTTGTTTTACTGTTTCCTCCCATAGGCCTAAAATGAAATACAACATACAAACACAAAATAAAAAGTTTGGGTGCAGGCAGCCTTCAGTCCTGGTGGTTCCTCGGGTCTGTGGCCCACGGTGGGGGTAAACTGTTTCGAGTGCAGCCACGCTGGTCTCTTCCGGCCAAGCCCTTCCTCCAGGCCTCGGGGTAAACCCTGGCACACGTGTGTGGGGCAGTGCATGTGGTCTTACCTGTCTGCCTCATCGAACACCACATACTCTATGCTCTGCAGCTTCAAGTTCATCTCCACAGCCACGTGTACCAAGCGCCCTGGGGTAGCAATGATTCTGGAAGGGGGTGGGCAGGTCAGGTCAGCCGCGGCTCCCAGCAGACCCTTCCTCGCACTCCCCAGCAGTTGGCTATCAGGGAAGAGACCCCAGACTGCCGTCCTCAACCCAAACTCACATGTCGGGATTTTCGTGCAGGGCAGCAAACTGGTCTTCCATCCTGGGGCGGGGGGTGGGGGGAGAGGAGGTGTCAGCTTGACACAACAGCTGCTTTAAACCCTCTCCCTCTCCAGGTGGCCACGGGAGGCCCATACCCTGCCCCTAGGCTCTGAGGTAGGGTAAGGCTATCACAGAGGTTCTGGGCAAAGGTGCTGACAAGACACAAGTTCAAACACGCAGAAGGACTGATACCATGAAGAGTTCCCCGAGGAGATGGGCTCTGCCCAGGTACTCCCTGCAACCCCCCTCTGGTCCACCACAAGCCTGCCTCTGCCTCCAGCACCAGGTACCAGCTAGCCCCAGAACCACCAGCTCCCCAAGGTTCCAAGCAGCCTGGACCCCTGTCCTTGTTCTTATACCCCCAGGTTCGCGGCCCTAACTCTGGCCCTTCTCTGGAACACTCGGGACACCCGAAGGAGCCAGAATTTTGAGTCTGGCCTCATCTAGGGAGGTATCTCGGATCATAGCGAGCTCCCCAAATAACTAAATACCATGCAGGCAAAGGAACACTTAAAAACCAAACATTCTCCTCAGAATCCAAAGTGACTGGTCACAGGGACATTCCGAGAGAAGAACAAGGAAGGGGCCGCCCTGTGAGGGAAAAGCTGTGAGACGGGGCAGGAGGCTAGGTTCCGCGGCTCCGGGCCCATCACGTGCTGTCTGCTCATCTGGAGAACAGGTATGGCGTCTGCCACCCACAAACACGGGACCAGCCCATCAGGAAACCCTACAGTTCTCAAATCTGAGTGACTGCAAACACTCCCTGATTTCAGTGCAACAGCTCACAATTAGGCATAGGTGTGAAAGTTGGGAGAGCTGAGCGACCCTGTGCACCGCGGGCTCCCCCGCGAGCACGAGCCCCCACTGGGAGTTGCGTGGGAAATTCTTGTGCTACTTTACTGCACGTTTGCCCTTCTTTTTGGGATATGCAGGGAAGCCGCCATCGTTCCTAAGCTGCCCAGGCTCAGGGGATCGGGCACCCTGGAGACCCGGGCTACGCTTGCAGGGTGCAGCCCACCGCACGGAGCAAGGGGGCTCTTACTTGTCCCCGCCCAGGATCAGGGCGGTCCTGAGGCCTGTGAACTTGCCGAGCTAAGGGGAGAGAAAGAGAGGGAGAGAGAGAGAGATGACACAGCCTGTGCCGGCCTCCCAAACCGGCCCCAGCTCAGCCCAGCGGCCCGGGCCCCAGCACACCTCTTTGGTGAACTTCATGGTCTGCAGGGCCAGCTCGCGGGTGGGCGAGAGGACAAGGGCACGGGCCCCCGTCTGGGCGCTGCGGGTCTTGAGCCGCTCGAACATGGGGATGAGGAAGCAGGCCGTCTTGCCACTGCCAGTCCGGGCCATGGCGACCACGTCCTTGCCGTCCAGGATCATGGGGATGGTCTGGAGGGAAGCAGGTGGGGGGGCGGGGGTCGAGAGGCTGGACAGGAGGGCCAAGTCGGCCATCCCCTCCTCCCAAACCCCATCAACCGTCCCGTCTCGTACCTTCCTCTGGATGGGTGTTGGCACTTTGTAGCCCTTCTTCATGATGCCCTTGAACACTGGGTAGCTCAAGCCTGGGAGAGAGACAGGGATGGTCACGGGGAGGGGGGCCCCTGCATCACACGACAGAAAGCCAACCAGGGCAGACGACCATGTCATCAACATCAACAGCAAGAAGAAAAGAAAGGCAACAGAACAAACCTCAGGAGACACACCTACCCCCTGGGGAGGGGGTGGTACACCTCAGTCTTGCACACACACTCAGACTTGCACACACACAGGAGACACACCTACCCCCTGGGGAGGGGGTGGTACACCTCAGTCTTGCACACACACCTCAGACTTGCACACACACTCAGCACCGTGAGACCACTGGGGTCTCGGCCCTGCTGCAGGTGTGGTAAGGTCACGTGGGAAGTATTCAGGGATACCGAGAAGGCACGTCTGCCATTCTCGTCAGATTCCTCCAGGATGCTGGGGACAAGCGGGGAGTTCTGGAGGAAACAGGACAGACACTGGCGATGGATAAGGGGAGACTCACTGTTTCCTATTTTTTTAATACGTTTGAAATTTTTTTATAGCTAAAAGAGAAGAGTGGGAAGTGGCCAGGGCCTGCAATGGGTGCGGGCGCGGGTGCTGACCAATGAGGCACGTGGCCCCGCCTGGGGGAGGAGGTGGTCTTTTGAGACTGTCCCTGACTCAGCTTTGTGACAATGGGAGGGCAATGAGAGGCCTAGGGACAGGAAGCACTGTGATTGTAGCTGGGTTTGGGTCAATGCTTCGTCTTTATCATCCAGGAAGGCAAAAAGTAGCCACGTGGGGATGTTTCTATTTGCTTTTTCTCTAATTGTGGGTAAAAGTTTAGCAGTTTTAATATATTAATTCGTCGTCCAAATTCCTTTTGTGAGTTGACTGTTCATTTTTTTACCCAATTTTCTATCAGGGTAGCTTTTTCTTATTGATTTGTAAAAGCTCTTTGTATATTAGAGATGTTAATCCTGTATCCATCCCCAAGGATGCAAGTACGTCCCGGATACAGCATGTATTTTAACTCCATTTGCAGTGTTTTTTGGTGAACATACATCTAACGGAAAAAAGTCACATCAGACAATGTTCAGATCATACTTAGAAAGGGCTTCTTCTTTTTAAAATCATGAAAACATTCGCTGTGATATTTAAATCTTTGCGCCATTCGTAAAGAAGAAGAAAGAGCAGAGCACCTGGGTGGCTCAGTGGGTTAAAGCCTCTGCCTTCAGCTCAGGTCATGATCCCAGGGTCCTGGGATCGAGTCCCGCATCGGGCTCTCTGCTCGGCAGGGAACCCGCTTCCCTCTCTCTGACTACTTGTGATCTCTGTCTGTCAAATAAATAAATAAATCTCTGTCTGTCAAATAAATAAATAAAATCTTAAAAATAAATAAATAAAATCTTTAAAAAGAAGAAGAAGAAGAAAGAGGGTTCGCGGTATTTCCCGCTAGCTAGGTGTCCTGATACCACATGCTGCTCCCCCTTTCCTCCCTTTCCCGTCCTGCAGTCAAACCCCGAACGGCCTCACCTGTTCTGGGGCCAGCGCTGCCCTGGGTCTGCATTATCTCCTCTCACACTGGGCCCGACCTCAGTCTACCCAACACCTCCCGCGGTGCTGGGCCGACATCAGTATCAGAGACCAGAGCACAGAGGGCAGGGTGAGCCCCTGCTGCGACTCCCCCAAAGTCCTCGGACGGACGCCGGCTCACCCACCCATGGACTGGAAGCCTCCGGACTTCTTCTTCTTCTTGTTCTGGGCGCGTACCATCTCCCGAGTGTCTGGCTCCACGTCTGAGGCACATTCCGAGGTGGGGAAAGTGGGCAGGGGTCGGCCAGGTGCCAGCTGGGAGGAAGGATGGAAGAGGCAGCATCACGCCTGGCACAAGCAGACCCCTGGGGGCAGGGAGAGGGGCTGTCTTGCTGCGGATGCCCCTCCATTCACGCTGAAGAGGCCTCTGCCGGGTCACGTGACCTCTCTGCTAAAGGGCTCCCCTATGCCTGGGCCAGGGCAGGGCAGGGGGCAGAGAGTGGGCTGTGCAGAGTGACTGCCTAGGTTTCAATCCTGACTCTGTCTCTCTGTCACTTACCTGTTGCGAGACCTTAGGGGAGACACTACATCTCCCCGAGTCTGTTTCCGTATCTGGGAAACAGGGATGACGGACAGGAGCATGGGTCTCACAGCAGGTGTTAAGAATACAAGGACCAAGTAGAAGGCCTAAAACAGCACCCAGCATATAAAAGGTGGTCTCATCCTCGTCCTCATCCTGATCTGTCATCCAAAGCCCTCAAAATTTAAACTCTAGAGGGCCAAGCAAACACGTACCGCGTACGGGACTACACTCCTCCACGCTGCCCTGTCTCCCTCTCCCGAGCCCCCTTCTGACCCATCACTCTTCCCAGCTCTACTCCCCCTGTGCAGGCCTCCTCCCTGCCTAGACAGGAAAGGACCCACCTGTCCTAGCACAGCCATATCCAACCCCGACCCCTCCTCTGGGGAGCCTTCTCAGACCACAGAGCTGTTCCCCCTTCCTCTCAGAAATAACATTTACGGAGCACTAATTCATACTAGGGTTAAAACTTTCGTGGCATTCACTCTAAGCCCGGTGACGCTCTGAGCATGCGTATAAACTCGTCCACTTTTAATTCTCACGGCAACCCTGTGAAGTAAGCACTATTAGTCTGTCCATTTTATGGAGAAGGAAACTGAGGCACAGGGCAATGAAGTGACTGCCCACGTTCACAGCCAGCAGGGATTTGGACCCTGACTTCAGAGTCTATGTTCTCTCCTCTGTGACCCTCTGCGGGCCCCTACAACGGTCTGGGTCAGAGTTACAGCGTGTCTAGTATGGTCTGTGATCTAAAAATGGATTTCCTAGATTTAAAAGATTGTGAAAACATCAAACAAAGGAGACAATGACTTTATATGGTGCCATAAGGCCTAAAATATTTACCACCTGGTCCTTAACAGGAAGAGTTTGCCAACTTCTGTTCTAGACACGTGAAAACAAAGTGCCTGGAACCCACTGGTGCCCCAGCAATATTTACTGAATAAGTAGAACAAGTGAACACCGTAATTTAATCCTTTCATGAGTCTTTGCGACACATACAATCCTCCGTCTTGTACGCATGTGGAAACTTCTGCTTTCTGCAGATGTCGCAGAGAGGTTAAGCAACCTCTCCAAAGTCCCACGGCCAGTCCAAGGTTGGGCCACATTTGAACACAGGGCTGCACCAGGACAAAGCTCTTCGTCTGGACCATATCGGTGGGCTCTTTGGCACCAGCTACCTTGCCCTCCTGTGCTTTAGCAATCTCTCCACATTTCTAGAGCACTTACTGTATGCCAAGCACTGGCTTCACTGGGGTGGGGAAACCTAAGAAGATCCAGTCTGGTCCCTGACCTAGAGGAACGTAGATCCCTCTCTCCATCTAAACACCCACTCTTTCATACTTACCCGATCCCCACTCTGTGCCAGGCACGGGATGGGCACAGGGCTGTGGGAAATAATGTCCCCTTGGTGCTCACACCCGCCTTTTGCATATGGTTGGCACTCAGTAGTGGAAAAAGCACGCCCCCCCCACTCCCCCCGGGAACCAGGGGTTTGAATACCGGCTCTTCCGCTCACAAGCTGTGTAGCCTTGGTCAAGTTCCTTAACCTCTCTAGGCCTTAGGGTCCTTCTCTGGGAAACCAGGATGGCGGCAGTTAGCTCCCGGAGCTGGTATGAGGATTAAATGATAAAGCTTGGAAAGTTCTTAGTGTGGAGCCTGGCACATACCAAGCTGTCAGCAAACGCGAGTTTAATTTACTATTGGTTACCCAGAGGCTTGGGGGCGTCACTGAATCAAGCCACCGAGCCCGGCCTCCGCTCAATCCAACCTGGCAAGAATCCCCCAAACTCTTGAAGTCAGTGCCGCGGCACCCGCACTTTTCATTGGACCAAAGGGCGCTAGGACCCGCCCCATGGGCAGGAGGTAGCCAATGAGGGGCCGCGGCCAAAAGCCGGCCAGGAAGGCCGGAAGGCCCGAGCCCCTGAACGTAGACACTCTAGAGTCGGAAGCCGGGGCGTGACCCGCACGGAGACACGTGCTCAGGCTGGCGGTCCTGTCCCCGACCCCCGGCAGCCGACCTCTCCCCACCCTCAGCCGTGCTCACACCCCACCTGGGGGAACTGAGACCGCGGGGCGATGCGCGGAGCTGGGGCCCGAACTCCAAAGTGTGCCCTGGCCCCGCGCTCCTACCTTCTGGGTCCGGGCATCATCTTCCGCCTGGATCTCAAACTCGCCGTCCTCCGAGTCGCTGCTGCGGACTTGGGAGGCCGCGCCTCGGCGCTTCCGCAGCCCCTTCTTTTTCCTCCACTGGGCCATGGCAGTGCGGGACCGAGGTCCGGCCGCCGGGAGCCTGCCGGCCGCCATGCGGGCCCTGGTGCAGGGAACCCGGGAGGGGGCGGGGCCTGCGGGGAAGTACCAACGGTGCGGCCGGGAGGGGGGCACCGCGTCTATGCGGGCTCCCCCACACACACCCCGCCCACTACCTCACCTGTAGACCCAGGAGGATTGGCGCGCATGCCCGGACACATCCCTGACTGGCCTGAGCGGGCCTTCTCCGAGGCTTCGGGGAAACGCCGGGGCCGTCCGGAACGGGGTGCCCTCCCCCCCGGTGCTGATGGTTCCGGCCGCGCCGCCCCGCCCCGCCCCGCCCCGCCCCTTGCTGGTTGCCGTGGGCTGCGCGCGCGGATCACGCGTCTCTAGGACCTGGCCTGCGGCGTGAGTCGGTCCCTGCGGTTCCCGGGGCTGGGGCTGGGGCTGGGGCGAGGGGTGTGAGACCGCTCGAGGTACCTGGGCTCCAGGGCTCCCGGACTCCCGGGGTTTCGGCTGCAGATAAACTGAGTTCTCGGAGACATCTGCCGCGGAGTCCAGACCTGGTGAGGAGGGGGCGCTGAGGTTGCAGCCGGCATCCTGGAACGGAGATGCTCAGGTAGGAAGATAAGTCAAGCATGTAGGGACCTCGGATATAAACCGGGCACTGACTTGGGGAGCGGGGAATATGGGGCAATTGGAGGGATGGGTGTGACCCGCCAGTCGTAGAATGGTTAAGTGCATAAACTCTGCTCTCCTCTGTCAGGTTCTGATTTCTCTTCTACTGTTCTAGCTTTATTAGGTGCGACTTACAGGTGTGACGTGGGCTTCTGAAGTCTCAGTTTTGTCATCTGTAGAATGGACATAACCAAAGCTGCTTCAAAGGACTATTACGAGGATTAAATGAAACAATGCTTGCAAAGCTTTTTGCACAAGGTAGGCATGAGATAATGCTGGTTGTTCACCCCATAAACATATACAGGATATAAGGACCTGCCCTGTCTCCCCATCCCACCATGCGAAGTTTTCTCATTGGTGCCAAAATAGGTACAGGCCCCATCTCTTCATCCCCCTAGCGTTCAACACTGAGCATTGCATGCTAGGAATGCATATATATTCATTAAATGTTTGCCAGTAGCACCTCTTCTTCCTCTTGTTCTGACAGCCAAAAGACAGATGAACACATTTCTGAAGTGTCCCCTGGGACTGGCAGCTCCCCTTTTGTCCTTGGGTTGGGAACTTAAGAGACAGACTAATCTTCCTCTGCTGGGACTGACAAGTGGACGGGTGCCACCCTGACCCCCTTTCACAGGGAGCCCTGGAAGCAGGACCTGGCAGGCAAAGCATGCCTGCTATCACGCAGAACCATGGGCAGCATGAAGACCCCTGTGGAGCTGGCCGTCAGTGGGATGCAGACCCTTCATCTTCAGCATCGTTGCCGGGGCAGCCACCGGGTCAAGGCTAGGGCGTCATATGTGGATGAGTCTTTGTTTGGCAGCCCTGCGTCTACCCGGCCCACACCACCAGACTTTGACCCACCCTGGGTGGAGAAGACTAACAGAACCAGTGGAGTGGGCACAGGGACATCACGGGCCTCAGGGACCAATGGGAGCTGTGAGACCTCCTCCAGGGGCAGCACCCCAACCCTCACACCAAGGAAGAAGAACAAATACAGGTAACAGGATAGGGTGATACACTCATTCCTGTACCCATGAAGCCACCTGGGTTCCTACTAGAGCCTTGCTGTTGATATGCTGTGTGACTTTGGGCGAGTACCTTGACCTCTCTGAGCTGCAGTTTCCTGATGTGGAAAATGGGACCTAGTGGGATTATTGAGAATAAATGAAGTGAGGTGTGTAGAGGGCTTGGCATAGTACCCTGACAGGAAGCTCTCAGTAAGTGATGGTAACTATGGTTGAACATCCATTTCCAAATGCCACAGACCAAGCCAGTGAGGTCCACGGTGTGTGTGTGGGAGGGTGTCAGGTGATCACAGAGCAAGATCACAGAGCCAGTTTGCGTAAGAAAATTAATGTGGTTGATCCATGAAATGACATAGACGTGGTGGGTCCCAGTCTCAGCAAGTTGTTTCGGAAATGGTTTTTGCCGCCTTTTCATGAACAAGCTAGAAAAACAGAGTTGATGCTGATAGTTATTATTGTAAGTTAATGAATTAGGTTATTTGGATTATTTCAGGTTGGTATCAGCCTGGAGGGATGTGCCTAGTGGTGGGCCACAGGGCTCGCTCTTGTTAATTTTTCTCAGTGGTTTGGACAAAACACTGAAGATTAGAATATTAGTCATTTATAGCCACTATAATAAAATACCATGGACTGGGAAGCTTAAACAACAGGAATTTGTTTTCTCACAGTTCTACAAGCTAGACGTCCAAGTTCAAGGTACTAGAAGGCTGAAACCTATCCTTGGCTTACAGAGAGTCACTTTCTCGCCCTGTTCTTATATGACCTTTTCTCTGTGAGCACGTACATTCGTGGGGCCTTCCCGCTTCTTACAAGGACAGCAGCCCTATTGCTTTACAGCCTACCTATAGGACCGCGTTTAAACCTAATTATGTCTTTCCAATTCAGTGTGAATTTCGGGAAGACGTACTTCAGTCTATAACAACCAGCCAATCCTATTTAGGGTCCATTCCAAGCCAGGAGGGACATGGATTGGTGGAACGAAGTACAGTGGGAATGGGTCCCTATTTAAGGAGATAAAATTCAGTGAGAGAAAAAGCAAGAGTCTCTTATTATTATGCCAGCTTGAGTGCCATGCATTTGATGTAGGGGTTGTAAAGTTGGGTCAGGTTGACATTAGCGACACTGCCACCTACAACGTAGCTGAAAACGCTGATGTAAGTATGGGCCACATTCACAGAGGTATAGTGTCCATGACAAGGGAGGTCAACTCCATGCTGTCCTGGAGGATGGAATTTTGTGCATGATGCTGACGGGTAGAGAGTGTCAAGTGAGAAGGTGCATGAGAGAGAGAGATGCTACTGAGTAAAACCTTTGGCGCCAGACAGACCTAGGCAACAAGCGGCTATGGTTTGAGCAATTAAATCAAGTGGCAAAAAGTGGACTTTTCAAAGACTTGGGGTTTGAACACAGAAGCACTTTCAGTCCTGGCCAAAAGACATGGAGCTGACACCTCACTGGCATGCCGTGAATATTTGTGAGATTAATAGAAAAAAATAGTTGCTGAGTGAATCTCATTAAAAGGGAGAAGCTTAGAAGTCTCTTATACCTGACAGGCTGATCCTAGAGCTTGGGTCCTTGAGCAAGGCTGGATTTGAATCTTGTCTCCACCCTCTTGCTGATGAAAGGAGCGGGGCTTCCCCTCCCTATGCCTCCTTTTTCTGTTTGTAAGATGGGATTATCATATCTCCCTCCTGTGGACGTTTGTGAGAAATAATGAGATGATGCCCATGGCAGGCTGAGTTCTGGGTCTGCACTTAAAGAGCCCTCAATAAATACTCAAACATTTCCAAAAAACTTCTCTAGTGATGAGGCAAGGTCAGCATTGTAACACAAGTTCAAAGTGAGCGCCCTCTCAAGGCCAGGCACCACCCTGTGTCATTTCAAATACAGTGACCACAGGGCTGCAGAGAGCTTGGCTGACAAGGCCGCTAGGGAGAAGGAAAATTGGAGGTTAAAAAAAAAAAGTAAAGACTGTAAGATTGGGGCTCTATGAACTGGGACTCTGAGATACAAGTGACAGAAAACTTGCCCAAACTGGCTTCAGCAGAAAAAGGATGTTTAAGGCTTGTTTGTCAAGGGCTCAAATTGTTGTTGGAGGCCGGCTTATGAGGGCCAGTTGGCAAACATCTTTCTTAGTAGTTTCAACAAGAGTCCTAAGGCAGGTGCTCATTGGATGGAATGAGTCCTGTGGCCTTTCCCAAGCCAATCAGTGTGGCCAGGAAGATGGAATATGCAAATTAGCCAGGCCTGGACATGCATAAGGGAAAGGGGGAGGTCAGGGTGCAGGAGACGGGCTCCTTGGCAGGGGAAAAACAACAGACATGGGGCTGTGGCCTCGCTGTTAATGCCGGGCTAGGAGACAGGGACTTTGGGATCTAGAGGCAGCCCTTGCTGCCACTGCAGATGGCAGGGGATGGGGGCTTAAGGTTTTTAGGGTTTGTTCATTCCCCCAGCTCACTGCATTTCTTTTCCCTTTGCCAGACTGATCAGCCACACTCCTTCTTACTGTGATGAGTCGCTGTTTGGCTCCCGACCCGAGGGCACCACCTGGGAAGGCCCGTCGATGGCAAAGGGGGGCGCTGCCAAACTCCATGCCCTCTTCTGGACCCCCCCAGCCACCCCTAGGGGCAGCTACTCATCCCGCCCCAGGGAGACCCCACTGCGAGCCATTCACCCAGCTGGTCCGTTGAAGACAGAGCCCACAGTGGCGGCAGACTCCCAGAAGCTGTGCAGGGGTGGGTTAGACTCTCCACAGCCTCGGAGGCGGGAGCGTTCTCATTCCCTCACACACCTGAATGTCCCCAGCACTGGTCGCCCACCCGCCAGTGCCCCCCACGCCAGCGGGCCTCGGGATCCCAGGCCTTTCCCGTCAGGGGTGACCTTCCAGAGCCCCCTAGTGACGCCCAGGGCTCGCTCGGTTCGTGTTTCAGTGCCAGCCGCCCCTCAGCAAGGTGGGGCCTCCCAGAAACCGAAGCCCCCTTGGAAATGAGTTTCTTGGTCCTCTCATCAGGTCTGCCCGCAGGGTTACTGTGAGGGGCCCAGTTTCAGAGGAGGGCAGACCAGAGTCTCCTAGGTAACCATGAGGCACTGGAGATGTGCTCAGGAGTGGGGGATGGGGGCAGACATAGCGAGAGTGGGCAGTGCCTCCCTTTATGCTGACAACTGCCAGTTTCTTACTATCTAACCACCATGGGGATTCACGGCTGCCCCTTGAGATGTCTGTTCCACTCTTGCTAGAGCTACCGACTGTATGAGTGCCAACCTAGAGTGCCCCTGGGAGGGGTCCACCACTCCCCCATCACTCCCACAACATCCTCTTGCTGCTACAGGTGGGTAAGTGGCACGATCACCAATCTGGTGGGTCCCTTCTTCCTTCCAGCCAAGTTTCCTGGTCAAGATGCGTCTCCAGCTGAATCTGGAGTTTTCCCAGGCACAGTGAATGGACCATGGGGAGCAGAGGAGCTGGGTGACACGTGGGTGGACATGTTTTTATTTTAATAATCATGTATTTATTTTCACATATTAAAAATGTATCAGTAGCTCATCAAAGACATGCCTTGACTAATTTTTATTTTCCTTAGGGTAAGGACCAACATAGGCCTGGGTTGAATTAAATAACAAAGTTAAAAAATACGGTGAAGTGGCAGAAACTATAACTGTGGTCAGTTCACGACTGAGGTTTGAGAACATGGGCTTCCTGCATTTCCCACATTTTCCCAAAACACAGAGTGATGAGGACTCCGCCAAGTGGAGAAGTCTGAGAAGGCTAGAAAGTTACACATGGGATGTGGAGAGCACCCAGGACGAACAGGCATAAGCAGTCCGGGAGCGCCCTGCTCTCTGGCTCCGGTGCTTGCTATCTGCACCACCCCGGGGCAGATCGCTTATTCCGCTCTGAGTTGCACCCAGAATCCCAGGATCCTGCTGGATTTGGGTGGGGGGCTAGGCTTTGGCCTGTGTCCCCATTTCCCTGCATTGCACCTCCAAGAGGCACTGGGATTCTAGAGAGCCCAGTTGACAGCCACGTCATTGGTTCATCACCTCCAAGGGGATGAGCGGACATGGGGAGGAGCGGACATGGAAGGGACCGACGGTGGCTAGGACCAGGGACACACATGCATGTGCCTACAGGGGTCAGGCGGGCCGTGAGCAAAGCAAACCAGCCACACTCTTGGCACACTTTGCAAACATGCAAGATGTTTAAACTCCTAGAATTTTCAGAGAGTTCGTTTCCTCTTTGGTTTCACCAAAGACATCCAGCTCTCCTCGGCCTTTATTTCCTTGCCCCGTGTTAAGGTAGACAAACCAGGTATGTCTCTCCGCCCAAGTACGCTGAAGAGGGCGACAGCCCAAGTGCGATGAGACTGGAGAAACTGACAGGGGCCATGTGTGTGCGGAAGGCAGCTGGGAGTGGTGGGCCGTGGTGCAACCTGTGGGGTCTGCCATCTAAAAGGGGCTGCTGCTCGGCGCCAGGAGACAGGCGGACGCCAGGGTATACGGATGAGATGTTTCCAGAAAAAAACAGCTGGATTTATCTAGGACAGTCCCTGACCTGAAAACCTCATCCTCCTGGAGTACCCTGGCCCCCCAAGCCCTTACCCTCAACCTCCTGCTGGCAGCTGAGACCACAGCCCACTGCCCTGGTGGCTGGTACGTCCATTGCAGCCATGGCCCAGAGTTGGGCCAAAAAGGCTGCAGCCCAGGGTCTGGCTTCCCACTGAGGCTAAGGGTAGGAATAGCTCGGTGCTGATACTCTGGCCTCCGTGCTTTCCCCATGGGAAGGACATCAACACGAATGGACACACACACAGCCAGCAGAGCTGGCAAAGTGACGTTTATTTATAGAAGATGTGGTTTAAAATGGCTTTTAACTTTGGAGGACCATTCAAGCCAGGAATGGCAAGCTTCCCCGTTCCTTGTGCCCTCCTGACCTGCTCTCCGGGAAGTGAGCAGCGCAGCAGCACGGGCCAGGAGCGAGGCCCAGGGGAGACTCATTTCTTGCCCTTGCCCTTCTCCTTGCCCTTGCCCTTGCCCTTGCCCTTCCTGACCTTCCCTTTGCTCTTGCTCCGCTTCTTCTTCCTGGACTTGAGCATGGAGCGGACCAGGTAGCCCTTCCACAAAGCCTGGATGAGCGTGGCGGCCCGCACCATGCGCAGCATCTCCTGCTCGGCCTCGATTCTCTTCTTGGCATTGACCTCCTGCTCGGCCCGGATCTGGGAGAACTCCTCCACCAGTACATTGTGCTTCTGCTTCAGCTCCTCCAGCTGGATCTTCTCCTCCTTGTGGATGAGGTCAAGCTCCTCGTACTCTACCTGGGATGAGGGTCAGGGGGTGGGGGTCACCAAGCGTAGGGCACTACCTGCCACCCTCCCCCACAGGTATCCCCGCCTATCTGGAAGGGGCTTCTGCCCCAACAGCGCCACCTGCACTAAGCCTTTCTGCATCCAAGGCCCGGATGCGATCAGGAGAGGGGGTGGGGTCCATCCCCACTGTGGGGGGGACCTGGCTGAAATCATCTCTGGGAAAAGGAAGAACACAGCTGGTGGGAGGAGGGGGCAGACTGGCTCTCACATTCCAGCCTGGCTATGGCTTGCTGGGGCTTCATGTTGGAGCTTCATTTGTCCCCTGCAACATGGGGACAATTCCAAACCCAGGAAGTGGGTGGGAGCTTTCTGCAGGATTAAAAGATGGGGTGGACACCATATACTGATATGGTGCCAGGCACACAGTGGGGACATAAAAATGCAAGTTCTGGGGCACCAGGATGGCTCGATTGGTTAAGCATCCGACTTGATTTCAGCTCAGGTCATGATCTCAGGGTCATGAGACCGAGCCCTGCATCAGGCTCTGCGCTCAGTGGTGAGTCTGCTTGGGATTCTCTCTCCCTCTCCCTCTGTCCCTCCCCTCACTCATGTTCTCGCTCTTTCTCAAAAAATAAATCTTTTTTTTTTTTTTTTTTTTTTTTTTAAATTTTTAAAGCTACTCCTGCCACTAAAGCTGTGTTTCTCACAAAGATACCCAGAGTGGAACTTTCGCAGGTGACTGTGCCCCACAGCTCTTCCTTATGTCCAACCATTGCCTCCTGCTGCAATTTACATCATCCTCACTCCCTTCCACTCACACTTACCAAACATCTGCCAGAAGCAAAGAGCTGAGTACACTTGGTCTCTGCCAACAAGGAACCCAACGCCCTCGCGGGGACCAGAGAAATACGAGCACAGCCTCTGAGCTCCCTCCTCCCTGGAGCACTTATGATCAGAGAGAGCAAGACCCTGAGTTGCCCTTCTCCTGACTTGGGACCACTCAGAGACTGATGTCATCTCCAGTGCTTGCGAAACCTTCCTGGCCCTGAAGCTGGGCCCATGGCCCCCAATGTTAGCACAAAGCTGTGGGGAGGGGTGTGTTGGGTTTAAGGGCACCCTGTTTTCCAGGCCACCATTCCCTAAGCACTTCCAGATCCTGTGCTGGGTACAAGCAGTTGTGACAACGGTGCCTCACTGCTTTGCCATCCTGGTCCCAGCATGGTCCTTACTGTCTCTGGTGATCACGGGCAGATCAGGCTCAGAAAGGTCAAGCCTCTTGCCTCAGGACATCCTGTTGGTAAGTGGCACTAGAGTAGAGCCTCCAAGCAATAATGGGGACCATCTTCCCTGCACTATCCCAGCATGTGGCACATCTCAGGCCCACGGCGGAAACTTGCTGGCTGACCGAGTGAAGTAGGGGAGGCAAGCTCATGCCTGAGTCGGCCGGGGAGGAGCCCCAGCTGCGAGGCTGCTGGCAGAAGCTGAGCGCAGAAGGGACAGAGAGTATGGGATGCGGACACTAGATGGAGCCAAGATCTTTGGGCCTAGTGACAAGCACTTGGTGGCATGTAGCTTCTGGCTCTTTCTTTTCCATCTCTCGCCTTGCTGCCCCAGGCCAGACAAATCGCAGGCCTAAGCAAGGGGGCAGGGAAGACTGCCTGGGGAGGCCCAGAGCTTGGTACAGACAATGCATCGTTCCTACAGGATCATGGGCAATGCACTTGAGAAACTGATGGCAGCACAAGTACCTGCTTCTCACCCATCTCCATATCGTACTTCTGGATCCAGTTTTCGATTTCCGTCTCCACTTTATATTTCTTCTAAAAAAAACACAATGAGTCAGTGTTTGATGGATTGATATGAATAGTAAACTGCTCCAAGCTCGCTCTTCACCAGGGCTAATGCCTTGCCCACTACTCAACATGGTAGTTTCTCCTTCATTGCTCAGATGACAAAACTGGGGATCAGATGTGCTGACTCACTTGCCCAAGATCACAGCGCTAACCAGTGGTAAGGCCTGGAACTGGAAGTCAGAGGTCAGGCTCCAGAACATTCTAGGCAAGGCAAGGAGCAAGTGCAAAGGCACTGAGGTAAGAACAGGCTTGTGGTTTTAAGAATAGACTTGGAGCCAGTGTGGCCTGAATGGAGTGACTGAGGAGGAACGGGGTCCCACGGAGGTCAGAGGGAGAAGCTGTGGAAGGAAGTGTCGGCAGGGAAAGGAGTTTAGATCCTAGAGTAATGGAGAGGGGAAGCAAGCTGGGTGTGTGCGCTGGGGCTCAGGGGGGATGATGGAGAAACAAAAGAAGAGATGACATTAACCGAACACTTACTGTTGAATCTCATTCAATCCTCCTAATAACCCGTTAGCCTAAACTGATCACTTTTGCTTTCAAGATGGCGAAACTGACTTATTTCATTCAGCATAATCGCCTCTAGTTTCACCCATGTCCATGCAAATGGTGGGCATTCATCCTTCTGATGGCTGAGTAATGTTCCACTGTATATATAAACCACATCTTCTTTATTCCTTTGTCTGTTGAGGGACATCTGGGCTCCTTCCACAGTTCAGCTACTATGGATATTGCTGCTATGAACATTGGGGTGCACGTGCCCCTTCTTTTCACTACATCTGTATCTTTGGGGTAAATACCCCGTAGTGTGATTGCTGGGTCGTAGGGTCAATTTTTAACTTTTTGAGGAACGTCCATACTGCTTTCCAAACCCCAGGAAATAAACTGAGGGTTTAAGAGGGGAGGGGTGTGGCGCGATGGGGGAGCTGCGTGATGGTATTAGGGAGGGCACGTGTTGTCTGAACACTTTGCTCAAGGTGGGTATTATCAACCCTGCGGGGGTGGGGCTCAGAGTAGTTAAAGAACTTTCCCAAGGTCACACAGCGGCCTGCTGCTGGACAGACCAGTCTCCCTGTCCCAGTCCCCAGGGCCTGTGTGCAGCATCCTCCCACTCCCAGGGGACGCTGGCTCAGTCCTGGGCTTCCCCTGCTCCCCTGCCCTCCTCCTCAAGGGAGCTGTTCCTTGGGTGCCTGGAGCAGCCCCGCCTTGCCCTGCCCTCCCTCTGCCTCTCCTTGTGCCCTGCCCCCCTCCGCCTCCCTTGTCACCGCCTCCCCCCCCGCCCCCTGCTGTCCCCGGGCACCTTCCGCAGCGCCTGCTCTGCCTCCCGGTTTTCTGCCACCAGGTTGTGGTATTGGGACCTCAGGGTCAGTAACTCCTGCTGGATCTTGGCCACCCTGGCCTGCGAGGCCCGGAAGTCGGCCTTCTGCTGCTTCTCGGCCTCCTGCTTGGTGCGAAGGAGGCTGTTCTCCGAGAGCCTGAGCACCTGGTGCAGGTGGTTTTTCAGTTCTTGGATCACAAAGTTCTCTTTCTCCACCTGGGCCGGGAAGACCAGAGGCTCCATTACTCCCTCCCGGATGCCCAATAATCCCAGGAGAACCGGCATGGCCTCCTGCTTCTGGCCGGCAGAACAGGCCACCTGCCTTACTACCCCACAGATTCCTACCCCTCACACCCCGGCGGGACAGAGACAGCCTGCTTACAGACAAGGAAGGGGGCCGGGTCATCTGTCTGGGGCTTACAGCTGAGCAGGGACTCTGAGGCCAGGTCTGTCTGGTTCAGGGACCATGTTCTTGCCCCGCCCCCCACTTCCTGGCAGGAGTGATGGGCACAGGTGAGCTGGAGAGAGGCTGCCAGGCAGGCAGGTCGGGGCCAGTCACAGAGCTCCTGCCCGGGGCACAGAACCAGGAGTGCTCAGTGGGCAGAGACACTCAGTGTCATTCAGGAAAGTGGGAGATACTGTGGGTATTGCCGCCTGTTGAAGCCCAAGGGCCTGACTTGTCCCCTGCCCTCAGTTGGTTCGAAAACAGGAACAGGGGTCGAGGATGGCGCCGTTTTGCAAATAAGCTCCACAGGCTGGTCCCAAGCCCCAGGGTCTCCCTCAGGGCACATCAGCGCTGTGGCAGGCTCAAGTCAGCCACTTGGGCTGGGCCGCAGGGGTTCTGAGCTCACTTCCTTCCTGCAGGGAGCCCCGAGACAGGAGGGGCCTTTGGGGCAAGCCTAGCCTGCGCACAAGGCTTCTGGCTCTAGGTGGTTCTAGAGCAGGCGGTATTATCAGCAGTCAGAGCTTTTCCTGATTGGTGTCACTCCCTTATTTTACACTGAGATCCAAGGGACACAATAAAATTTGCCCACCTGGATAAATGAAATTTGACCCCAGATCTGTCCAACTTGGATGCCTGAGCTGTTTCTACCACTTGAACAGGACCAATAAAACCACTCGGGCCCCCCTCTCTGTCCCTCTCTGACACCCTTTAACCTGCGAGTGATGTCTCCTGAGTACCCAAGAGCCTGTCATCTCTCCACTCAGAAAATAGTTTCCAGGGCGCCTGGGTGCCTCAGCCAGTGAAACGTTTGCCTTTGCCTCGGGTCATGATCCCGGGGTCCTGGGATTGAACCCCACATCAGGCTCCTGCTCAGCAGGGAGTCTGCTCTGCTCTCAATCTCTCTCTTAAATAAATAAACAAAATCTTAAAAAAAAAAAAAAAGGAGAAGAAGAAAGAAAACTGTTTCCATGCCCTTCTTTTGTGTCAGGCTCACTGGGGACATGACAGTGGGCCAAAAGAGACAAGGTCCCTGTCCTTTTAGGGGGGTGTCAGACCCATACCAGATCATCAAAGAATCATATAAACATTTATCAACAAACACCAATGAATGCCTTAAAGGGCAAAATCAGTGAGAACATAAGGCGGGGGAACAGCCTGAGCCAGCGCGTGGGGGAGGGAGGGCGGAACGAGGTTCCGAGGGCCTCGAGCTCCGTGTATCATGGGCGATGAAGGGGCAAGTGTGCACAGCAGCACTGGTGGGCCGCCCCTCGGGACCCATTCTCCCTGGAAAGACTGTGGAGCAGAATGCGCCCCCAGGGACAGTCCAGCTTTCCCAGCATTGCTAGCCACTGTGTGTGGGTAAGAACTGTGCCACGCTACTTCCAGGTTGTATCCCTAACTGGCAAGGATCGGAGGGCCCTCCTCCCCTTTCTCCCACCTGCTCGCTGGACCAGTGACATGTGACATATGGGGGTGGGGCTTCTGGGTCCACAATTAGAAGTCCTGTGTGGGGCACAGCAGAAAGGCCAGATGGAAGAAGTGTGAACCCCTGACAGTTTCATGAGGCAGAGTTTCCGTGTCTGCTCCAGCTCATTCACTAGAGAAAAACACATTTTTATCTTGACTAAACCATGTGATTTGGGGTCTCTGTTTCAGCAGCCAAAGCTGTTCTTTGGGGACACCACCTCATGGGGACTTTGTGAGGCTTTAGTGAGAAAATGTACATAAAACATAATACATAGTTATGTGTCCCAAGTGGTTATTAGGCGGGGATCATGTTATCATTTCCCTTCTTAAAAAAGTCTTCTAGAGCTTCCACCTGTCCCATCTGGCCCTTGTCCTCAGGACAGAGATCACATTCTTTGATCAGGCCTCAGAGGCACAATGTGATCTGCTGGCAAGGCCCAAAGTATTTACTTATTCAGATCTTCGTAGGAAAAGTTTGCCTGCTCCTGGCCAGGCAGGTTCCTGCCTACCTCTCTTGCCTGCTACGCTCCCTTTCATTCTTCCTGGGTTGGCTTTGACGTCTCTGACCCTTTGGGTCTAAGCTCAGTTCTCTTGTAACACCGTCTTCTAGCGCTCTATGCTTACCCTTCATTGTACTTCTCAAAACTGTAATTAAATCAGGTCTTTAAGACCCACCTCCCAGGAACTGCATGAGGCAGGGGCCATGTGGACTTAGGTATAAGACCTGGTACTTGGCAAGTGCTCACACTGACATTTGTTGAGTGAATGAATGATAGCAGGTGTTTCAATCACTGAGGGAAAAAACCCAGCTGCCCAAAGGTCTGGCTCCTCTGTGTGGCTCCTTCCATAACCTCACCAATACCACAGAGCCATACCTCTGCTTCCCTGTTCCGCATGATTGCCGCCAACTCATTTTCAAGAGTGTTGATGATTTCTTGGTTCCTCTTGTTTCGTCTGTCGATGTCCTGTATAAACTGACTTCTGTCTCTAGCTTCCATAGGACTAGTGAGTAGCTTCTCGAACAGGAAACCCCGCAGTTCCATCAGGCAATCAATGAAATTCTGCGCTTCGACGCTTCTGCTCAGGGTGTGCGTCTGCGCGAGGCTCGCAGCCTGTGGGTTATTGAGTAAGAGTCTCAGGATGTCCTTAGTGGATTCTTTGATCTGGAGCATCAAGGGCAGGAGGTGGGATTTCTGCAGCTCTAAGGAGAAGAGGCGGTTTCTGAACAACCCTTCCTCCTCATACTCTTCCTCCTCCTGCAATCGCCTTTCTTTATCCTGCAGGTAAATGATGCTGTCCAGGAGGGTGTGGCAGAGATCTTCGTGCTCTCTCACGGCCTTTATGATGTCCCCCCCAAGCATCTTCTCCAGAGTCTCGTAATTGGCCCCCATATAGGACAGCAGGGTCACCAACTCCACCTTGTGGATGGTCTCATCCAGGACGGACATGATCCTCTTGGTCTCAATGGTGGTGAGTTTGGACTTCGAGGGGACCAAAGGTTTTAGCAGGGAGGCTGGCTTCTGGGATAGCTCTGCCGTCAGCCTCATTCTGTTGATGTCGGGGCCCTGGTAGAGAGGGGCCACGCCGACAATATCTAGAGCCATTTTCTGAGCCGTCGCCTTGCCTCTGTGCGCCCCGGGAGATCGAGATGTTGCTAGGCTGCGCGGGTCTTCTGCTGTTATTATCTCCAGCGACCCTGGAAGGAAGGAGCAGGCGGTTAGTGGAGCTAGGCTGCTGGTGTGGCTGCGGCAGCCACGTGCGGTTGACACAGGAGTTCGTCCTGGGTGCCCCACAGCAAGGACACAGAACCTCTCACAGAAAACAGTTGCTAGCGTTGTGACGGCATCGGGCTGCAAGGATCGGGGGACCGAGTGGCGAGGTGTCAGGCGGGGAACACCATTCTGTTGAAGTGACTTAACTATGGAAGATATTAGATCCTTAACTATGGAGGATGAAATGGATTTGTTCAGCCATTTATAGTAATGAGATTTAAATGCAACAGATAGCATTTCGGGTGACTTAACATGAATGAATAAAAGTCAGCACTAGTGGATTTTTTTTTTTTTTTTTTAAGTATCTAAATACAGAAAACGAGTTACACGGGTGATGGAAAGAGTTGTGAGGCTAACCAGGGAAGGGGAAAAGCCACCCAGCCAATGACAATGGCAGGAGGCCACCACAGAAGGAGGTGGTGGTGAGCTTGGGGGCAAGGGCCCCCTGGGGGGAAGCTGGAACCACAGCCATTTCCTGTCCAAGAGGAGCTATAGCCCCCAAGGAGCTGGGGCCACTGCTGGCAAGGCAGCCCAAAGCAGAGAGAGGAGGAAGCACCAAGGTTTCTTCCTCCTCCTGTTCTCCAAGCCAAAGCCAGTGCCTCCTATTGGCCAAACCCAGCCGGGAAACCAGATGACAAGGGAGAGTGGGCCGTATAGCCTGCAGGTGTCAGCGGCCTGAGACAGAGCGCACAGGGACAAAGCAAACAATACAGCCGAGAGCAAAAGGGACTAGGAACAGCACAGCACCTCCACACTGGTTTTTAAGTGTGGACTGCAAACATCAGGGTGGGGATGAACAATGTCTTCGAAACACAATTTTTTTTGAAAAGATTTTATTTATTTATTTGACAGAGAAAGATCACAAGCAGGCAGAGAGGCAGAGAGGCAGGCAGAGAGAGAGGGGGGGGGAGCAGGCTCCCCACTGAGCAGAGAGCCCGATGTGGGGCTCAATCTTAGGACCCTGAGATCATGACCCGAGCCAAAGGCAGCGGCTTAACCCACTGAGTCACCCAGGTGCCCTGAAATACAATTTTTAAAACTTGTTTCACTAAATGCAATGTTGTATCCTGGATTGGATCCTGGGGTGAAAAATGGACCCTAGGAGGGCAACGTAAAATCCAATCCAAGCTGATAGCATAGTTAGCAGCATTGAACCAATGCTAATTTCTTGCTTTTGACAGACAGGTCTCGGCTATTTAAGATGTTATTGTGGGAGCTGAATGAAGGGCTTTGGGAATCCTGGACTATCTTCGTGACTTTAATCTACAGGGTTTTTTTTTTTTTTTTTTTAAGGTTTTATTTATTTATTTGCCAAAGAGGGAGAGAGAGAGAGAGAGAGCAAGAGAGTCAGCACAAGCAGGGAGAACAGGGCAGAGGCAGAAGCAGGCTCTCTGCTGAGCAAGGAGCCTGGTGTGGGACATGATCCTAGAGCCTGGGATCATGACCTGAGCAGAAGGCAGATGCTTAACTAACTGAGCCACCTAGGCATCCCTTAATCTACAATTATTATAACATAAAAGATTTATTTAAAATTAAAGATGCTCAGAAAAATGTATGGCAGGAATCAGAGACCAATAAAGTTGTATTCACAGAATAGGATGAGGTCATGACCAGCCTTCAACACCAGAAGGGGTACTTTGGAGTTGACCCTGTAGAAAATTGGGATCCATTTTGATTAGGAAACAAGTAACAGGATGAAATCAGATCTTGGAGAAAGATTGGTCATAATGGATGATTTACAGGGAAAGGGTTGGCTATATATAGGAAAAAGGCAGGTAGGTTAAGTTGGGATATTTATAAACCTTCTACCTCAGGGCCTTTGCACATGCAGCTTTTTCTTCTTGAGATACTCTTCCCCCTCTCCTCCTTGCTAAGTTAATTCTTTGTACTCAGAGCTCAATTCAGGTGTCCCTTCCTCACAGAAGCCATCCCTGGACTTCCAGACAGGTCTCAAATTCTTGTAGTACGTTCTTATAAGAGCACACTCCTTTTTTTGCAGGCACCATCTCCATTCCAATCTCCTTCCCTATAGCTTGTGTATACTGGAGTGGCTGGAAATATTCAATGCTCAACTTCTCAACCTCATTTTCAGTTAAGAGTGGCTATAGACACAGTTAGAGCCAAAAAAATCGAGAAGTTTCCTAGGGGCTTCTGGGAGACTTTATTCCTTCCTACTGCAAAAGAAGGACATTGTTGGTTTTACCTCCATTCCCTGAACTTGGGCTTTAATGCTGGAGCAACAGCAGCCACTTTGTGAGTGAGAAGAAAAGGTTAAGAGAATTACAGAAATGCTGTCCCTGATGTCATTGAGCCACTGGACCTTCCAAGGGTCCATCTTCTCTTACCCAGATGACTGTGATAACCTCTTCAGCAGTCACTCTGCTTCTGCCCCCCTGCCCCTGTCTTGTCTCAGCATTGCAGCCAGAGGAAGACTTTTAAAATGTCGGATCCTTCCACTCCTCTGCTCCAAATCCAGCTCCCCGGAGCTGACTGTTAAAATTTCAGCGTATTTGTGAGCTGGTTGTGAAGCCATGGGTAGCTTGAAGTCAGCCATGGTGGAAGTATTATACCAAGGAAATTGACAAATACTACAAATCAGCGCCCCTTCCCCCCACTCCAGCAGCTCCCCATCTCACTCGGGATAAAAGCCAAAGTCCTTATAGTCCCCAGAAAGGCCTTCCATCATCTATGACCATTCACTCTTCTGTCCTCATACTGACCCTTTTGCTACTCCTTGAACATGTGAAATGTGCTCCAACCTCTGACAGGGCCTTTGCACTTGCTGTCTGCACACCACTATGCCCAGCCCCTCAGCCCCAGGTCTGGAACATTCCTCTAAATAGCTATAAAGCTTGTTCCCTCACTCACTTCCTTCTCTACTCAACTCTCAGGGTAGGAGTGAGTGCTTTCCCGATTTTCTTCCTAAAATATAAAACCTCGCCTTCTCCCTGCCTTTATCCCCTTATCCTTGACCTTTTTCCCAGTTAAGTATCACCATCTGATGTTTCTAGATGTCTGCCTTTCCCCTCCCCTAAAAAGTAAGCTCCAGTGAAGGTAGGGGGTTCATCTATTTTGATCACTGCTGCATACCCAGCCCTGAAAAAAACACCTCAGCCTCGTCTTGGGGACAGGTGTGAGGCTGGCAAGGACAGGAATGTGCCATTCTTACTGTCACACTCTGCGGAGGCAAGAAGTCTTTTGAAGAAGGAGTCATCTGGACTTGATGGGTGAGACCGATCGCACTCGGGGGCCTGGGAGAAAAGATGGGGCCCTTGAGAAACTGGGAAAATTGGGGACAGAGGTTAGGAAGGGAAGACAAAGAGCTTGGTTTTAAAGTCATTTAGTTCTCGTGCCTGTCACTGGTGTCGACAGTGGACAAGAGTGTCTCTTCCTCTCCGTGCGTGACCCATGTCCTCTCTGTCAGGTGATAGCACCCCGGTTTTCCACTGGGGAGTCAGTCCGCTCTCCCACTGTATGCAGTCCTGGTGGGACTGCCAATCAGCGAAGGCTGGGAACCCTGAAGAATCACACGTGGATGGGAGACGGTGGGAGCTGGGTCAGGCCAAGTGGGGGTTCCTAAAGATCCTGCACCAAGACTCCCAGAAACCGCCTTGGCTGCTGTCCTTTCTGGGACCCCTTATTCAGCTTTTCCTTCACCATGTGGCCTTAGCCACAGTGTCTGTGCCTTGCAATCAAAGAACCCTCGCTGAGAATACTCCAGGCATCTGACAAAGAACGATCCAGATCCTGGGGGCTCCAGAGAGGCCTTGGGGATAGAGACATCAATGCAAGGGGAAAAGTTGCTGGTAATCCGAAGCCACAAGAGATGTTCAGTTCTCTAAACCAGAGAGAAGAGTGGGAATCAGAGGAACATCTCCAGTGACTATGAGCCAGGAAGAAAGGCGGTCAGATCAGATGCTAAGGATGCTTCTTGGTTCCTTGGCCAGGCAAAATGGGTCCCAAAGCTAGAAGCCTGGGAGTTCTGGGAGCTGACAACTGAGTCGAGGGGGGCCATTATCTTGCATCTCTTTGTTTCCCACTCACTTTCTGCTCCCAAGTCAATCGCGTGAATTCTCTTAAGGCTTTTCCCGAAGATAACGTTTGGGGACAGCCGGGAGCTTCCTCAGCTCCTCTCAGGGTGGACGAAGGATCTTTGCCCCGTGACCACAGGATGAACTTGAACAAAGTGTTTCACGAACGCACTTCTCCCCACTGTCCCCCAAAGCTCTCAGGCATAAATCAAAACGCCTGAATTCTTCAGAGATTGCGGCTGGAAATGCAACGTTATATGAAATGTTTCCAATTTGCTTTCAGCCAAATTACCTCTTTTGCTTTAAAGGGCAAACTTGTTTTCTTTGATTATGATGACGCCCATCAGTTTTTGACAGCTCATTTGGGTGAACACGAAAAAGCCGGTGGAACGAGGATCGGGGGAAATGCATTTGACTCTGATGACAAAAATCACTGGAGAATCTCTTTTCCTTGAATCCTAATATGATCGTTTCATGTCCTTTTTAATGCCACCAACCTTAATATTTAAATCATTTCCAACTTAAGCCTCCCCTTTTAAAATCCCTGCCCTGAGAGTGAAGCAAGATTGTTAATGGATGGGAAACCTTAATTGGATCTTCCCTTTATTTGTCATTAATTCTGCTGATGAACTTTATAAATGGAAATATATCTTTATCATGCAAATTATACCTCGTCTTCATTCAAATGGGCTTGTTGGATATTTTATTACTTTCACTCTCAGAACATTTTGAAAAAAAAAAAAAAAAGGTTTGAGCGAAATTATATTTTTTTTCCCTTGGGAGAAAAAGAAGAAGAAAACCCAACCCTCGAAAATACCACACAAATCTGACAATGGTCCGTGGAAAAGTCAGAGGGGGTTAAACAAAACCGGAGTGTGTGAGTGTTTGGAGGGGAACATCTCATTTTATTTCATTTTATTTTGGGGGGGTGGAAATCTCACTTTAAAGAATGCCATTTTAATATTAGCTAACTCTTGAGAACTGCATACCAAATACTGTTTTAAATGCTTTGCGGGAATTAACTCCTTCATTCCTTACGGCAACCTTATAAGGTGGGTGTTTCCATTAGCTCTTTTTATAGACAACGAAAGGGCGCCAGGGGAGGTTAGATGCATTCAAGAGTTTACAGTTCCTAAGGGGCTGAGATGGAGTCTCAGCACAGGCAGCCTTTCTCAGGGGCCTACCCCTTATAAACTGATGTTCTGTCTAGTCTCACCATTTTTGGATCAACTTCTATAGTGGACCAGGCACAGTGATTCTTTGCTGGTCCAGTTTCAATAAATTCTGTCAAGCAGAGACCCAGAGGACAGACGTGTTCAGGATTCAGTTCCTATGGCATTCAATTTACTCAGCGACCACAAATATGAATTCTCATTTTATATATATGCGTACCTCCACTGGTAGTGTTCCTGCTGCTGTCGTGCTTCTGTTGGGTAGACCCGGGATTAGACACAGTTTGCAAGAAGAGAGCTGTCACCCCATCCCTCTCACCTAGCTCAAGAGAGCTTATCAGAATGCAAGTGAGTGAGTGGCTGAATTATTTTAGGGAGAGCCTTGAATCATCTCTCATTGACTTTTATGTTTTTGAGCCAATCATTTACATACTTTGGAGACTATTACAAACTAATTACCGAGACACACCTCATAACTGATCACGACACAGGGATCGTTGGGCACCATGAGGCTGCCACGTATGAGGCAGAACATGGGTTCCGGGTCAGGAAAGAATCCTTCATGAGCGTTAGGTCTAATTCAGGGTTGTCCAAATCTCTTTCACTAGCATGCCCCTTTTGGGATTTCTGCCACATCTATAGACCAAGCTATTCTATTATCAACTCTTTTTTTTTTTCCCCTGAAGTATATGTTCATTCTTTTTTTTTTTTTTTTTAAGATTTTATTTATTTATTTGACAGAGAGAGATTACAAGTAGGCAGAGAGGCAGGCAGAGAGAGAGAGGAGGAAGCAGGCTCCCTGCTGAGCAGAGAGCCCGATGAGGGACTCGATCCTAGGACCTTGAGATCATGACCTGAGCCAAAGGCAGCGGCTTAACCCACTGAGCCACCCAGGCGCCCCAGTATATGTTCATTCTTAAGGACTTTTTGTTAAAAAGTATCTCCATTATAACCGGAAAAATTTATATCATTTTCCTTATGTAGAAGGTAATAATGTCTACAGTCTGATATTTTACTCTAGGCCGGATGCTATTGCCCAGGGATGATGAGTGTGAGCCCGGATTGCTGTTGTTGGAAAGCAAGATGAGCAAGTGGTAGAGAGATGTTATAGACATACCAACAAAAAGGGAGAAGGGATAAGTGGCTAATGTCAAGAAGGAAAGAGGGGCCATCACTATTGAGCCCATGGATGTTAAAATGATAATAAAGGAATGTAAGGAACTACTCTATGGCCATAAATTTGATAACCTGGATGAAATAGACCAATCCTTTGAAGATACAATCTACCAAAACTCTCACAAGGAGAAATAGATCATCTCAATGGGCCTTTATATATTAAAGAAATTGATCAATAATTAATAACTTCCCCAAACAGAAAACACCAGGTCTAGAAGATTTCACTGGTGAATTCTACCAGACATTTGAAAAAGAAATTATACCAATTTTCTAACATTCCTTCCAGAAAATAGAGGCATAATGAATATTTCCTAACATTACTCTAATACCAAAATAGGCAAATACACTGTAAGAAAGGAAAGCTACAGACCAACATTTCTCACAAACATGGATGCAAAAATCCTTGACATAATATTCACAAATTGAATCCAACAAGGTGTAAAAAGAATTATATCCCATGACCAAGTGGGATTTCTTCCATGTCTGCAAGGCTGGTTCAACACTCAAAAATCAATTAGTGTAATCCATCACATCAACAAAAAGAAAAATCATATCATATCAACAGATGCAAAGAAGCATTTCACAAACTCCAACACTGTTCATGACTTAAAAACAACAACAACAACAACAACAACAAACTTCTCAGCAAATGAGAAATAGAGTGGAATTACTTCAACTTGATAAAGAACATCTACAAAAACCCTACCGCTAGGATCATCCTTAATTGTGAGAAACTAGAAGTTTATTCCCTAAGATCAGGAACAAGACAAGAATGTACCCTCTTTCCTTCCTGTTCAACATCATAATGGAAGTCCTAGCTCATGCAACAAGACAAGAAAAGGAAGTAAAACAGTAATACAGATTAGGAAGGGAGAGATAAAACTATCTTTATTCACAGATGACGTGATTGTTTATATAGAAAATCCCAAAGAATCAATATACACACTTCTGGAATTACATAATTACAGCAAAGTTACAGGATGTAAGGCTAATATACAAAAGACCTATTAACACCAAACTGAGACTTTCTCAGTGGCATAATTAGAATTCAAAGAGACCTGAGGGGTGCCTGGGTGGCTCAGTCGGTTAAACCTCTGCCTTCGGCTCAGGTCATGATCTCAGGGTCCTGGAATCGAACCCTGCATTGGGCTCTCTGCTCAGCAGGGAGCCTGCTTCCTCCTCTCTCTCTCTGCCCGCCTCTCTGCCTCTTTGTGATCTCTGTCAAATAAATAAATAAAATCTTTAAAAACAAAACAAAACAAAAAAACCAAAAAAACCCCAAAGAGACATGAAAGGGGTCTTCGGCACAGGCTTCTCACCAGGAATCAGTGCAAATACCATGGGTGCCATGTGTGTATCTCTCTTCCTAAACCAGGTATTGTTGAAAAGTGAACCAAACACATTCCTCTCTGATACCAGCCCTCGTGGTACATGGATTCGTAGTCAAGTTCATGGTACAAGTTCATAGTACTGGATTCCTAGACAACTAACTATTTCCTCAGTGATTCTTAGCTTCGATGGAGGTTTTTTTTTTTTTTTAAAGATTTTATTTATTTGACAGAGAGAGATCACAAGCAGACAGAGGCAGGCAGAGAGAGAGAGAGGGAAGCAGGCTCCTGCTGAGCAGAGAGCCCGATGCGGGCCTCGATCTCAGGACCCTGAGATCATGACCTGAGCCGAAGGCAGCGGCTTAACCCACTGAGCCACCCAGGCGCCCTCGATGGAGGTTTTTGTTTTTGTTTTTTGCCTTCCTGGCCCCAGTCTTGGTACTTCCCACGACTAGATAAACAAAGGCTGCTTGAAGCTTAGCTGTGAGAGAGCTAAGAAAGAGCGGGTTAGGGTGGGACCCGTGGCTGGAGGTTGAGATGACAAAGTTTTCAAAAGAGACGGAGTTCATGGTCTTTGTTTTTATTTTCTACCCTAGTGGAAAATTTGTAATTCTGGCATAATTGCAGATTGAATAACACTGCGTCATGGGTTCTACAATTTGCACAACTGTTTCATTTACTTTGTCTGAGATATACAATTCCCACCCACCCACTAGTGATAGTCTATCACTAACACTAACCTAATCTAACACTCCCTGCTTCACTCCCTGAGGTCCTGCTTAGGACTCAAGGAAGTCTTTGATGGCTAAGGGATTCCTGGTCACTTAGTTCTGACTTTACCACCTACCTGCTGGGTTATAGGCAGAGGTTTTGCCTTTGAAGTAGGAGGATTTTTCCTTTGAGCCTCGGAAGATCCCACTGGTCTGGGAACCATGCAACAGCTTTCTTCAGAACTCTGTATGCTTTATCGGAGGTTTCTAAGTCTAGAGTGGAGAGAGTGAGGGGTGGAAACGGGTAGAAAACCCATGACGGTGACTGTTACCCAGAACCAGGATGGCATCAGCAAATCACTGTTGACTAAACGAAGAGATAGCAAATCCAGCTCTAACAATAGACCCATTTCCTCACATGGAGATTTTGGCCCAATAGGATAATGCTATTTCACAAAATACATTATGTCCTGGATTAGAACCAGAAAATAGTGTTATGTTTTAATAATGAAAACTATGGGCCAAGATTTGGCCCATGATTATTTCCCATCTCTGTATTCAGGGCTTGGAATTTTTAAACAAAAAGATTTAAATCTAATTTGTTTTTCTCTTTCATAGGTTTTTTCCCCCCCTATTGCTACTTTTGATCTATTACCCAATCCTCTCTTGTCCTGTTTGAGAACCTGTGTTTTGTGGATGATATTTGGTTTGTAAAAGATTCCCAGGTGGGAGCTGTAGCATTGAACGCTAGAGGTATTAAGAGAAGGGATCTCATCTGTGGTGATGACTCCACGGCTGTGGGCTCCAGCGTGACGCTGTGCTTTGGAGATAGAGGACACCAAACAGTGACAGAGCCTGGGAGGGAATGTGCTCCTGGTTCTAATGAACACTCTCTGCCGGACACTGGCCATAGCTATAGCCCTGGGCAAATTCACTTGACCTTCTGGGACTTCATCTCCTCATCTCTGAAGCAGAAAAGAAAAACACAAGCCTACTGCAGCGTGATTAAGTTTGTGGCTTCTCGTGGCAGGCAAATGTGAAGTTTAATCTTTGCTGTGTGGCTTTAGGCAAGTCAATCAACCTCTCTAAGATTTGGCTTCCTCATCTGTAAAATGGGGACAGGGATGGAGCCCACGCTCAAGAAAACTGTCATATGAAATAAAATCCTGGCTCAGGGGCGCCTGGGTGGCTCAGTGGGTAAAATCTCTACCTTTGGCTCAAGTCATAATCTCAGGGTTCTGGGATCGAGCCCCATGGCTGACTTTCTGCTTAGCAGGGAGCCTGTTTCCTCCTCTCTCTCTGCCTGCCTCTCTGCCTACTTGTGATCTCTGTCTGTCAAATAAATAAGTAAATAAAATCTTAAAAAAAAAAATCCTGGCTCAGTAATGTTTAACCTTCTTGACTAGTTATAACATCAACAATAATATAATTTAATATTAACATATGAACATTTACCTTTTAAAATAGAAGATGTATTTTTCCTCAATACATATGTGTGTTTTTTTTTGTGCAGAAGGGTTTATAAAGAGCCAACATGGAACCACTTTGACTCTTTTTTAGCTATTTGTTTTTAATTTGACTGCTTCGTACATTATTTTCATTTTTCTGCTGGTGATGGAGGAGGCCTGGAGCCCCTTTAGTGTCTTTCCCAGCCTCCTCCTCCTCCTCACAAATTAAGTCACCATGATTTTTAATTCCTCCTTTGCTTACAATGTAGCTTTAGGAGTATTTATGTCTGGTTATATCCAACTGTGGGTAGTATCCCTGTGGTTGTTTGAGACTGAAGGAAGAATTTCCTGGTGGTGCATTTACCGTCTTCTAAAATAAACTTCCCCCACTTAAGAAAAATATTTAAATTATCATCTTATCAAATGCAAAACACTGGCTTTTCCTGACTGCTTGATTACGTTGAAGAAATGTCTTTTTTTAAACCAAGGACCATGACCCTTTAGTGAATGGTGAAATCAATTTGCCTGTTGGGACTGGAGTTCAAAATAAATGAAATACAATAGAAAATATTAGAGCGCATTGTATGTAGTAAGGAGTCAGGTGTAATTAAACATACATGTGCTGGGTCGAGAAAGAAAATGTATTTCTTTGTCTGGTTTGCTGTTAAAAAACAACAACAACAACAACAAAAAACCAGCCTGTGTTTGAAAGCCCCCACGTAAAAGGCATTTGATTGGTCATAGAGTATCAACGGGGGCTATGATTTGAAAGCTAAGGTCAAAAAGATATTTCTCCCTGATGCTCTGTGTTTCAAAAGATCTTGATTTGCAATCACATTTGCATTCAGTTGTACGAACTGGGGCCTGAAGGGAAAGGTAGGTGTGTGGGTGCATGTGTGTCTGTGTGTGCGCACGCGCGCACACATATTTTGCCTTATATGAAAGTATCAGTCCAGGGGGTCAGTAGGAGGGGGATGCAACTCTTGATTTCAGAATTTTGAGTTTGAGCCCCTTGTTGGGCTAGAGATAAATAAATAAAACTTAAAAAAAAAAAAAAAGGGAGAAAAAGAAAAAAAAATCAGTCAGGACAGCGTTTCTCAAGCTCCACACTTCTGACATGTTAGGTCACATGACTCTTTGTCGTGGGGGCCCTAGGAGCATCCCTGGCTTCTACCCATTCGATGGCAGTAGCGCATTTCTCCCAGCACCACTTCTGATCGGTTGGAGACCAAATGTCCCCGGAGATGGGCAAATGTTCCTGTGGGGTGGGGGTGGAGGGTCGGAGGAAGTCCCTGGTGGAGAGTCACTGGTTTGGACCATAGTGGCCTTGCTCTTTTATAAAACTCCTGCCTTTCCCACCCTAAGTCCAGTGCTCTATCCAGGTTCAAAGGAAGGCTTGTGCCTGGGTAGATCAGCTCTATCTGACAGGCTGAGCTCTGTGCCGTCTGAAGCAGCCATCAGTTACAGAGTCAAGATCAGGTTCACAAGCTGGGTGTTAGGAGACCCAGGGGCATGACTCTCCCCTGCTGGGGCTCTTGGAATAAGTCTGGGCAAGGCCCTTATTTCTCTGGTGTCTGGGGGATACGACACCTGTCCTAGCCACATCAAAATGTAGCTGGGTGGAGGAGGGTTGATTTACTAGATGGGAAAGCCCTTTTGCGAGTTAAAAGCCCTCTTCAAAGGGGAGTGATAATTATTATATGTGGAGGCATAAATCAGGTGGTGCCTCATTGCCCTGAGTGCTTGTCTCCCGGGAAAAAGTGTGGGGGGGAATTTGGCCCTTAAGCAGAGAAGACTCCCCTTTCATTGAATTTTTCACCATAAACGGAGTGAAAATCTAAGCTAAAGCCATGGCATTCATGTCTGACCACGTATGCCTAGCGTGTTCCTGAGGGATGCCTTGCTCAGGGCTGGGGCAGAGTTCTGTCTGGGATGCCCTGGGCAGCCTGTCGGGCCTGGAGGCAGGAAGGTTGATGCTGGAACTTTGTCGCCTCTGTTATCACTGTTTCCAATCTAAGGCTGTTGGGGGCTTTCTGGGTGGAGGGTGGAGTCTGGGAAAGGGAATGGTGGGGTGGATTCTTGCCTTCTACGAACTGCTTGTGTATATTGAGGCGAGGCATGACCTCAGACCTCACCCCTTCTCGTGCTTGCCTTTCCGGCTATTGTCACTACTTTGCCTTTTGTCCTGGCCTGGCCTGGCTATCTGGTTCTGATTCTATTCTCACTTCCTCTTGACCACTTTACAGGGGGCTCAGGGAATAAGGAAGTCATCCTGATTTGATTGGTTAGGAAATCCAGCCACGGGGCTCCTGGGTGGCTCAGTCGGTTAAGCGTCCGACTCTTGGTTTTGGTTTTTTGAGGCTGTGATCTCAGGGTTGGGAGATCAAGCTCCGCTTTGGGCTTAGTGATTGTCCTGGAGTCTGCTTGAAATTCTTTCTCCCTCTCCTTCTGTTCCTCCTGCTTATACGCTCTTTCTCACAAATGAACAACCAAACAAACAAACAAATCTGGCCTCGGCAGCTTTCCTCATTGCTCAAGAGGAGGAATCAAAAGCTGGGGAGGGGCGTGGCGGGAGTTTTCAACAGGGAGTGAGCGAGAAGACCAGACCTACAGCCTGGGAAATTGTGGTAGAAGGGCTGGCAGGTGCAACATGACGAGAAGATCAGGTTTGGAAAGCTGTCGCAGTGAACGGGGAACAGATGGGGGTGGCCTCCAGGAGAGACAAAGCAGTGGCTCCAGAAACATCGAGATGACAGAATCAATGGGATGAGAGGAAGGACTGGACACGGGGCATGGGGGAGAAGGAAATGAGGGATGATGTCTAGTGTGCTGGCTTAGGTATCTGGATGGATTGTTTTGGTGTTTAAGACAAGCAGGGGTTGAGGAGTTGGGGTGTTCATTGACATCTATGTGCCAAGCCTTGAAAACCGTGGGGCCATGTGGGCCAGGAAGGAGAAACTCTTCCTAATTCACACCAAGGCACTATGTATGGATAGCCTAGCAGCCACCAGAGTGGGACATCTAGGAGATGTGCAGGAGTGGTTGGGTATCTGGAATAGATTTCAAGAAAGACCCAGAAAGACCCAAAAATGGGACAGCTGTCACTGCACAGATGGTGACTGAAGCCATGGTGGGGGTAGGGGACACAGAGAGTAAGGATGAAGCTCTTTCACTCTTTTGATGACATTCCTTCTCGTTGACTTCAGCCTACCTGACCTCTGCCCTCACTCTCTGTGCTGCAGCTGTACTGATCTCTGAAGTGTTCAAAGCACCAGGATCTTCACCCACCATGTTCCTTTTGCCAGAAACCAACTGCCAAGCCCAGATTAGCTAATTCTCAATCTCTGACTCTCAGCTCAATGGCAGCCTCTCCCCAGACTGGAAAAGGAAGTGTACCATAATCTCTGGAAACCCTCTCCACCTTTTCTGCTTGGTACTGATCACAGGTGTATTTTTTCTTTTCTGTTTTTTTTTTTTTTTTTTTTTTGCAGCTCTATTGAAGTATGATTTACATACCATAAAATTTTCCCATTGTAAGTGTACAACTCAGGACTTTTTTGGTAAACGCTCCAAGTTATGACCCATGACCACAAAATTTCTGTCACTCCCTCAAATTCCTGTGAGCTAACTGGCAAACAATTTCCATTCCCACCTTTAATTTTTCTGGATATATCATATAAATAAAATCATATAAATGGAATCATATCGTATGTAATTTTTTGCATCTGACTTTGTGCTTAGCACAGGACTTTTTAAGCAGGGCTAACTCTGGCCACAAGAGACATTTGACAATAATTTGGAGATGTATTTGGTTGTCACAACGGGGAGGGGGTGTTACTGGTAGTGGGTAGAGGCTGGGGTAACGGTAAACATTCTTCTCTGAACAGCACACCTCCCTACAACAAAGAATTATCCAACCCAAAAGGTGCCTGATTTAGCCTAGTATTTCTTCTCTTTCTTTCTTTCTTTCTTTCTTTCTTTTTTTTTTAAAGATTTTATTTATTTATTTGACAGGGAGAGAGATCACAAGTAGGTAGAGAGGCAGGCAGAGAGAGAGCAGGAAGCAGTCTCCCTGCTAAGCATAGAGCCCCATGAGGGGCTTGATCCCAGGACCCTGAGATCATGACTTGAGCCAAAGGCAAAGGCTTTAACCCACTGAGCCACCCAGGCGCCGCTAGCCTCGCATTCCTGATGCTCATCCTTATTATAATGCATATTGTCATTTTGTTTCACTATTCTACTTTCCGTCCCCATGAATTTGGCTATTCTAGATAGCTTATGTAAGTGGAATCCTGCCTATTTGCCCTTTTGTGATTGGCTGACATTCACCTAGCATTATGTCTTTGTGGTCCATTCTTGTAGCATTTATCAGAATTTCATTCCTTTTAAAGGCTGACTCTAATTCCGTGGTGTGTATACCACATTTTGTTTATCCATTTATCCACTGATGGACTCGAGTTGCTTTTTGGGGAAAGGATTTGTTGACCTTCCTGCTGCATCATTCTGGAAATGAATCTCCGCAGATATAATTATACATGTATCTGTATTTTACTAGATTAATGACTATCTCCACATTAGACAAGCTCCCCGAGTGGGAAAATGAGGGTTGTTGCTGTTGATCGCTTTACCCCAGCACCTGGTAGTAGCCACTCAGCGAACACTTGTTGAATATATGAATATTTAAGGTGTGGAATGAGAAGACTTCCCCGACCCATTTTACGCAGGAAGAGTCAAGGATAAATGTGCTTTAGGAAGAAAAAGAAAAAACCAAAACATTGCTAGTATTTACTGAGCTCAGCTCCCATGCCAAGCTTTCCGTCACCCCACTTCATCCTTGCAAAACTTTTGAGTGTACAATGAAATCACATTTTAAGGCCAAGAATGTGAGTTAGATTCTAAAGTTGCTAGCACAAAAGGCAAACATTGGCACGATCAAAATGACCTAATCTGAACACTCATTCGAGCAAGATGCCTTTTGTTGCATGCTCACTTTGGAATGAATGGCCGTTCGGTGGAATGGAAGGGAACTTATATCCCCATCACCTATGACTGACTTGAAATCACCTAAGCAGGATGTGACTCCACTTGACTAGTTTCATCCACACTTTAAGGAGGAAGAAGCGGGGATGCGAAGTGGTAAGCAGAGGGGCAGAGCAGAGGCAGGGACAGAGAAAGTGTCCAGGAGTCCCGGCAGGCAGTGGAGAGGGAGGTCTGGACGGAGGCAGGGGCTGGAGAGCACTGCTCTGAAGCAGGGACGGGATCGCGGAGAGGGCTGCTGATTCCTCGCGCAGCCAAATGGTAGTGGGCTGGACGCCATTCCACATCTCCCGCTCATTCCCCGCCCTTCCCCACCTGGTCAACTCACCTGCTCCGAGGGTCCCAGGTTTCTCAGCGTAGTTCCCGCCGCTGTGCCTGCGTTGCTAGGTTACCCGCCAGTCACTGAAGGAGGGACTCGGCACCTGACTGACTTTCCTTTTCGCCATTCAATTTCTTGTTCCCCTCAGTTAGCCCCACCTCCTGAGACATGACCAATCAGAAGCACCGCCTCTCCGACCCTCCACCAATTGAAAGACCCGGGACTCTCTCTGGGTTGGGCTGAACAAGTAAGGCGGGGAGGGTAGGCGGGGAAAGGGGCAGAGCTTATTTGTCCCGCCCCTTCCCAAGGAGGTGGGCAGGGAGTCCGGCATCGGCCTCGGGAGAGAACTGGGGAAGGACGTGAGGTTTGGCCAATCAAGGCTCATCATGCAGCCTAGGTAGCCAATAGGTCCCGGCAAAGGGGAAATGGGGCGGGGCCGGCAGGGTTGAAGGGACGGTAGGCGGTGGATGGGAGAGCTGGCGCAGCTGCTGTGGTGGCAGCAGCTGAAGTGGCGGCGCTTGCGGTGGTTGCAACAGCTCCAGGCTCGGGGCTTTGGTGGCGGCGGCGCCCGCGGGCTGGGCTTCGCGGTGCGGACCCCGGCGCGCGGTCCGGGTTGCTGGGGCGGCGCGTGTAAGAATCCGAGGGGTGCGAGTGACGGCCTGACGGAGAGGGCAGGGGTCAGGGGTCAGAGGGCGCGGAGTGAGGGGTTGCGTTGTGCTCGGGGCAGTGGGAGGCGGGCAGGGCGGTCCCAGACCCGCTGCGGGGGAGTCATCGCGGCGCTTTTCCTCCCTCCAGCCCGGGCCGGGGCTTGGCGCCCGCTCTCCTCCCTCCCGGCTTCCTGGGGCGACCCCCACGCAGGGGCCGGACCAGGGCTGGGAGCACGTGGAGCTGGAGCCCGCATTCCTTGTCCCCCACCCCACCCCGCCATCTGCTCGGCTCCCCCGCGCCCTGAGGCGCCCCACCCACAGAGACTCGTGCCCGGGTCAGGCATGGCTGATGGCCCGCTTTCCTGGGACCTGTCTCCGCGGGTGACCCGTCCCTTCTGGGTCCTCCATAGAGGGAGAAGAAAAGTCCGGCGAAGGAGCCCTGGGCTAGGACTCAGGAGTCCTGCACTGGGTGACCTTGGGCAAGTCCCTTCTCCCCTCTGGGCCTCACTCGTTCCTTCTCTGCAAAATGATGGGCTTGACTTCAAACTGGGGGCCTGGTTCTGCCAGGAGGTAGAGGGAAATGGTTAAGTGGGCATTCAGACTGAGTTCAGACTGCCCTGGTGAAATCTGGGCTCTCCTAGTTTCCTGCTTGTAAAAGGCGGATTAAGTTAACTCCCCTAAGCCCCAGTTTTCCTCATCTGTGAAGTGGGGATATTAGCTAAATAGTATTTCTCAACAGCAGCGCTGTTGACATTTGAGCCACATATTTCTGTACTGTGGTAGGTGTCGCCTGTGCCTTGTAGGATGGATGTTTAGGGGCATCCCTGCCGTCTGCCTAAGAGCACCCCTGCCCCTAGTTATGATAATCAAAAATGTCTCTGTGTGTGTTGCTGGTATGCCCTGGGTGGGGAATAATCACCCAAGTTGAGGTCCCCTGGTGGGGGGAATAGTCACCCAAGTTGAGGTCCACAGAGCTAAGATACTGCATGCATTGCAGGCAAAAAGTCGTGACTGAAACAGTAAAAGGAAAAACCTCTAGCCCTTACGATAACAGTGATAAAAATTTAGAACCCTCTTCTCAATAAGATGAGAAGGTTGATTGATTCTCTCTCCTGTAGAATAAACACGGGTCTTGTTAATTGTCAAAGCTGAGTGTTGGATACAAGGAAATTCCTTTACATAATTCTGTTTTTGAGTATGTTTGAAAATACCTGCGGTAAAAAGTTAAAACAAATAACACACGTAGTTCTTAAGACAGCCGAATGGTAGCGTCTCATTTGGGATTTCCTCTTTTGTCTCTCCATTATTGGGACTGCAGAGTAAAATGAATCCCCAGACCTGGGGGAAACTTAAAAGAAGTCTTAACAGGAAGTTGGCTGGGCAGAGAGCAACCGGCTTAGCAAACAGAATGGGGCTCACTTTTGCTGTCTAGTTTTAAGAAGATATTAGACGCACAGGAACTTAACTCTGATGATGTGTGAAAGATGCAAATTGCCAGGTTGCCTTTTAGTGGGTGAGTTTGGAGGCAGACTTGATTGAGCCCAGAAGGCCTCAGCTTGAGGAAGGAACCTGCAGCTGGGTTCAAGTTCAAAGGTCTGCTGTCAGATCTGCTGAGTCTTTACTTTGCATTTGGTCCTACTCAGCGGAAATGGGAATGTGTATAAATAGGAACTGTAACAGGCTAGTTCTGAGTGCTTTAAACTTGGGAGTTCAGGATGAGCACTTTTTCTGTGTGACTCTGGACATCATTTTAAAAAATACTCTTCTTCTTCCTCCTAAAACACCAAAACCTAGGAGAATAATACCTATATAAGAATGAGCTGGGCATGTATAGGTGATCTGGCATGCTTAACCCTACAAATCAGTGGAGTTAGGTGCTATGTAAATACCAAGGCTGGGTCTTGGAGAAATTGTAGAGTGGTTGATGGGATAACAGATCTGGAACCAGACTGTCGTTCAAAGTTGGGCTTTCTAACTATGGGTTTTTGGGCAAGTTACTTAAATCTCTCTGAGCCTAGAGTCTCCCACTCTGTAATGGGGGCTAGTAATCCTGTTTATTCTTACAAAGTTTCAATTAGGTTTACTTAAAAATTGCTAGGAGAACCCCCAGGACATAGGAAGTGTTCATGGAGTATGAACTACTATTATTTTAATGGTTGTATTTTTTTTTACATCTTTAAAATCCTCACAAAACACACAAACAAGGGAAAAGAGGGATGGAGGTAGAACATATTAGCCATAATCTCAATCTCCAGACATAATTACATGTAAATTTTCAGTATTGGTTTTTACAGAGTCTCCTCCCATATTTTTAAAAAATTTATTTATTTATTTATTTGACACAGAGAGAGAGATCACAAGTAGGCATAAAGGCAGGCAGAGAGAGGGTGGGGAAGCAGGCTCCCGGCAGAGCAGAGAGCCAGATGTGGGGCTCGATCCCAGGACCCTGGGATCATGACCTGAGCGGAAGGCAGAGGCTTTAACCCACTGAGCCACCCAGGCTCTCCTCCTCCCATATTTTAATGCTGTTACTGTAATATTCTTCATTAAGATATAATTCACATACTGTAAAGAATCCACCATTTTAAAGGGTACAGTTCAGTAGTTTTTGGTACATTTGCATGGTTATGCAACCGTTGCTACTCTCTAATTCCAGAACTTTGTCGTCCATAGTGGTTGTATTTTGATAATTGTTTTTCTCTTTTTATCCCCCAACCCCTAGAAGATGCCTCTGATGGAGGAGTTTCTGAAGAGCACCTCTGGGCCAGTGGCTTTGAAAGGAAGCTCAAAGCAGAGACTGTTCAAAGCTCTGGACATCGCATCCTGAGGGCTGCCAGAGAGGAGAGCATGGCCGTGAGTTTAGATGACGACGTTCCCCTCATCTTGACCTTGGATGAGGGTGGCGGTGGCCCACTAGCTCCCTCCAACGGCCTGGGCCAAGAAGAGGTGCCTAGCAGAAGTAAGACTGTGGGGTGCACTGGGGACGGGGCACAGCTTTTCTGTTTCAGGGGGTGAGTTGTGGGCTTGGTGGCCTGGTAGTAGATGCGTGTATGCTAATGCCTGACCCCATGTCTGACCCCTGAGTTCTGACACACACTACTGGGAGACCATGGAGTCCTAATCTAGCTAGTCCTAGACTAGTCCTAGCTTAGGGATGCTTCCAGGGACTGCCTAGGCTGACCTTCCCGGGGCTTTTGCCTCCCTCAGGGCCTTACCTCCCTTGCACTTGAAATACCCTGGCTTGTGGATGCTTGGTGAGGACCTTGGGCAAATCTGCTCTTTGGCTAGCTTCCCTGCCCCATTCCATGTTAAAAAAAGAAACAGATTTCAACACCAGCCTCCTCTGCCCAACCTGAAACCGTTGGCAGGAAAGCAGAGATGACTGCTTCTCCACGCTGAGCTCAGTCCCTGCATTGCCCAGGACAGGGTGGCGGGGGTGGGGGCTGCGGCAAGCATTGGTCGTGATATATTGATTTGAGGGTTTGGGGTTTTGCTTTGTCTTCCTCTTAAACCAGAGCTGAGTACAAAGTGACCCTAAGAGAGGTGAGCTTTAAATTTTTTACATTTTAATTGTGTTTCTGGCACAAGGAGAGACCTTAAAAAGCTTTCTGGTCCTTGTCCCGGAGCCACTGGGTCCAAGAGAATTTAAAATAACTTTCATTTTGTGGAGGGTCCTAAGATGTCAGGGACTCCTGCTTTAGGATCTTCTCACCAAATGGATGTTGCATCTGCTGGCGGTGCTCCTGAGCCAGCACAGAGGGGTACTGCTCTCCTCCAGTCCACGAGCCTGGCTCTCCCGTCTCCTTTGTCCGGAGAGAACACTGCTCAGTCGCAGGGAACTCTGCAGCCTTCCCTTGGAAGTGTTGAAGAACAGCAGTGATCCTGGGGGTGGGAGTGCTGGTTCCCTATAAACTGGCCTCTCCTTGCTTCAGCATGTTCACCCCACTTAGAGTGGTGCGGCTGGGTGGTCCAGGGAAATTGGAATAGAAATCAGATTCTTCCCTAAGCTCCATTCAGGGCCAAGAAATCAGTGTCTCTGATTTCAGGCTGGCGTCTTAAATGCCCTAGAGCTGGCGGGCTAAGTATGAGGCTCTTTCCTATCTGTTATCTTAACTAAGATCCTTTTGCAGGGTAGGCAGTATTATCCCTGTTTGACAGAGGAGGAAACCATGAGTCAGAGAGGTAAAATGACATGCCCAAGGTCACACAGCCAAGCACGTGGTTGAGCATCAATTTGAACCCAGGACTGTTGGACTCGCCTCCCCCTCCTCCCTTTTTTGCTCTCCTGCTCTCCTGCTCCTCCTCCTGTTCCATCAGGAGCCCTTAATAAATGCAAGCACTAGCCATTAGCATTTACGTATACTAATCTTGTCACAGAACCTCAAGATAAAATTACTGTTATTTCCCATATCACAGAGGAAGGAGCAGCTTCAGAAAGGTTGGGTAACATGTCCAAGGTCACACAGCTAGTAAGCAATAATGCCCCTCTGCCGTCCACCCCCACACCACTGTGTAAAGGTGTTTTGAAGAAAGTGATGTAAATGAATGTGACCTAGTCTTAGCTGCTGCTGCTGCTTTTCCTTTTTTTTTTAATGTTTTATGTTATGAGTTGGATGCTCAACCGACTGGGGCACCCAGGTTCTCCCCCCCCCCCCCAGTCTCAGCTTCAAAGTAGGATACTCCCTAGTGTGGAGGGTGGCCAGGTCCATGGCCAACAAAGGAATGGACTGCAGGGTTAGGCGGTTGACATACTAAGGGTGTGGGTCATTCTGGAAGTAGTCGGGCTCAAGATTCTAAATTGGAATCCTGGTCATTATCTGGGTGCCTCTTTTAAGTCCTTCCACAGCACCAGAGCTGATGGCCCGGGTGTCTGGCTGCCCTGTGGATCAGAGTGGGAAGAGCAACTTAGTTCTGTGTCAAGATCAGATTTTGAACCACTGATGGAGCTTGAGTGGGAATTAGGCCAAGTAGACAATAAAACCGACCTTGGATGGGCCTCTAGTGAGGCTATTCTTGTCTTGGTGACGTTGGTAGCTTCTTTGGCTGTTAAAAACAACAAAAGGGGCGTCTGTGTCTCATTTGGTTAAGGGACTGCCTTGGGCTGAGGTCATGATCCTGGAGTCCCAGGATCAAGTCCCACATCAGGCTGCCTGGTCAGCAGGGAGTCAGCTTCTCCCTTTGACCCTCCCCCTCTCATGCTCCCTCTCTCTCTCAAAAAAAAAAAAAAAAAAAAGGAAAAAAGAACAATGAAATATAAAACCGTCAAGGCCCAAAGAAACTGTGCTTTCTGCACAGTGTGTTGGTGCCTCAGTTTCCCTTCTCACCCTCTTACTAGGTCATTTGCTCAGACCTCTGGGAACTCATGTATAATCCACAAAGTCTTGTTGGCAAGACGGTGGGGCCTGTCTGAGGGCAGTTTGACGTGTGTTATTTTGTGCTTGGATTTGGCATTGATCTTCTACTCAGCGTCCCCCAACCCTGCTGTCTGAGCAGCATGTCTAAAACTGGACCCAGTACTCTCCACAGCTTGCAGCTCCCCAGGATCTCACTGTCCCCTATGGGAAACAGGCCAAGCTCTTTAGCTGGTGTTCAAGGCCTTGCGTGTTCTGGCACCTTCTTGCCGAAGCAGAATCATTTCCAGCCTTAGCCCCCAGTGTCATACTGCCTTCAGTTTTTCAAAACTACTGTGTCTTAAACCTCTCTGCGTTGCGGGCAACTCTGGAAGGTTTTTCCCAGCCTCCTGTTTAGTGTTGTTGCTTGTTTCCAGTTCTGTTTTGGGAATCCTGCTGATAATCCCATCTCTTTGAAGGCTTCACCGAACCTCCCCTTCCCGACATAGCTAATTACTCACTGCCCTTTTCTGCTTCGGTATCTAGATGAGGCTTCCACGATTACAAGTCGCTGACTGTGTGGTAATGACTTGTTTAACCATCTGATTACCTCCTGCGCCCCGAGTTCCATTCATCTTCGTATCCCTCAGCTCCATGCCTACTGTATATAGGTCCTCAACAAATCATGGTGGAAATAAACCTCGCTGGGTTTCTGGAGCCTTGTAGCTGGCTCGTGCGTGTGGCTGTCAGGGCCCTGGTCAGAAGTGGGCGACATCTCCCCCTTTGTCTTCTCCTAACCAGTGCTTGGAGCCTCACTGCTCAAGGCCGATTGCCCTGGAGGCGGCCACCGTCGCCCCCAGGCTGTGGCTAACATAAACCCTTGCAGTGTCAAGGAGTTGGCTGAATTCACACAGCAGAACTGGCAGCTATGCGGGCATGAACCACTGAGACCCAAGCCAGCTTTCTAAGAGTGTGAGCCTTGCTCGAGCTTGGGCCCCTGCCCAACCAGCAGCTGTCACGGGCCTTCTGGCGGCTCTGTACCTGTGTCCTCCTTTGTGGAGGACATGGCAGCTGGAGCGACCATGACATATAGCACAGAGTGGGGGCTTAAGCCACCCAAGTTCATTTTCTGACAGTTTTGGAAGCTGGAAGTCCAAGATCAAGGTATCAGCAGGGTTAGTTTTCTTTTCTGAGACCTCCCTGCTTTCCCTGAAGACAGCCGCCTTCCGACTGTGTCCTCACATGCTCGTCCCTTAGTCTGGGTGTCTGGGTCCTCATCCATTTTTACAAGGACACCAGTCAGATTGGATGAGGGCCCAGCCACAGGACCTCATTTTACCTCAATCACCTCTTTAAAATACAGCCACATTCTGAGGTCCTGGGGTTAGAACTTCAACATGGGAAGTTTCGGGGGACACAGTTCAGCCTGTAACCCTCCTTGCCCTCTCCTCACATGCGCGTGCGCAGGAACCTGGCAGTGCTGCCTGTGACCTTTGACCCTGCACGGGGGCGGGAGAGGAGGGGGTTCCGTGCTGGGGTGTTATCTCGGCAGGACACTGGAGGGTTGGGATCATTTTTTCTTTTTTCCCTTTGTGGGCAAGAATGGATTTTATCCAAGACTCAGATGTCTTTGGGCTCTAAGAGTGGCTGCCGAAATGCTAATGAGTGACTCATCGGCAGAAGATGTCGACTTGATAAAGGAGGCAGGTAGAAGCAGAGGTATTTAAAGCCTGGAAATTAGGAATAACCTTGAAAACGGGCAGTGGAGCTGGCACTTGACAGGCTGGTTTCAAAATAGCTCACGGTGTGCACCGCGTACCCAGCAGTGGTCTAGACGGCCGCTATGCCACAGCGTCTGAGCGCTGGGGGCAGGACAAAGTATTTTCCAAGGGAGTTCTGGACACACTCAGCTTTTGCCTGCTCATTGCCTTTTGGTCCAACAGTTGCCCAAGATGGGGCTGCGCTCTGTGCTTTCTCTGCGTATAAAAAGGATTGGGGTCGAGGGGAATAGCTGAGACACTTCATGTCATGGGGCTACTCTGCAGTCAAATGCTCTACCCCTGAGCTATACCCCCAATGTCATGGGGCTACTCTGGTGCCAGTGGTCCCTGGTCCCTGGTTTCCAGGTGATAAGCCATGCAGGGATAATGCCTAAGGTAACAGGGAAGAGGAGCCCCCTCTTCCTCCTCCACCCTGATGCCTGATATGCTGTTGGGACTTCCTTCACTCATTCCATATCTAGCAATTCCTTCACTCATTCCCTATCTAGCAATGTAGAGGGCGACTGCCCCCTTATAGGGGGCCAGCATGTGACATCCTGGCTCCTTTGCCAGAGTCTTCATGCAGTCGGCACCAGGCTCAGTCAAGGTGGGCCAGAGCCATTGGCCTTGGGGCAGGAATAGCCAGGATGATCTGGGAAAGAGCAGGGGCGCTGTCCACCCAATGACCAACCCCACAGGTGAACTCTTCATCGCAGAAATCTGGGGCTGTAGTTTTTGCCCAATGTCCTTGCCAAAGAGTGAACTCTGCCCAAGGGACTCATATAGCTTTTGTTCCTTATGATAGCCTGGATGGGGGACTGGTTCAGCATGCGGGCTCTAGAGTCAAGCTCCAGGGTGCCAGCCCGAGCTGGGATCTTTGCCTCTATAAGCCTCAGTCTCCTCATCTGTAGAGTGGGGTCATGCTAGCTTCTCCCAGGAGGGTTGCTGGGAGGTAGTGAGATCACGTGCATGCTCTCCCCATGAGACATGCTCAGCCAGTCATAGGTGGTGGTGTCATGTCTGGAGACTGGGCTGCTGCTTTGGAACATCATGGTACAGGAGCAGGAGTCCTGAATGCAGGCCAGGATCTGAATCCTGTCTGCTTCACTCCTGGCCCACGGGTGGCCATGGGCGAGCCAGGAAGCAGTGGCAGCGTGGCAGCTGGAAACCAAACAGCAATTAGATTTCCACAGCCTCCCAGGGAGCCTGGGCATTTGGCTCCGCAGAGTCATTCCCCAGGCTTTCTTCGGGCCTCACTAAGGCAGAACGCCGGTGTCACCAGGCCCACGGAGGCACCCATTAAAATGAGCAAGCAGGCGGCCTGCTGGGTTCCAGCCTCCTAACTCAGACTTGAAGCCTTTCGCTTCCTCAGCCCTCCACATCTTCACAGGGGATCCTGTCTGTTGCCTCGGGCCCCCCTGCCATGAAATGCCATCTCTCCCCTCCACACGCAGGACACCGCCACGGCGAAATGGCAGTCATGGCAGCTGGGTGCAGGCTGGAGCGCGGGCTGCCCTGTTCTCTCCCCATCGCCTCGCGTTTGCTCCGGAGTGCTCCGGCAGCCAGAGCAGCTGGCTTCTCAGCTTCCAAGTCAGGGAGGGAACCTGGGAGGGCCTTGATGGCTCACAGCAGTGCGTCTCTGGGGGCTCCTGATGGCTGCGTCCTCCCTGAGGCTGCCTCGAAGGGTGGCCCAGGGGGGAAACCCAGGCTCTTGAGGGGAACCCCCAAGGCTGATGGCGGTTCCCAGACTGACTCCATCCCACCTTGCTGTTCAGAAAGCCCACGGGGTGGCTCTCCATTCTTATCCCTTTGCTGGGGCAAATTCCCTGATTTGGACATTTTTTCACTCCTTCCCTTCTCTCCTGGTCAATCCAAGCCAAGTAAGGTCTTACATGATAAAGATCAAGGCTCTCGGGTGCAATGCCCCTACCGTGTGCCCAGCAGTGTTCAGAGGCTCTTTGCTCATGCTGGTGCTCTCTTTGGATGCTTCCAGTGGATGTGCGTTGCTGGCACCTTCAGGATCCCTGTCCGACAGGCGAGGAAACTGATGCTCTGGGAGGTTGGAAACTTCCCCAAGGTCACGCAGCCAGGAAGTGCCATGGCATCGACTTAGGTCTTCTAACCCCAGACTCTGGCCCTTACCTCAAGTGCCACATGCCAAGAGGTAAACTCTGTGGGAAGAGGGAGAATTTTAGGCTCAATTTTCTTTTCCAAAAGGACGTCGGTTTCCCTCTCTCTCTCTCTCTCTCTCTTTTTTTTTTAACTTTTATTTCCTACGAGGCGCATTCTTCTAAATTGGAGTTCCATACCTAGAGCTCCTTTTCATAGTGTAAAAATATCCAAGCCAATGGGGTGTCATTGTACAAACAGTTGGATCCTCAGAGGAACCAGGAAACATGGGCAAGTGAAAAACCAGACCACAAAGGACACCCACGACTCCCCCCAGTTGAAAACTCCGGCTCTCTCCGCCACACAAGCCCTTCCTCATCTCTTCCTTCACACAGGCATTGGGCTCAACTTTCCTTCATGGTGGTGGGGCTGAAAATGAGAACTTGGAGGAGTCCAGATTGGAGAAGCGAAAAGAACGAAGGAACACCAGCTTGGGAATGACGCTCAGAAGGCTGGCTGGGGGCCCTGAGGTGGGTGACCCCCTGAGGTCAGTGGTTCCTGGGATAGGCGACCCCCACATCCGGGCCCTCCTGGAGGATGTCCTTGGACTGGATAACTGAGTTAGGTCATGGGTGTTTGGGCTGCCTTGGGCACCGAGGACCCCTTTTGCCTTGTTTGTGCTTTGTGGGAAGGACTTATTTCGCTGGAAATGCACGCACTTCCCTCTCTTCGAACCACTTGAGAAGATCTGGTTCAGCGGAACTGAACCTGTAGCGTAGGTGCTGGGGCCCGGCGGGCCTGGGCCATTGCTTCCTGGTGCTGCCGCTCCTGCTGCCCCTTCCTTCACTCTGGCACCTGCTGCTGTGTAGGCCTACAGGCTGGTCGTTACCAGATTTTCCATGGCATCAGGAGAAGTCAAAACCTACACTTTTAGGGGTGTTTGGGTGGCTCAGTGGGTTAAGCCACTGCCTTCGGCTCAGGTCACGATCCCAGGGTTCTGGGATCAAGTCCTGCATCAGGCTCCTTGCTCAGCGGGGAGCCTGCTTCTCTCTCTGCCTCTGCCTGTTATTCCATCTGCTTGTGCTCTCTCCCTTTCTCTCTCTCTCTCTGACAAATAAATAAAAAAATCTTAAAAGAAAAAAACAGCTACACTTTTAATCAGAAGTCTTCTGACTTTTAAGTGTCAGTAACAGTTCTCATTTCTTTCTTTTTTTTTTTTTTTTAAAGATTTATTTATTTGACAGAGAGAAATCACAAGTAGACAGAGAGGCAGCCAGAGAGAGAGAGAGAGGGAAGCAGGCTCCCCGCTGAGCAGAGAGCCCGACGCGGGACTCGATCCCAGGACCCTGAGACCATGACCCGAGCCGAAGGCAGTGGCCCAATCCACTGAGCCACCCAGGCGCCCCAACAGTTCTCATTTCTTAAACACAGCCGACCAAATAAAATCTGGTCAGTGGGCTGCTGCTTTATGACCGCTGAGCGAGAGCCCACCAAGTCAGCCTCGGCTTTCTGTTCAGAACCAGCCACCTCAAAGTCAGAAAACAGTATACAGCTGACCAAGGAACTGTGGCCCATAAGATGTTCTTGACCTTTGGGTGGCATTCAGTGGGACTTGGAACTGGCCGGGAGGTTTTTCTCTCTGCTTCCACATAATTTGCCCAGAGGAAGACCAGATTTCATCCATCTGTGGCCTGGAGGCCGGAGCTGGGGGATAGGTGTGCCTTGGGCACGGAAGGATGAGAGCACAGAACAGGCAGGAGCATCTCCCACAAACGCCTTTGTCTTCCTTTTCTGTTTATCCTTTCCTTCCTCTGGGTTGCGATTTCTGTGACTGCTGGAGGACCCACTTCCCATTCGTCTCATCTGCATTCTGTCCAACTTAAAGATTCTCCTCTTTGTTCTTAGCTATTTGAACCAAGCTGGCTGGGACTTTTTTTTGGGGGGCTTTTACTTTGAGATGTAGAACATTCAAGCTTAGAAATCAAAAAAAGTAATAGTCTAATAGCTAGTATCCGTCTCCTAATTCTTCTTATGTTAACAATCACTGCCTTCTTGTCAACTGAAAAACGAAGTAGAGCTTTTCAGCTGGTGGGCGCGTTATTTCTGAAGAACATAGAACAGCCACTATGGAGGTTGGAAGGAAAGAGTCAGATGTATGGCTTGTGAAGGACCGATGGTCTGGTTGGCCTCCAGGCAAATGAGTACAAAGCGCGTTCCTTTTGCAGTGTGTATTATAGCCGTGGAAGCGATTTGGAGGTCAGGAGAAGAAGGAAGGCAGGGGAGGTGGGATATGGGGCAGGCGGAGTCCGGCTTTCTGATTTGGGGCTGGAGTGGCAGAAGCAGAAGCTCTAGAGAGACTGTGTTTGAGTGGGCGGAGTCTTTCAGGAAATGCGCAGGGAGTGAAGATTGTCCCGGAGGAAGGGACCAGGGGGGCAGAGGCCTGGAGGTGTCGAGTGGGTGGGTGTGGGGGGTGCTTGGGTTAAAGGTTGGGAGGAGACACACTGGCTTCTGATCTTGAAGGTTCCGTCGCCCTCTGCCCTTGGGGCCAGGCCAAGGAGCTGGGACCTTATCCCAGGGGACGGTGAAGCCCGAGAGGGTGCTCTCAGCAGGAGAGTGACACGGTCATGTTTCCGGGAAGTGTCTGAGAATTCATGCAGGCCGCCCTGCAAGGAGTGTTTGGAGCCGGGTGTGGTGGCCCGGGGACCTGGTGGACCTATTTTGTTCCGCCCAAACAGTATTTTCAGAAGCGGCTTCACTGCGCAGGCCCGACGCTTGATCACAGGATGAGCACGTAGCACCCGTGGTCTCACACACTCCAGCTTCTCCTGGTTGTTACCCGCCGGGGGCCTGTAGGCATTTGAGTTTGTTGCCTTTGGAGTAAATTCTGGCGGGGACAGTGCTGGTGGGGACGGCACCAGGGGTGGTTGAGAGTACGCGCTCGAGGGTCAAGCCAGCTGAGTGTGAATCTGCTCTGCCTTTACTGTCGTGGGTTAAACAAGGTGGCATACCGCAGACCATCCGTGTGGTGCCTGGTTTACAGTCAGATGTATGGCTTGTGAAGGACCGATGGTCTGGTTGGCCTCCAGAAGGAGGTCTTTACACCAGAAGGAGCCCTTGGTGGATGCAAGCCATTATTAGGAACAAAGCAGGCAGACCTATTTTCTGGAGGGCCTAGAATGCCAATAGCAGGAGTTTGAACTTGGTCGAGGAGGGCAAGGGAGCTTCTGTGTCTGTCTGGGCCAGAAAGTGACGTGATGACAGAGCAGCATCTCCCCTATGACCCTTGCCAACTCTGGCTGCCTTCCCCAGCCACCATGATGCTCTTCCTTAGAAACCCTGAGGTGGATGAGCCCTGAATAGGAATGACTTTTCTCCCTGGACATTGGGAGGTGGGTGGAGAGGAAACTCCCAGAGTGTCCTGTAGCAGCAGGAGCCAGGATTGGCATTTTTCTGTCCTTCCTGACCAGGCTCTGGCCCTCCCCAGGGCTGGGTCCTGCACACAGCCTTGGAGCTCAGCTCCCTGCCTGCCTCGTGCTGGGCCCTCAGGAAACATCTGGGCCATACAGAACTGAGGAGTACTCGCACAGGCTCACCTGGCCTGGGGAGTAGGGCAGTGCCTCCTAGACACATCAGGGACTGCGTCCAACACGGGGAAAGGGGTCAGGAAAAGAAGAGCGAGGTTGGGATGAGTCTGTTCCGCTGTGCCCGGGCCCACCATGCCTTTCCTAGTCCCACCGCGCCAAGCCCTTAGGATCAGAAAGGACCTACTCTCCTGATCTAAAAAAGCATGGCCTCCGACTGCATCCGGCAGATAAGTTTCTGCTTTGTTCCTGCGCGCTGACACAGCGCCTGAACAATCCATTGTAATCGAGGGTTGATCAGGAAGTTCTCAGTCGGCTCAGCCGGGAAGCTACATCTAACTTTGTCTGTCGTCCCAAATGATAAAGCCTTCACGGGGTGCATTTCCCCTCCGTGGGGAAAAGAGGAGTCGGAGTCTGTCCTTGTAGCCACCCTTCATGTACCGAGGAAGTGAATACAGCTGGGGTATTTGGATTGCACATTAAAAAAAAAAAAACATTTTAATATATTTATATTTGTTTAAATATATTTAAAGTATAATTAAAAAAATATATATATATATATGAGCTGTAAAAGCAAGCACAAAGCATAATATTGCAGCCCTAATATCTTTTCATTTTTGTTTTAGAAGGCGTGATTTAGGGGTTTTGTATTTCCATGAAAGCCTCAGTTATGTTTGGGGATTCTCCTAGGTGAAGGCGTGGTAACTTCTGGACCGATCCTCGCAGACACCTCCCACGAGTGCTCTGTGGGCTCCGCTCCTACTCCCAGGTCCAGCAGTGAATCCAGTAGCTGCCAATCCGTGCCCTTTATGCTGCCTTGAAGTCTGTCTTCCCCCGAGCCACTGTCCTTACTCTTCTGTTAGCGGCAGCAAGCGCTGTGACACTGGCTTACCGAAGGAGAAGCTGTGCGCAGTCATGTTTCAGTTGGTTTACGCCTGCAGGCCTTGTGAAGTAGCGACGTGCATCCCCATTTTGCAAATGGGCAGTTGGAGGTGCGGAAGGTGAAGCTGAGTGGGGCCCGTTCGTTCCGTCCCTGAGGGTGGGCGTTCGGGCAGACTGGTGTGTGGCAAGCCTTAATCCCAGACCCTGCCACCTCTGCTCTCGGGCCTTGCCCGGCAGGACCGCATCTCTGCTCAGTCTCCAGTGGCCTTGAAAAGTTTCACTTAGCTCAGAGTGTAGACAAGGAAACTGTAAGCTTCCTCCCACTCCCATGGTGAAGGTTAGGCCAAGTTCTCGGATCAAGTGTAAGATGAAGCCCTTTGAAACCAAGTACTCTGACCCACCTTCCTTGCCTTGCTCTGAGGCCCTGGCAGGGGTCCCGGTACTTTGCAGGCCATGAGAAATTTCTTCTCAGTTACACTCGGTGCTGACTGAATCTATAATCAGAAGTCTTAAAACGTGGCACCACTCACATAATCTCATTTGTTTTCTCATTTATTTTTTTGAGATTTTATTTATGTATTTATTAAAGGTTTTATTTATATATTTGACAGAGAAAGAGATCACAAGTAGGCAGAGGGGCAGGCAGAGGGAGGGGGGAAGCAGGCTCCCTGCTGAGCAGAGAACCTGATGCGGGGCTCGATCCCAGGACCGTGAGATCATGACCTGAGCTGAAGGCAGAGGCTTAACCCCCCGAGCCACCCAGGCACCCCAAGATTTTGTTTATTTATTTGAGGGAGAGAAAGGGTAAGAGAAAGCATGAGAGGGGAGAGGGTCAGAGGGACAAGCAGACTCCCCGTGGCTGGGAGCCCAGTGCGGGACTCAATCCCGAGACTCCAGGATCACGACCTGAGCTGAAGGCAGATGCTTAACCAACTGAGCCGCTCAGGCTTCCTTGTTTTCTCATTTAAACCACTTTCAGTACCAGTGTCGCCATGGGCTGCTGTCACCTGCTTTTGATCTAGCCCTACCCCAACTTTCTCCAGCTAAAGACCTTTGTCCTTTTCTTCTACCCAGCCTTCCCCAGGCCTCCCAAACCAGTTAGGGTAGTGGCTGCCCGTCCACACCCTCGCACTCTCTACGCCATCTGTGCCTCCTTCTCTGCTCTCCAGGCACAGAGGCCCCTTCCCTCCCCAGCACCTGCGTGCGATAGATCTGATTGATGTCTTATGGGCTGGATCGAGGTTTGCTTTGCACCATGGTGCGTTCCTAAAGGTTGTAAGAAAGTGGAATTTTGGTGAAGTAGATAATTTAAAATACGGGCAAGAGGGCTGAGTTTGACAAAGCGTCTTCACGTCGTGATTTATACGCCCGAGTTCATCTGGTATCGAGTTGGGTTTTATAAACCAAGTTCCTTTCAATCAGGGTTCAGCCTGTTTGTGGGTGTCTTTCCAGTGTCTCTGTGATGCCCATTCAGGGTGGCTGGGTTGGACAGGGCAGGAAGGCACTGTGCCCCCCTCGATGTAATGTCTGGGTAGGCGCTGCTGTTTTGGGTGTTGATATGGGGCATGGATGTACCTCTTTCTGGTGGTACAAGTTTTGCAAAGGCAGAGACCATGACTTTTCTACTCATAGCCGGAGCACTTCATAAACAGATGTGAAGTAATGTGTCTGGGAGTGACTCACAGGGTTCACAGAATATCCAGGGCCCCAAGTGACTCTGTGGGTCACAGCGTAGCCAGCTCCGGCAGCCATCTGTGGTGACAAGAAGACTCATACACATGTGATGGGTCAGAAATAGTCCAGGCAGGGCCTGGTCCTTGCTGCCCCTGAGAAGAGCTGACTTTTTGGATGGTTCTAGCACTTCGCACTTCTCCGGGAGCCCACACCTGTCCCATAATAGCCGTGGCGGCCTGGGGTGTTCAGCTCCCACCTTCCCACCCCGCACCCCACCACCCTGCCATTGGTAGGCTGCCTTTTTTTCTCCTGCTGTAATCTCTCTTTTTGTTGGATTGGGTATTTATTTAAAAAAAAAATTTTTTTTTTTTTAATTCCTTTAGCTCTTGCTGAAAATCAGCTTGGGCAGAGTGGTGGTGCTCAGTGCTGGCTAATGGCTTGGAGCCCCTCCAAGCTGCCGGATGTGTTGGCTCTCACTTGTGGGTGGTCGTCGACAAGCGTGATGTGTCTCCTCTCTGTGACTCCCGAGGGTGCCCTCTTCTTGCCGGCTCGGCTGTTCACACTTGGCTGGCTGGCCTTGTCGTTGGCAATCGCGGTTTTTACGGCGCATCCCGGGGCTGGTCTGGTCGCCTCGACAGGGCCCAGATTTGTTCAGTACGAGAGCCCATTCGGCCTCTGGGCCCTTTGGCCTGTGTGCTCGTGTTACAGGTTATTTTGTGCTGTTTTTGATGGGGAGCTCAGATGCCGGCCCAGGGTGCCTAGAGACTCCAAGTCTGCAGACCGGTGGCTTGGGAGAACTCTCAGGTCGTTAGAGATGTGGGTGTGTGTTGTGTGGGCGATGTTGTCTGCTGGCACTCTCCAACCTTCTGTCGCTTCTTCAAAGGCTGTTAGTCTACAGAGAAGGATGGGGTTGAAATTCCGGGGTCCTCGGCTGGTAGCTGCATAAGCTCCGGTGAGGAGCTGAGCCTCAGTTTCTACATCTGTAAAATGGGGATAAGAATACCTCCATTCAGGGTTAACATAAAGATTAAGTGGGAAATTCCATGTAACATGGCCTAGGACCAACTCAGTAAATAGTAACAAAGTGTCAGGGTTTCATTTTCAACAAAGTGGCGATGTTTCCCCTTCCTGAACCCTGAGTAGGCCATTTAAGGACTCTGGATGGAGAGCTCTAACATGCTCTTCCTCTTATTAAATCCCTGACTTCCTCTTAAGGAGTTGTTAGCTGGTTTTGATAGTGTCTTAAATGGTAAATGGAAGAAAGTTCGCTTCCTTGACCACCTTGTCCCGGGCACACTACAGGGAGCGTTTACTTCAAGCAGCTCTGTGTCTCCCCCACTTGTTAGGTTGGCCTCTTGGTTTCCATTGTGTTTGTCTCTATCCGCGATGCCTCTTTTGGGCTGCCTGCCTCACTCGACAGGAAGGGAAACTGAGGAAAAAGGAAGGGGAGGCTGAGGGCAGTGCCTGGCCACTGACTGCACAGGCTCTCGGCCCCGTTGGCTCCTGTAGAAGCAGCAGGTCTCGGACAAGGGGCATGCCTCAGCCCTCCAGCTCTCTGCGGGATGTCGGCCTCTGACCACTGTCACTTCCCCAAGAGGCCCAGGCCTCTGGCCGCCGCACTCCTTGTTGCTGCTCCTCGGGCAGGGCTGCCAGCAGCCACGGAAGGTCCAGATGCTGGGGCGCGGCCAGTGTCTGTGTGAGCCCCATGGAGGCAGCCCGGCAGGTGCTCCCAGGCAGGGGCTGGTGCAGACGCAGATCCATGCTGACGCCTCCGCTGACACCTCAGGGGCGTTGTGGAGAATGAGTTTCATGGCCAGAAGCGTCTTCGGAATGCCGCTTGTCTGCTGAGCTCTCGTGGGGGCTCTGGAAGTGCCCACGTGTGGTGAAAAATGTCTCCTCTCCTGGGTCACCCTTCCACAGCTCCCTTCCCTGTCCCTGCATGGTTCACAATTAGCATTTCTGATGCTTCCAAGTGAACATGGGACAGATGTTCGCACAGGTGCTGTACTCCTCACTGGGTAAACAGAGTGGGGCTTGCAGCCTGTGTGTGTGTGTGTGTGTGTGTGTGTGTGTGTGTGTGTGTGTGTGAAGCATTTGGCGGGGGGAGGCTTCTGATGGGTGTGCAGAAAGTGTTTTGCACATGGTAGGTGCTCAGTAAATCCTTGGTGATGAGTGACAGTCCGAGTGAAAGCCCTTTGTTTCCATAAACCCAGTGACGCAGGGGCAGGAAGCAGAATTGCAAGCCGAGTCTTGACTATCACAGATGAAGGAGGGAGAGATACCATCCTGCCTGCGGGCATCCAGCAGCCGCTTCTTCCCTCTCCGCGGGCAGAAGGGGTGGGGGTCTGTGGGGGCACACAGTCGTGGCCGGCGCGGAGTGGTGAGGAGGCTTAGGTAGCGGAGGTGAGCGTGGTGGCTCCTGGCGGGGCACCTGCCCTGCACAGATGTGCTCACGGTGCTGCCCTGGGAGACTGAACTTGAGGTTTTGCTGTGTGCAGCATCTGTAGATGGGGTTGTGAGGTTCACCAAGACGGGCCGCCTCATAGGTGCTTCCGATTGGCACACTTGCTCGGGCTGCTTCCCTTTGGACCCAGTGGCTCAGGCCCTGTCTCCTTCAGCTGGTCTGCTCCTCCTGCTTGTCTCTGCCTGGGTCAGCTTCAGGATCACCGAACCTTCTCTAGCTTCTCAGAAATGCCCTGCTGATTGCTTCTTTGAGCTTTATGCATGACCTTCCCTGTTTCTGGAATGTTCTCCTCCCCCCACCCCCGCCTCAATGTAGTGAATCGTCTTCATCCTTCATCCTTCAGAAGTGACCCAGTCGTGACCCCTGAATCTTCCTGCATCTGCCCACGAGCCCCCATGGAGGGCAGTGCTCATACCCTTATCTAGGCTGTTGTAACTAAGAAGTGACTTAATGCACCAGAATCACATTCCTTCTCGTGACTCCTGATGGTGAGCCCCATGAGGACAAAGTACATGTTTTGACTTTTTTCAAATCCAACACCTGGCACATGCCTGGTATTCAGTAGGTGCTGAATAAATGTCTTTAAATTAAGCCGTATTTGTTTGTATCAGGAAGGCCAGCCTTTTAAAATTCCACCGTCCCTTGTTCTGCCCCAGATTACTGCATGATTTATGAAGCCTGCCGAGTGGCTGTCAAGGTCATGTTTGTAACCTCAGGGAGCAGGTGCTCTGAGTAGCCAGTTGGGGGTAGGCTTCTGGGGCAGTAACCACTACCCTTAATTACAAAGAAGCACTCATGTCCCCAGCCCCTCCCAAGAGCCTCTGTTTACAGCTATTGCTCTCAACCTTCTAGCAATTTCCCTGACAGTTCAAGGCCCCTCTGTGGCTGACCTCCTGTACCTACAGAGAATCTCTCTGGATTTGGCCACGTTGGTCTCTGTCAGCTGGCCAGAAACGAAGTTGAGGGTGGCACAGGGCATTATCCTGGCTACTTCCAAACCAGGCTCCTCCTCCTAGAACAGTGGTTGACCCGTAGTACTGGCCTAGTTGAGCCTTTTGTTTTTCCTTTCCTCCTCTGGCCTAAGCCTTTGGCAGAACAAGTTTCGGGCTTGAGGCCAGCGATTCAGCTATGTTGGCTCTGTGCCAGCCCTCCCCTTCCTGGAGGTCAGTATATCTGCCCAGGGCTCTGTCCGTGTTTGCCGTCTTTCCTAGCATGCACCGATAACATGGCCGTACGTCCCGTGCCATCTCGCAACCCGTCATCAGAAAGAGAGGCCCGAGCAGGAGGAAATGTGCGCCCCGCTTTCTTGCCGCAGAGTGTCTTTTGCCCGCTTTTTATCTGGGGGCCTTTGAAGAGCCAGCCAGCAGCAGAAGCGGTGCCCGGAAAACTCATCAGTGTCACTCTGGTTTATTTTCCTCTGCTCTCGGAGTTTTTTTTCCCATGGAGTGGGGCTCTCAGTGACAACTGGCGAACGGTTGGGCCGTGGCTCGTTGTCATTCTGGCGGGCACCGGTTTCCGGGGGGCTCCGGGTGCTTTGTGGGCATTCACATTTGTTTCTGTACCGCCCAGAGCACAGCTGGCCCCAGTCCCAGTTAGCGGGTGGGGAAACTGAGGCTCTGGGGATTCTGACGGCGAACCAGCGGGAGGGGAAGGGGGCCCAGTCGGGAGGGAGGCTTGAGGAGGATGTGCAGTGTGTGTGTGTTTGAGAGTGAGTGAGGTCGTGCACATGTTAAGAGGGGGAGAAGGAAGACTAGCAAGGGTGGAACGAGACTAGAGAGCTTGGTATAGACCTGCCCAGCGGCACTCCCGGTCTGGCGTTCTTCCCCGTCCGGGAGCTCATAGGCCTTTTATCTACAGCAGCCTCTGGTCCTAGGCCCCCGAGGAAGGTCTCAGTGGCTTCCCCAGCCCACGCAGACCCTGCCCTTGCTGGGTCTGGGGGTTGGATCCCAGAAGCCCTCCCCTCCTGCCTGTTCTTTTCCATTCTTTCCGGCTCCTCCCTAGTGCAGCTTTACGGCGGCATATGGAAACTGTTTCTATTTACCCGGGGCCACCAGGATGCTGCTCTGTGCTGTGCTCCAGCGAACGGAAACCTTGGATTCCCCGCAGGGTCATTTCAGCGGCTGCATGCAAAGCAGCCAGCTGTTTTGCAGGGAGCGTCTGGGCCCTGTTACATCAGCGCAGAGAAAGCGTTACCATCTGTGCAAGCAGGTCATCCTGGTTTGGCGGCCTGTCCTCTGCTTGGGGAACTTCTCTCCTACTTGGAGAGAAGTTTTTTTTACTGTTGTTTTGTATTCGAAGGCCTGCCCTGTTGGCCTTTCCTTTCAACTCCTTCCCCTCCTCCTGCGGGTGATTTTATGTTCACCTCCCTGGGCTGGCTGCCAGGATCCAGGGAGGGTAGTTAAGGAGTAGGTGTTGCGTAAATCTTTAGTGGCTAAGGTCTGCGGGCAGAGGAGGCCATAGCCTGGTTTCCACGGGAGAGCTCTCTGCCCGGGGCAGTAGAGGAGCAGAACAAACTGTTTCTCTTCGGGAACTTTCCCCGGAGGCACAGAATGGGATCTTCTTGGTTGCCAAGAATGTTGCTGGTCAGCTTCCTCCGGCCCTTTTAAAACCTGCGAGCAAAAGCCAGTGGAGAAGCTGGCTTGCTGGGAGGGCCTGGAAGCCTGCTTCTCCCACCCTCCTGTACCCACTGTGGGTCTTTTTCCTTCTTCCCTCCTGCTCCCAGGCCGGCTGCCTCCCAGGAACGCGGACATGCAGAGGCCGGGGTCGGCAGCTGTTTTCCTTCTGGAGGAGGTAGTGGAGGGCCAGCTCCCCGACAGCCCTGTGGCGAGGTCATCCCGTCTCCACCAGATGGGCCCTTGCGGTATGCCTTGACCTTGCCTTTCCAGCTCACCTGGAAGAGCCTACCCTGCTCTGGGTGAGGATAGTGCCAAAGTCTGAGGTTGCCGTCTTGATTCTCATGAGGTCTCTAACAATCCCTGGTTGGGCCAGACCTGGGGAGCTGTGGTGAGAGCCCTCCTGACTGCTTTATTGTCCAGGACTCTTCCCTCACAGGGAGCACCCGTCATTCACCTGGAGACCTGGGGGCGGGTGTTTCCCCCAGGAAGTGCAGGCCAGGACGGAGGAGTAGGTGGGCAGGGCAGCAGGGAAGGGGGCTGCTTGCAGCGCCCCCCTCTCCGGGGCTGAGGCTCCCCAGACAGACAGACAATTTGGGGCAGACCCAGTGGGCACAGGGCGTGGGCTGTCACCAGGACATGGGGAACTTCATGCCCAGTAGAGACCAGTCAGAGGGCCTAGGAGTCTCAGCACTGCCTCTCACATCCTGCCTTGGGGGGGCCTTTGCGAAGGAAGCCCACTGGGATCTGTTCCCTGGCAGGCAGGGCCTTGTGCCCCCGGGCACCCCACCGTCTGAACCACGGGGCTCACCGTCTGTGTCCTCCAGCTTGGCTGCCCACTTGAGCCTTGGGCCCTTGACTTGTTCCCTGCTCCCCTGCCTTCCTCTCTTTTATGGGCTGTAATTGTCCTGCCCCTTTTGGGAGCTGCTGAGCCTTTGAACATGCCTTAAACCGAAGCAATAAAGCACTTGGGATTTGGAGCGTTTCCATCACCTCTGTGGCCACTTTTCCAGCGTAGGAAGTGGGAAGCAGTGTTCGGGGGCAGGGAATTAGGAGCCACGTGGTGCCCCAGCACCCCCATTTGCGGTGCACTGAAAGTGCTTCTGGACTTGGCTGCAGGGCTGCCCCCTCTGCGTGAGGACTGCCTATAAAAGGAACAGGGCAAGCCAGGGGCTCCCTGCCTTCCATTTGCGCCCTTTGTATAATCCCTAAATGTGCCTCCCAGCCGCTGGAGCCAGGTGTGAAGGGGGCTCTGTGAAGTCTCCCGTGGCTTTCCTGAAAAGCCCTGCAGCCTTCCCACCGCACCCCCCACACCTCTGGGCCTTTGAGCCCTCCACGAATATAAGAGCCACAAACAAGCTATGGGGCTTTGCCTTTAGGAACCTAGTAAGCAAGCCAAGTTCTGTGTTCTGAGCAAGCATCAGGTTGAATGGTTCGAACAAAGTCCACTCTGGAGGGGAGACTCCTCCATTCTTTCCTCTTGGCTCTGCCAGTCACATTTTTCCTTTTCTTTTTAAGGTTCTGTCCCGAATCACCCTTATACGAAATAGTGCCTCTGCAGCAAATCCTTAAAAGAATGATCTTTTAGAAAGCACAAAGGTCATGTCACAGCCGGGGCAGCAGTCCCACTGCAGTCCCAAGGGAGCCTACCTGCCAGGCTCTGTGCATAGTTCCTGGTGCCTGCCCTCTGGTCACTGGCCCAGGAGTGTGCTTCTGGAATCTTCGGGGAAGAGCTTCATTTCACTTCATTACAAATGTTGGTGGAACATTTGTCCATCATGCCCAGCGCTATTCTGGGTCCCGGGGACTCCATAACAAGATGAAAGTCCCTGGCCTCACAGAGCTGGCATTCTAGGTGGGGGAATGCACAAGACAGGCGGGCAAGTAAATCAGTGCCCTTCTAGGTGGTGACACGACCCCAGGGAGAAGCACAGAGCAGCCCGAGGAGGACAGGGTAGGCCAGTGACTTCCAGAGATGGGAGAGATCGGGGGAGGGCAGGGGGAACACAAAGTGCACAGGGCCTGAGGCAAAACCTTCCAGGCCTGTCCCAGGACCATGAGGAGGCCAGCATGTCTGGAGCAAGAAGGTGGGTGGGATGAGACATCTCAGTCTCACAGGCCCCTTTAATCCCGGGGAGGACTTGAGGGTTTTCCTGAGAGCGGGATGCTGCAGTCTGTTTGGAGCGGAGGAGTGATATCATCTGGCTTAGGTTTTTAAAGGATTATTGTTGTACTGAACTACTAAGTTTACTTAAAACACACACGCACACACACACACACACACACACACACACACACAATAAAGGACTTCTCTGGCCTAGAGACTAGACAGGCAGGGTGAGGTGCGGGGAGCCCAGTTGGCAGAAGAGGTTGTGCTTCCCCGGGGGAGAGGTGGGTTGGGCACAGGGCCGGAGCAGGTAAGCCATGGGATCTTACCGGCTGGGCGCAGCCACTATCTGGGCATCATTCAGCATAGTGAATGGAGGGCATACCAGGGGCTGAGTCTCCTGACTCCCCAGGAGCCCTCCTGCTCTGGGGTTCCTATGGGTGTGGCTACTCTGCTCAACATTTTAGGTCGAGGGAAATATTTTCTCATAATACCTACTCATCCCCCAGCTCTGTACCTGCTGAGTACACGGGGTAGCCCTCCTCTGTGATTCAGCACGGTGCTTCTGAACACAGACCTGGTTCGCTTTCTACATGTGTGAGACCTGGGGCAAGTTCACACATCGCTCTGCTCTGCCATTGCCTCATTCGCAAAATGGGGACAGTCGCGGTCAGTTGGGAGGATGAAGTTCACGTGCATATGGGGTGTGTAGGAAGTGCCTGGCACAGGGGATATGCGCCGTGTGTGCGGAAGTCCGTTATTTGGGCAGAAGCTGAGTTGCTGAGCTCTGGACTGCGTAGATTTGTGGGGCTGCGGTTAATCAAGAGAGGGAAAGGAATGGGTGTGTTAAGAGGCACCCTCGCCCTCTCCGTGCAGCCAGGCGGTGTTTGTGGAAGGCTGTTGATAACTAGCAAGGTCCAGGCGTCTGGACCCTGCCCCAAGGAAGGTCATGCATTTGAGTTGTTTTTAAGGCCAACTGCCCCAACCTGCCTGTCCCCTCGGAGTCTCCGTATACCTATAAATACAGAGATGCTGGGGATTGCAAGGGCAGCTGGTCCAACTCCCCACTCGCGGGGTGAACCTCCGTTCTGTTGAAACACCCCCATGGATGGCTGTGGAAACTCTTCTTGAGGCCCCGTGGTGATGGTACCCTTGCTGTCTCCACAGACATGTGCCCCTGCAGGGCCGGGGCTCTCCAGGTACCTCCAGTCCCCATCCTGCCCTCTGCCCTGTGGACACCCACCAAACAAATGAGTAAATGAACAAGGCAATTGTTGGCTTAAAGTAATTTTGTAAAGAATTACTTCCAATGTACAGATCGTATTTAGAATAAAATAACAACTGTGTGCCTAGCTGTCACAGGGCCTAGCATTTACTGACTTACTTCAGCAAAGCAAACACGACATCTAGAGCCCCTTCTGCCCAGGGCGTCGTTGGTCAGCCGTGCAGCACGTCTGCTCTCGCACGCCAGCCTGCCCTGTGTGGTCTGTGGCTTTGGAGCACGCGTTTTATCTCTGTGGTGCTCACTGTCACATGGGACCCCCTGTGTCCTCAGCGCGCCTTAGGAACCGGCTGCCCTCTGGAGCCCGGCCCGTGAGCGCCAGGCTGCCGAGCCACCCGTCTGTTAGAGCTTGGGAGGGACTGCGGTTCTGAAGACCCTTGCTTGCCCGGATGCATATAGCTCCTTGTAGGACGAAGAAGTCTGAGTTTTTCCTGAGGACAAGCCATTTCGAGATTTTAAGCAACAGAGCACGTTCCCTATTGATGCTTTGCCGACCTCATCCTCCAACAAGATGCCTGGGGTCAGGAGGCCGGGAGAGGCTGGGGCAGCGAGAGCCGGCCTGGGGGCTATTGCTGTCTTGTAGGGGAAAGGCAGGGACCCCCGAAGGTGGGGAGTGGAGATGGGTCTCAGAGAGGAGAGCTGAGCTGGAGCCTCACTGGCCATGGAGAGAAAGGCAATGTCAAAGTTTTCCATCAAAGCCTGGAAGCCTGGTCCTTCTCCCCATCCCAGTGGTCCCTGTGGATTTCAGAAACAGGAGGGAGCTGTTATTTGTGGCTTAGAGGGGAAGATGCCACGGGGCACCTGATCCCAGGCAGAACCTGCTGGTGGGAGTGTGAGCGAGGTGCACGGGTGGCAAGGAGCGGCCTGCACTGGGGGAGGTGATAGCCACCCTCCTCGCCGCTCTCAACCCCATCACAGTGGTGTGCGGCGGAAGTGGTGAAGGCCAGAGGGGAGAAACCAGGAGGGCTGAGGGAGCTCCTGGGTGTGAGGAAGAAGGCAGATACATCTGCTGAGAGCCCCGAGAGGAAGGAAGGGCCAAGAAAGTTTGAGCAGAGGGTCTCTGAGGCAGGGGCTCACGCAGATGCCAGCATCCAGCACCGCCTGGGAAAGTGGCAGTAATGTCCGCCGCCATCTGTGCCAACTCATCGCCGCCCACCCCACACCGGCCCTGTTATTTCTTCCACCTAGGACTGCTGTGGCGCGGGCGCAGGCTCCTGCCATGGAGCGGGAAGGTCGTGGAGGACGGGCACAGGCACGCAAGGGCGCAGTGCCATCCAGCTGCCTGCCGGCAGCTTCTCCTACCGGGGAGGCGCATTACGGCTCCTGCTTCCCTGGTCCACAGCAGCATATCCAGGAAGGCGGTTCGACCTTCTGTCTGTGCCTAGGGCTTACTTCTTCCAGAAATGGAAACCGGGAGCAGAGTCGGGGAGCGTCGGCCTCGGGTAGAGAAGGACCGGAATGGTTGACCGCGAGCTGCAGCCAGATGGGCCACCTCCTGCTTGTAACTTCTTAGAGGGATTGAACTGCTGCTGTGTTTCATCCTTTTGGCGCCACCCTTTCCAGGCTTCCATTTCCCGAGAAGAAATGGAAGAGGCATGTAGCCTGCTGATGAGGAACTAATCACCCAGTTAGGTATCCCAGCCCTGCTTCCTGCTCGCCACTTGTCTTCAGAAAGGCACCTGGCTTTTCTGTGGGGTTGTCGGGAGCGTTACATAGGTCAGTGGGTATAAAGCACTTAGGTGGGAGTCAGTTATCTATCGCTCTAGAGCAGAGCATCCGAAAACATAGTGCCTGAAGATAGCAGATATTGCCTTGAGACATTTTGTGCAAAAGACTACAGTTTGGGCAGGGCCCAGTGGAGGGGCTTATCTCCGTGCCACGCTGTGTCAGTTTGGACACTTGTCTGGGGTACAGGATCTGGTTTTGAGATGGTTCGTTCACCCGACTGGCAGGTTGCAGGCTGTTGGCTGGGGCATCAGCTGGGCTGTGGACAGAGGGCCTTGCTTCTTCTCCACAGGCCTCTCCGTCACACAGCGTGGTGGCTAGGTTCCAGGAGCAAGGGTCCCAGTAGAAAAAGGGTGGGAGCGTTCTTATGACTTAGGCTCAGAAGTCATTAGCATTATGTCCTCCATCCTGTGTTGGTCAAGATAGGCACAGTCTCACCTGGTTTCAAGAGGGAGACACCCAGGCTCCACCCGTTCGTGCGGAAGCGGCAAGGTTCTAGAAGAGCACGTAGGATGAAAGATTGTGCCGTGGCTGAATTTGCAAAATACAGTCTGCTGCAGCCTAGGTTTTGGCATGTGGTAAGCCTCAATAAATGTTTGTTACCATGGCTTTAAAGGCATCATCTGCTGTCCTTCTTCTCAGACTCCTCTCTCTTAGAGTTGGTCATGGAGCATAGGAGTTAAATGCATCTGTTCTGGAGCCCGGCTGCCCAGGGTCAAATCCTGGCTCGGCCCCTTAGAGCTGTGTGACCTTGGCTGAATTGCTTAACATCCTTGTACAGTAGCGTTTATGACCGTACATACTGCTTGGGATTGTGAGCGCAAAGCACAGAGCCCACGAGTAGTGTTAACTCTTTACTGTTCTTCTGTGCTTCGGCTGGTACAGTCCCTTCTAGGAAGATTCTTGTGGTTACACATCCTCGCAATGGAGATGAGGCACATTCCGGGTTAGGTCTGTGAACTGGAAATCGCTGCGTTCCCAGAAGCCTGAAGTTTGGGAGGGGAGAGAGGGAAGTGTACCGTTAAACGGGTAAGGTTCTTATCCTATACATGAGGTGACACAATATCGCTTGACCATAGACTGTGGTAAATTGAAAATGTGTACCATAAACCCTAAAGCAACCTCCAAAAAGCATTGTAGCTGAGCCAGTAAAGGAGATAAAATGGAATCATAATAAATATTCAGTGACCCAGAAGAAGGCAGAAAAAGAGAACAAAGAACAGATGGGACAACTATAAAAAGACAGCAAGATGATATATTTAAACCTAACCCTGTCAATAATTACATTAAATGTGATAAATCTAAATATGCCGATTAAAAGGCAGAGATTTTTCAGACTGAGGGGAGGCAGCAAAATCAAACTATATGGTGCCTCCAAGAAACACTGTTTAAATATAAAGACACTAAGGGATTAAAACTAAAAGAATAGGAAAAGCCACACTAATCCCTAATTGAAAGAAATAATCAAAAGCTGAAATAAAGACTTCAGATAGATAAAGATTTGGGTCTATTTAGAGAATGCACATACGTATATGTGTATGTATATGTATACGTATATATATATATATATATATATATTCAAAAGTAAGAAAATTACCCAAAAAACAAACAAGTAAAAGATTTGAACATGCTTCAGCTAAAACATACAAATGGCAAATAAGCCTGTGGAAAGGCCTCAAGATTATTAGCCCAAATGCATATTAAAAGCTTTAGAACAAGATTAAGAGGACGGAGCATGTCCGGTATGGGTGAGAGTGTGGAGGAACAGGGTCTCCCTTGCCCTGCAGGTCATTTGGAAAACAGTCTGGCAGTTTTTTAAGTTAAGCGTATGATCTAGCAATTTCACCCGTAGGTGTTTACTGGAAAGAATTGAAAGCACGTGTCTGTACAAAGCCGCACGCATGCGTGTTCATAGCAGCTTCGTCTGAAACAGCCCCAAACTGGGTGCAATCACTTGGGTCTCCACCAGGTGAGCGGATGAACCATGGTATATCCACATACCACGGAATACTGCTCAGCCAAAACACCGGAATGAGCTCCCGATACACAAAACAGCATGGATGCATTTCAGAGTGGTTACACTGAGGGAGCGAGGTCAAACCAGGAAAGCATACATACTCTGTGATCCCTTCTTTGTAAAATTCAATTCTGAGATGCAAAGTCATCTAATAGTGACAGAGAGCACAGAGCAGTGATTGCCTGGGCGTGGATGGAAGGGGTGATGGATGCGTGATCTTTTTTTTTTTTTTTTGGACAGAGATCACAAGTAGGCAGAGAGGCAGGCAGAGAGAGAGGGGGAAGCAGGCTCCCTGCTGAGCAGAGAGCCCGATGTGGGGCTTGATCCCAGGACCCTGGGAT
>NC_081564.1:10222003-10422529 GCF_022355385.1 Mustela nigripes
ATGTGTGATCTTGATCGTAGTGGTGGTTTCACAAGCGTGTGCCTATATTAGAACATACCAGATTGTGCATTTTACTGTGTGTCAGATATACCTACATGAAGTTGTTTTTAGAAGTGGGTGGAGAAGAGCTTTGCAGGACCCAGCTGCCCTTGGCTGGCCGTTCAAGCTTAGAAGGACCAGGTAGGACTCTGCAGAGGTAGGACCCTTGCCAGTTTCCTCCCCTTTCCTGTCGGGTGGTGAGCTTTACACATTTGCTTCCTGCCACCTCTGTGCATAGCTCCTTATCCAAACATAACTTCATTCTTTATTTTTCTGGAGGAGGATCAGTCTGAGTGTGAATTTATGGTCAAGTTGATGACAAAACTTCCCAATAAATTAACAAGTTGAAAGACATCTCTTAGTGCCTTTGCTTACCACGTATCCGTGGACACACGTGAGGGTTGTGACAAACCCAGTTCAGACAGGCTTAAGTATAAAAGGATCTTTATAGGCTCAGATTTTGGAAATGCTAGGAGGTCCGAATCGGGCACATCTCAGTCCCAGGGTGGAACTAATATTATCTCTGTGATTCTTATGTTCCCTGTCAGTTTTCTTCTCAGGTAGGCTTCCCTCACATGGTGGCGGCAGAGGCAGCCACCTGCCCCAACACAGAAAGAGCCCCTCCTTCTTGAGTGCTTCAGGAAAAGGTCCATGTTCAACCCTCATTAGCTGGGCCCGAGATAGAATACCACCCCCACTCTGCCCCCGCCAGCCTGAACCAATGCCTGTCCAGGGAAAAGAAGGGCTTCTGTTGCACCTGCCGCGAGCCAGGGGTGGAGTCGGCTGGAGATAAAGCATGGGTGCAGAGTAGGGAGGGAGAGGAGGTTCTCCAAAGGCAGATGGGTTCAGTGTTACTGAAAGTGAACAGGCCTGGATATCAGCAGGGAAAAACAAAAACAAAAGCAAATGACCCTGCACCGGGAAACAAATCCAGTTATTTTTGTTTTAACCATGTAGAATATTAACATGCCTCCAAAAGTCAAAAATGTACAAAAAAGGGGCGCCTGGGTGTCTCAGTTGGTTAAGCACCTGACTCTTGATTTCAGCTCAGGTCATGATCTTAGGGTCGTGAGATTGAGGCCCGTGTCTGGCTCTGCACTCACTGTGGAGTCAGCTTGAGATCCTCTCTCTCCCCCTCTCCTGCTCGCTCACTTGCTCTCTCTAAATAAATTAAAAAATCTTTTTAAAAAATGTGTTCAGAAGGATCACTCCCTTTGAGTGATACTTCTACACTGCCCCCTGCACCCCTTGTAAGTAAATGTATCCTTGTTTCTTTTTGTAAAGATAGATACCTGTATGTTTTCCTGTTGCCTCCCCCGCCTTTTTTTTTTTTTACACAAAAGATAGCATTTTATATGTGTTCTCTTGCACTCGCTTCTTTCATTTAACGAGAGAATGAAAAGCATTTTTAATTAGCCGTGCTAATCCTTGCTATTATTCCAGGGATTCTAGCACTGACTTGTAGATAATGGGATATATGTGTGAGCAGATGAGCCTTTTCTTCTGGTGAATAGTGCCTTTATTCTCTTGAGCCTGGGTTGTAAGTGAATCCCTCTCCCCTTCCTATGCAGATGGAGGCAGCTATGCCGTCCACGACTCCCGGACCCCCAGTCTAGGCTCAGGGGATGAGAGTCCCACCGGACACAACTGGGAGATCAATTATCAAGAGGCAGCAATCTACCTCCAGGTGAGTCTCTCCGATCGGGATGTCTGTTTCCGGTGCCTCTTGGCCGAGTTGTGCGGCCAGGGTTCTGTTACAGCCCCAGAGCTCTGGCTTTGGTTCTTGTCCCGGCTCCGTGTGTGAGCTTCTCATCTGTAAGGTGGGGAGAGCTTACATGATCATGCTCAGACGAGCAGGGCGATGTGTGTGGACTTTCTTGTGACCACCAGCATGTGGCCCTGCCTGCCGGAGTCTCCCTGAGTCTATCCACTTGGCCTCGGGGCACACTGGCAGCCAGTTCCTGAGGGGGGAGTTTCTTTAAATATGTTACACTGTAGCAGGGGTTTGTTGCCCATTATGGGAACTTAGAGACCTTTATTTCTTTCCTGTTAATTTGCTTTCAGGTTTGCTGTTTCTTGCTTGGTACTGGTTGGTTTTATGTTTTTTGGTTTTTTTTTTTCTCTTTCAAAAAAAAAAAAACTTTCTTTGTAGAAGTAACACATGCTCGGGGCGCCTGGGTGGCTCAGTGGGTTGAGCCGCTGCCTTCGGCTCAGGTCATGATCTCAGAGTCCTGGGATCGAGTCCCACATCGGGCTCTCTGCTCAGCAGAGAGCCTGCTTCTCTCTCTCTCTGCCTGACTCTCCATCTACTTGTGATTTCTCTCTGTCAAATAAATAAATAAAATCTTTAAAAAAAAAAAAAAAAAAGTAACACATGCTCATTGTGGTAAGTTTAGGCACAAAGGGGTTGTGGAAAATATGTCCACCTAAGTCACTGTCAGCATTATTAAAGAATAATACATAGGTTTTATGTGTTTTGTAAAGTTAATTTTTTTAAAAGATTTTATTAATTTATTTGACAGATAGAGATCACAAGTGGGCAGAGAGGCAGGCAGAGAGAGAGGAGGAAGCAGGCTCCCTGCCCAGCAGAGAGCCTGATGCGGGGCTCGATCCCACGACCCTGGGATCATGACCTGAGCTGAAGGTAGAGGCTTTAACCCACTGAGCCACCCAGGCGCCCCTGTAAAGTTAATTTTAAAGTCACAGTTGTATAGTCTTTTTTTTCCCCATAGTGTGTAACAGAAGCTTTTTTCTTTTTTTTTCCTTTTTTTTTAAGATTTTATTTATTTGACACAGAGAGAGAGAGATCACAAGTAGACAGAGAGACAGGCAGAGAGAGATGGGAAGCAGGCTCCCTGCTGAGCAGAGAGCCCCATGCAGGACTCAGTCCCAGAACCCTGAGATCATTACCGGAGCCAAAGGCAGAGGCGTAACCCACTAAGCTACCCAGATGTCCCTCATTTTTTCTTTTTTAAAAGATTTTATTTATTTATTTGACAGAGATCACAAGAAGGCAGAGAGGCAGGCAGAGAGAGGGGAAAGCAGGCTCCCCACCAAGCAGATAGCCCCATATGGGACTCAGTCCCAGGACCCTGGGATCATGACCCAAGCTGAAGGCAGAGGCCTAACCCACTGAGCCACCCAGGCACTCCTGGAAGCTTTTTTCTTCTGTTATTATAACTCCTATAACAAATTTTAATGACTTTTATAATTATATCTGGTAAATGTATCCTAATTTACTTAAACTATCCTGATAAGGCTGGGTATTTTCCCTTTTTATGGTTCCCTTATTATATATTACGCATTTCCCTATTATAAATTATAATCCGAGGACCATCTACACAAAGAGCTATTTCTCTCTTTAATATCCAGGATCGTTTTATTAGGAAAGCCTCTAGGAAGTGGAATTACCAGACGGGAAGTATCAACATTTCTAGGGCCCTTGATGTACAGTTATTGAGTGTTCTCCAAAAGGGGTATTGCCTCTTAACTGCCAGTCGCACTGTCTGCACCATTGCCATAATCTTGCCATTCCTGTCACTGTGAGATCTCTGTTTCTTGTGTGCAAGGAGCAAGAGTCTAGGTGAGGAAACGGAATCTTTCTGAAATTCATTTGAATAATAATTTCCCCTAATCTTTTCTCTTTGAAGCAGCTCTCACATTGCAAGTACGTGTTTGGTTACTTCTTTTGGAGGATTGCATTACGTTTGGATATTTGTTTGGTGATCGTTCAATTGTCTTTATGCTTCTCATGTCTTTTTTTTTTTTTAAGATTTTATTTACTTATTTGACAGAGAGATCACAAGTAGGCAGAGAGGCAGGCATTGGCGGGGGGCGGGGAAGCAGGCTCCCTGCTGAGCAGAGAGCCCAGCATGGGCCTCGATTTCAGGACCCTGGGATCATGACCTGAGCAGAAGGCAGAGGCTTTAACCCACTGAGCCACCCAGGCACCCCTGCTGCTCATGTCTTATGTGGGGTCACACAAGTCGTACCCTCAGCCAGTGCATTCTGACCCAAGTTGAAGCAATAGTAATGTTTCAGAGACATTTTGGCGAGCTCAGGCATGTCTGTTAATGATCTTGCAGAGTCCCCCAGGGTCACCCGTGCACTGTCACCTACTCCGAGGTTGACTAGATGCTGGAGAAGAGCACGGAGTGGGTCAAAACACAGAGGTAGGATGGCCTGGGGGACTTCAGAAATCTGGTAATTCCTTCTCTCCTTAAGCGGCTGAGAACATTAGTGATAAAAATATCTATTTCTAAGTGAGTCACATTCTAACAATCGCCTCCCAAAGTGCTTTGATCATCTTCCATTTGCAGACTAGCAGCCGACACTGAGGGGAACTAAAGGAGTCCAAGGCCATCCAGCTAATAAGTTACGAGCGTGGATTTAAACCATGTCCAGCTCACCTCCAAGCGACGCTCTTTCTTCTCCACATTGTTCCTCCATTTCTATAACTGACCACATGTAACCATTTAAAAGTGGGCCATGTGAAAAAGAGGCCACAGAATGGCAGGTAGAGTGTGATAATTTTTGTGTAATATTTATATACACACACACACACACACTTAGGTTCATACATGTATATAGCAGCATACACATGTGTGTGCACACAGATTTCCCCATTCACATCTGGAAAGTTGTTCATCTAAATATTAAAGGTGATTATCTTTGGCTGATGGAATTTTTACTGCCTTATAATCCTGTGTGTTACTTGAATTATCTTACCAACAATGCATCATTTTTTTAAAAAATAATAAAAATAAAAACCATACCTGGATGCCTGGGAACATTAGTCGTGGCCATTTCTGGGAGTGGGTGGGCGTAGCCGTGTCAGATGGTCTTTCTCCTGCTGTTCGGCTGAGCGGGTGGTCGGAGTGCTTGAGTAATTGGCCCCTTGCCGCCTGGAGGGTACCTGAGGCCTGTTGACTCGCTCATCCTCGGGAACCATGTGCTCTGCTCTGCTCCTCAGTCCTTGTGCCTCTGAGACAGGACTGGTTTCCTGGGTGGAATTTCTGCCCTAGGGAGCAGAGAGCAAAGCCAGAAGTCATACACAACTGGCCTGTCTGATTTCTCCTAATGTAGTTCGTGATCAGCGGCCAGGAAACAAGGCCAGTGTTCTCATCGCTCTATCCTTGGTGCTGGAGATCTTATTCTGTCTCTGCTGGCAGTTCTCTCACCCTAGATGTGAAACCCAAGCCCCCCTGCCAGTGGTTTCCGCTAGCCAGACCTTCATTCCTGGCTATTTACTGGAAGACATTACCCGAGAATTGCATTTGCTGGTAATCCAAGCCAGAGGCTTCCCAGATCCCTCTGCGTGTCCCCCCGGCCACAGCGGTGCTGGTACAAACCACAGCCCTGCACAGATCACAGGACCGCGAACCAGGCTGGCCCAGCATGCCCGCTGTTTGACCGCCGGGATGTTTGTTCCCTTTGTCTGGCCTGCCCCGGACGGGACTCTGGTTTGTCTTTAGTTTTTGGTAACAAGGGCAGTGATGTGTTTGGCTTTGGGGAAGTGACTCGCTCCAGGCTACCTCACAAACCACAGCCGAGGGCAGAGCTCCCCTTCCCACAGCTACTGGGCAGTTCTCAGGCCGGGCTGTGGCCTGGAGAAGTGATCTCTGGCGGGAGTGGTTCATCCTACCAAACTGCCATGAAACACCTATTGTGTGTAGCAGGCACTACGCTGGGTGAGATCTGATAACATCCCTTGCCAGGCCAGACTGCTTTCCATGGCACAGTGGGCCCCTCTGGGCTTAGAGCCCTCCTTCTGCTAGCCTGTGGGTTCAGCAGGAATCACTATGGTGATCTCCTCCCTGGGATGAGGGTTGTGGGCCTGTGGAGGGTGACCTTGATCTCAGAAGAGCTGAATAGCTGGAAGAGGTGAAGGTCTGACTCATCCAGGACAGCTGGAATGCTGCCAGAGGGCTCTGGGTCAGGGGGCCTGGGTGTCCTTTCTGGCTCCGCCACTTCCCTCTCCAGGAAATGAAGCTGGTGGGAAAAGTCTAGCGGAGAGTTGGTGCCGGAAGTGATGAGCCAGGTGCACCTCTGACATTTGGGGCCGGATATCTCGTTCCCCTGCTCCGTGCATTTGAGGGTGTTGGGTGGCATCCCTGAGACTGAAACACTAGTTGCCCGCGGCACCCCAGGGGTGAGGAGCGGGTGTCTCCGGGCCGGGCTGGGTGAGGGGGCCGGTGCGGGGGGCGGCGTTGCCCCCAGTTCAGAAGTGCTAAAGCTCGGCGACGCATGCAGAGCTTTACCAAGTAATTTCCACTCCGCGCTGGCAGCTGGCTGGGGTGCAGATGCGACAGGGCGGGTAAGGCGGGGCGACCCTCCTCCCCACGCCCACTAGTTCCAGAGAGGCAGTGAAGACCCCCCCCACCCCCACCAACCACCACCACTAGAAGGCTGACCTGAACGGGGGTTGGGGGGTGGCCCTGGAATGTCATCTGGTCGTAGTGACAGGTGGGCCGCTCCCGGGGCTCTGTCACTTAGTCTCCACGTCAGTAGCTGGAGGCTAGTCACGGAGCCCGAGCACGGGACCCAGATGGCCTGGCTCCAGAAGCTCAGGTGCTCCTGAAGCTTCTGTCCCTCGATTTACTCATCTGTCAGATGGGGGAATAAGAGCACCCACTTGAGAAGGCCATGGTCAGGGGTGAAGGAGGGTCTAGGGCTCAGGGAAGGGCCTGGTCTGGGGGGCACTCAGTCAGGGTCGGCTCCTGTCCCATTATCACTGGAGCGCGGCAATCAGGGCAAGGCCTGTCATTGTGCAGGGGTTTGGAAAGGAGGTGAAATAGTCAAGAAAGTAAGAAGCAGAACATATTTTATGTGTGTGTGTGTGTGTGTGTACCTTATATATAATATACGGTATTTTCAGGCTCCTTTTCTTCTCAATGTTAGTATCATAATCATAATAACAGGCGACATCTGCCGGGAGCCTGCCGTACCCCACACCCCATCCTAAGTGTCTTGGGGGAGCCTAATGAGTAAGGACACATGTTAGCCCCTTGGCAGTTGAAGAAGGGGAAGGGACTTTCTGAGCGTTCTCCAGGGAGGCGTGGGGAAGCAGGACTCCGCAGTGTTTGCTCACCCCGACCCCCAGTTTGTTACGTTGCACAGACACTTCCGAGCATGGGAGTCTGGCCGCTGAGGGGCTCACATGTGTCGCTGCTGTTCATTCTCTTGGGGACTATTCTTTGATTCTTCCAGGTGGTTTTTGGGAAGGAGCCCCAGCAGCAGACTTGACAGGGGTGCAGTTTGGTGAAAATAATGCTTTAAAAAAAAAAAAAAAAGACTTTATTTATTTATTTGAAAGAGCAAGAGCACAAGCAGAGGGAGAGGGAGAAGCAGGCTCCCCACGGAGCAAGGAGCCCAACATGGGACTCGATCCCAGGACCCTGCGATCGTGACCTGAGCCGAAGGCAGACGCTTACCGACTGAGCCACCCAAGCGCCCGAAGATAACACTTTCGATCTCCCATCATCTTCCATTTCTGGCCCGACTCTGCTTGTCCGCCGGGGGCCTCCTCCTCTCTGCCCACGGCACCCCGAGGTGTCTCATCCCGAGGTCCATTCGCCCACCCTGCTCTCGTTTCCTCAGGAAGGCGAGAATAATGACAAGTTCTTCACCCACCCCAAGAACGCCAAAGCGCTGGCGGCCTACCTCTTCGCACACAACCACCTCTTCTACCTGATGGAGCTGTCCACAGCCCTGCTCCTGCTGCTGCTCTCCCTGTGTGAGGCCCCCGCCGTCCCCGCGCTCCGGCTCGGCATTTACGTGAGTGTCCGTCTCCGTGGCATACCGGACAGGGAACGTTCTGGAAGGGCACATACTATGAGCAGATGTAAAACAGAGCAGCCCGGTGGTGGGGAGGGGAGATCATAGAGGTTCAGGAGCCACAGTGGATCACCATTCTTGCCTGGGGTCCCTGCTAAAATGAATACACCCCCCACCCCCGTGATTTGGTTCACTGGTAAATTCCAGGGTGGGGTGCCATCTGATTGCCTCACTTAGGACCATGGGCCACACCTTGGTTCCCAGTGAGCACTGCACCTGATGAGCCCTGCCACACACCATCTCCAGCCTTGGGCAGGGGAGAGGGAGACGGGGGGCTGGTGATGGGCTATCTTCCCCACACCCTTTGTTGCAGGTTCACGCGACCCTGGAGCTGTTCGCCCTGATGGTGGTTGTGTTTGAACTCTGCATGAAGTTGCGGTGGCTGGGCCTCCACACCTTCATCCGGCATAGACGGACCATGGTCAAGGTGATGGGTCCATCTGTGTATGGCATTGTCTTCCACATTCCCGTCAAGCCTGTATCTTCAGTTTGATTCCACATCTCCCATGGTCTGAGCCCTGCCCTCAGAAGTGTGGCCCCCGGGCCCGTCCTCGCCTTACGGAGCCTTGCTCCAGAGGTCATGGTGCTGCTAACAGGAGTCACCGGGATTTGGCATCTAGTGTGTGCCAGGCCCCGGCATGACAGCCTTTGCAGGAGACGTGTTGTTCTTCCTAGTTTACACCCTGCCACCCAGATGAGAATGGGACCTAAACCCCAGAGGCTCAGGATTCAAACCCAGGTCTGTCTGGCCTCCAGGCCCATGCCGAGCAGGCCAGTAACCTACGGCTCTCTCTGTGCAGTGAGTGGGAACACAGCAGAGTGCGCTTTGCTGCGTAAAAAGCACACACACTTGTCCAGGAGAATGTGCCCGAGGAACGGCAGATCAGGAAGCCCTGCAGGCCCCAGTGGTGTGGGGCGAGCCGAAGGCAGAGGGTGGGCAGACGTGGCTGGGCAGAGGGGCAGCCATTCTGCCCGTCAAGCTAGGGGAGCTCTGCCTGTGGCTTCCTTCTCCTGGGGCCACACGCCTGTGTCAGCAGCCACCGGGCTTGTCTCCAGGGACTGCTTAAAGTTGGGGGAGGCCCAAGAGAGCTGGAGAGAAGGGAAGGGCCTCTCGGGCCCAGAGTTGGCAGGACCTGGCCGGCCCTCTGTTCTGGGTATTTGCTGGGTTGGAGGGGCTGATGGTGCTCTGTGCCTGTCCACCCCCAGACCTCCGTGCTGGTGGTGCAGTTCATCGAGGCCATCGTGGTGTTGGTACGGCAGACGTCCCATGTGCGTGTGACCCGGGCGCTGCGCTGCATTTTCCTGGTGGACTGTCGGTACTGCGGGGGCGTCCGGCGGTAAGGCCTGGGGAACGAGATGCTTGCTATCCTGGCCTGGCCTGGACCTTCTGGGCCTGTAGAGCAGGACCCAGTGAGTCAAGTAGTGATAAGATGAGTCCTACACGCTGGGAGAACATAGTACGCTCACTTTTCCCAGCCGCTCAACCCACATGGAGCAGGAGGTGGGAGTCTGCTCAGATTTTGGTTTCCTGGCACTGGGTCTGGGGTCTCCCCTGTCTTACCTGCAGCCTCCTGGGGCTGGCTTCTCTCTCTGAGCACATCAGTTGCTGAAACACAGCAGCGGCGGCAGCCCAGCTCCAACTTGGCAGGCTGACACCCCCACTGAGCCTGGGGGTGCTGGACTCAGCCTGCCCACCAGCCTGGAGATAAGCGTAGTTCTGAAGGATCCATCTGGAAAATCTCTTGGCTGGGGCACTATTGATGAGAGCAGACTAGCGGTTCATTCTTCAGGCCTATCCTCAAAGCTGGAAGCCAGTGTCCCAGGAGCAGATGGCCCCCAAATGTCTCTGTGTATCCCACATCCCGCTCAGGGAAGCTTTGTGCCCGAGGCCGTGCACTTGGCCTTCTGGCCTTCCCTCTGTCACTCACAGGGCCCTTGTCTTCTAGGGCTCCATGAGCAAGGGGAGGGGCTGCGTGTGTCGCACCTGTCACAGACCAGGGTGCAGTGGGACTTAGTGTGTGAATCAGGAGCCCCAGGTCCCCATCTTGCCCCTAGAGTTCCAGACAGCCCTCCCCGCTTCACCCCTTCCTGCCCCGCTCTCTCCGCAGCAACCTGCGCCAGATCTTCCAGTCCCTGCCACCCTTCATGGACATCCTCCTGCTGCTGCTCTTCTTCATGGTCATTTTTGCCATCCTTGGTGAGTCCATGCACCCCAGGGCCGGCGGCCCCTGAACATCAAAGCCACGGCTGAAGGAGCATTGACTTTGACAGTGTTAAAAGTCCAGAAAGGAAAAAACAAAACAAAACAGAACAAAACATCCAGAAAGGTCTCACAAGTGGTTCAACTCCCATGACCTTCAACTTGGGAGATCCACTATTAGGAAGAAAACGGGAGCCACGCTGTATCTTTCCGCGAGGTCAGTTCCCTTTCCCGTCAGAGCTCCCGCCTGACCTAGGCTACCGTCGCACACACATATCTCTATAGTTACACTTCCTGTTTCCTTCAACCACAAGTAAGTGCGATTGCTTTGCATAGTGAAGCATCTTACATAAGTGGTCACGTAACGTGTGTGTGCCCTCCTGCGAAGTTTCTTCTGCTTTCACTATTATACATCACACAGCTGGGAATGCTCGCACCATCTGTGAGAGTTTGTCCAGGGTGTGTGTCTGGGGAGCATGTGCACACTTCAGCCTCCCCAGGTTCAAAAGCAAGATCATGGCCTTTCGAACCCTGGAGAAGCCTTGCCTCTTTAGATAAGGCCAGATATTAATGTGACAGCCACATCCAGACACAGGGCTTAGACAGTGGAGACTCTGGAACATGGCTGGGAAGCTTGGAGTCTCTTCTTTGGACCTGGGATGGTGAAGACAGGGGAACCAGAGAGCCCTGCCTCTAAGGCCAGCGCCTCAGGCCCTTCTGATTGCTGTGCGCTGAGCCATTGGCTCCCGGGTCACCTCCTGCCCTGCCCCTTACCACCCCTGGTCTCTACAGAATTCCCTTTCTGCTCCAAGGGGGCTACTTCTCCTGAGGTCAAAGCTTCTCCCCTTTCCCCACTCAGAACTTCAGGGACTCAGGGAATAGCCTATTCCAAGACGGAGGCTACTAGTGGTCCCCTCTCGGGACTCTGGGCCATAAGAGAACAAGGGGATCCCTTCGGAACTGTTACTTGGCTGTCCTGTTCCGCAAACCAAAATTGCAAACCAGCAGTCTGGTTTCCAAGTCCAGCCTTGGTCTGGAAATGTTGAGCCAACATTTAAAAATTAGATTTCTTGCCTGAAAATACAGATTTCCAGCCCTGATTTTTTTTAATCTTTTTTTTTAATTAACAAATTGGAGATGGAATTGTCATATATAACATCGTATTAGTTTTGGGGGCATAACATAACAACTTGATGCTTGTGTATATCATGATCCCTACAGTAAGTCTTGTTAATATCCATCCCCATACAGTTATAGCTTTTTTTCTTGTGATGAGAACTTTCAAATAGATGATATATGATCTACTCTCTGAGCAACTTCCAAATACATGATAGTGTTGTTAACTAGCCATCGTGCTGTACATGTGGCCTTTTCAGTGGTTCTTGGGCCACATCTCCAAAGGGCAACATTTCTGCCATGTCCAAGCACACCTGCTCCTTCAGACAGAGCACGGAGTGTTGCCCAGAATGCCCGAGTCCCCACCACTCCCTGATGCTCTCCCTCTGCCCCCCTGCGCTCGTTTACATTAGTGCAATCCTTTCATGTCTGGGTTGGGGTCCTCTGCTCTAACCTTTTTTTATGTTTTCTGCCACCTTCTAGGTTTCTACTTGTTCTCCCCTAATCCTTCAGACCCTGTAAGTAATCTCTGTGTTTGTCTTTCTTTTTTTGTTGTCATTCTTGGTGTTTTAAAAAATTTTTTGTTTGCTTGCTTGTTTTTAGAGAGAGAGAGAGAGAGCACATGCGTGCATGGGAGGGGGCAGAGGGAGAGAGAGAATCTTACACAGTTTCCACGCCAATGTGGGGCTTGACCCCATGACCCTGAGATCATGACCTGAGCTGAAATCAAGAGTCAGATGCTTAACCGACCGAGCCATCCAGGCATGCCTATCTGTTTCCTTTTTTTATGTGGGGACTTTCCCCTCAGGGGAATGTTTGACCACGGCCACAATAGGAAGGTCTCTCAGCCCAACTTATGGCGCTGGAAAGCTCCTGTCCCATACTTGAACTGCTCCCTTCTTTAAGCACCAAGGGAATCCCCCTTCCTGCCCTTGAGACACGTTTCCAGGATCATAGTCCCAGTCAATGGTCTGCTTCTGCCAGAAGCGCAGAGTTCAGGAAGGCAGAGGCAGCTGGACTCCGCATTTGCTCCTTCCTCTGTCCTCCGCAGGATTCCTTGGGAGGAGGCGGAGTTGGTGGGGTGGGAGGGGAGGACAGGCCAGGGCACTCCAGGTGGCCCATGGCGGTCTGTTTCTGGTGCCAGTGCATTCTTCTGCCTTCTTTCCCTACAGTACTTCAGCACGCTGGAGAACAGCATCGTCAGTCTGTTTGTCCTTCTGACCACAGCCAAGTGAGTGTGGGCTCTGCTTGGGCCTGGGCCCTCTGCCGGTGCCCCAGGGTCTTCTCTTTTCAGCCAAGAATGTTCCACACCCGCGCGCAGACAGGTGCCTGGGGATGGGGGTGGCCTGATGAGCTCGAAGCCCATGGACTGAGAGGAGGGAAGGCAGAACAGAGAGCTGTCCTCTGGGAGGACGGAGAAGGGGAGAAAGCTGGGGGGCCCTGCGGTAATGCTCTGCACATCCAGTTTCCCAGACGTGATGATGCCCTCCTACTCCCGGAACCCCTGGTCCTGTGTCTTCTTCATCGTCTACCTCTCCATCGAGCTGTACTTCATCATGAACCTGGTGAGTGAGCACATGTCTCGCCCCCTTGGAGCTGCCATCCCAGCCGGCACAGCACCGGGCACCGAGGGGATGAAGTAGAGACCGTTCGTGGCGTCCTTTGGGGAGGGGTCCCAGGTCATGGTCAAGTGTGGCGTGGCAACAAACACCCTGCGGGGACCTGAGTTCCGCTGCTTACAGAGGCGTAGCCTCCCCAAGGTGGTGCTGCTGAGCCGTTAGCACTGGAGCCAGCCTGCTAGGTCAGGCCACCTGGGGCTGTTTGTTTTCCAGCAAACATGAGTCAGACTAACTATAAAAGCTGGTTGGGGCGCCTGGTGGCCCAGTCAGTTGAGCGACCACCTCTTGATTTCAGCTCAGGTCATGATCTCAGGGTCGTGAGATCGCCCCTTCTTCCCCTCATCCCCGCACACACCTGTGCTCTCCCTCTCTCCCCCTAAATCAATAAATAAATAATAAAAGAACTATGAAAGCCGTGGCCAGGCATTGGGCAAAGTGCTTTATATATGAGGATTAAATGATTTATCACAAAACCCCTGGAGCTACTATTACAATTCTCAGCATACCAACGCGGAAACTGGGGGCCAGAGCGGCACAGTGACTTGCCCACAGCCACACAGTGTGGGGCGGCCCGGTGAGCTGGTCGGACCGCAGAGCCCGCTGCACCCACGCGTCTGTTTACCTCCCCACCCCCCACCAACCGGGAACCATCAGAAAAGCCAACACAGGGCACCCTCTGCTCAGAAGAACATGATGTCCCCGCACGCACTGGGAACTTTGGGGGTGTTTGCCGAGGCCCACCTGGCCACCAGGAAGGTTCCTGCCATCAGCAGGTCGCCCTGAAGAGGAGGCTGAACGTCAGGCCCACGTCGAGAGCACACGTCAGTGCCAGAACTATCAGAGAAGCTTTATCAAGTCTTGCATTTATTTTTTAATTATTTTTAGTTTTTTTTAAAGATTTTATTTATTTATTTGTCAGAGAGAGAGAGAGGACAATTGGGAAGCGGCAGGCAGAGGGAGAAGGGGACCTCCCCACTGAGCAGGGAGCCCGTTAAGGAAACGCATCCCAGGACCTTGAGATCTTGACCCGAGCCGAAGGCAGATGCCTAACAGACTGAACCACCCAGGTGGCCCCTCGGCTTATGTTTTATTATTATTTTTAAGATTTTATTTTTAAGTAATCTGTACACCCAGTGTGGTGCTGGAACTCACAACACTGAGATCAAGAATCATATGCTCTCCCAGCTGAGCCAGCCAGGTGGCCCAAGTCTTGTGATTATTTTTATCCTTTCAAGAGCGTCCTTACCCTGCTTCCCACAGTTAGGCCCACTGTAGAAATGGAAAGCACTTGCCCTGGGGTAGACTTGTGAAATGTCCTAAAAACTGGAAGTCTTAAAAAGGAAAATATTTTCCTTTTTTTAATTCTTTAAAACCAAAATGCTGGCTATCTATATACATGTTATAGTTCTTATGTACTGTCATCAGTTTAGAATCATAAAAATATATTCTGTGTGACTGATTTGCTTCCATTTGTAACATATTTAGAGCTGCGAAAATCTAGGGCATGGGTCAGCAAACTGCAGCCTCCTGGCCAAAGCCAGCCCACCGCCTGTTTCTATAAATAAAGTTTTATTGGCCCACCGCCATGTCCATTTGTTTATGCATCATCTGTGGCTGATTCCGTGCTACAGCTGCAAGGTTGAGTAGTTTTAACAGACACCATCTGGCCTTCAGAGCCTGAAATATTTGCTGTCTGTCCCGCTACAGAAAAAGTTTGCTGACCCTCCCTTGATCTAAAGGGGAGTGATGGTGGACCCCTTCAGAGGGATGGAGAAGACAAGAGAGTTTCCCTCAAAATATTTTCGAGAGGAAAAGAAAGCGTTTCCAAAAAAGCCTTCTCTGAATGCTGCTCCCGCCCTCCCGGTGCCCTTCGATAACGCAGACTGTATCATTAATACGCCAGCTCTGGAATTAGGCAGCCTGGGAATGTTGTGCCCTGGAGGGCAGACTGCCCCACTGCCCTGATTTTTGGGGCCATGCATGGAGCCGTGACTCACAGGGAGCAAGGGGGGCTGGCGGGAAGAAGCGTCCTGTGCAGCCGCGCTCCTTCCTGTTTGGAAGTTGGGATGGACCCAGGCTCTCTGGCCATGAGACTGGGCCGAACTGGGTGTAGAACCCAGTGTGTTTCTCTTGCCGCTTCCCCTTAGAACCCTGCCCAGCCTGTCATGTGCTTGGGTGGAAAGGAGCACTTGGAGGAAAATAGAATAATGACTTCATGTATCCGAGAGAAAACTTAGAAATAGCCGTGGATGGCCTTCCCCTGCTGATGCTTAGAGACAAACTTCCTATATAAGGGGCAGGTGGGAGGGTCTTCTCAAGCCCCACCCCCTGGGGGGTGTGGCTGGAACCGCCCAACCCCTTGAGGCCCCACCCAGCAGGGGAGCCAGGTCCTGTGTTCTTTGCTCATAGCTTCTGGCTGTGGTGTTCGACACCTTCAACGACATTGAGAAACGCAAATTCAAGTCCCTGCTGCTGCACAAGCGAACCGCCATCCAGCACGCCTACCGCCTGCTCATCAGCCAGCGGGTAGGGACAGCTGGGGTGGACCTGGCAGGGGAGTGGTCCCTGCTGCCCCTCACTTGCCCCGAGCAGCCCCCGAAGCATGGCAGGGCCAGCAGCCAGGAGTGGTGCCCCTGGGAGAACAGGGAAGAGCTGGGTGCCCTGGGATCCCTTGTTGTCCTTGGGCGTCCCCCCCAGGGAAGGGGCAGTCTGGGCTCTGCATCTTCCTGCGTTCACACGGCCGTCTGCCCTGTCCCCGCAGAGGCCCGCCGGCATCTCCTACAGGCAGTTTGAAGGCCTGATGCGCTTCTACAGGCCCCGGATGAGTGCCAGGGAGCGTTACCTGACTTTCAAGGCCCTGAATCAGAGCAACACACCTCTGCTCAGGTAGGACTGGACCAGGTGGGGCTGGGTGGCCAAAGGCGCTTGTGAGGCAGAGCCGCAGCGGGCAAAGGCCCCAGCAGGTGGGGGGCAAAGACGCTTGTAGAGACGAGTTTTCCCCACAGAGATTCTTCTACATGCAGATGGTATCGTGCATCAGGTTTCTTTTCACAAGTAACAGAAGTCCAGGCCAAACCCAGTTCAAGCTGGCTTGACAGAAAAGGAATGCGCAGGCTCATGAAATGGACCGGCCCCGCCACTTGCTCTCAGCCCTGAGCGAGGTGGGGTAACGCTCTGCAAGCAGAGCCCCAGGGCCGGGTGGGCGCACATGCACACACGCACACACTCACACACAGGCTCTCAGCCCTGGCAGAGCCTCCAGAACCAGCCCTGAGATCTGCATGGGCAGTTTTGGTGTTCCAGACCTCTGATGATCAGAACCCTTCTTTCTGGGCAAGGAAGCGGGCCAGCTTTAGAAACAGCAGTAACCGAGCTCTGTTTGGGCTGAACTCAGCCCCCGGTCTTCCATGAAGTCCTCTGCTAGCAGAGGCCTGTCTAAGAGTTACAGCCATCCAGGGGCGATGAACGGTGTCTGTGGTCAGTGTAGACGAAGCAGATTCAGTATGTGTGGCACCTGGAGGGAGGAGACCCAGGTAAGGGTCCCAGGGGCCCCAGGTGCTGAAACTTGGGGGTGTCCCCTCCCCCATTGAAAGGACCGCAGGTGGACAAGGGAGACCTGAAGCTCAGTGGGAACAAGTTCTGATTTTTTTTTAACCTTTTCATGTTGCTTACAACAGCCTAAAGGACTTTTATGACATCTATGAAGTCGCTGCCTTGAAGTGGAAGGTGAGTGCTTGTGTGTGCGGGACCGAAGACCAGAGAGCCGGAGAGGGAGTAGGGCCGGCTGCTGGGGGGAGGGGGGATGAGGCCCACTGCCCCGGAGGCCCAGCTCCTTCCCGGCTGGAGCACCTCCCAGCTCTCGGCTTGGCGCCCCGCACTGCAGGCCTCCCACATGCCCTGACAGTTGCCCTGCAGGTTCCTCGTTAGGAGCACTGAATCTCGGGTAGACCCCGTTAGTCACAGACATTGGGCAAGTTACCGAACCTTCCCAAGGCTCGTCTGACCTGGAAAATGGCAGAACAATGATCCCTACCTACAGTCACCTTCAGGATTACACGAAAAGAAGGCAGGTGCGTGGCACCACTTACAGGCTCCGTGGACAGTGGCGTCACGGTCCTTATTTCCGCCCCTGAGTGTTTTCATTGTTCCCCAAGTTAGCCAGGGCGCAGGGCAGGAAAGCGGCAGCCTGACCCCGGGGGCAAGGTTCTGCTCACCATCCTCACAACCCCTCTCCATGGCCCTGTCTCCTGGCCAGGCCAAGAGAAATCGAGAACACTGGTTTGATGAGCTTCCCAGAACAGCATTCCTCATCTTCAAAGGTAAGGTTGACCTGAGTATGACACCTGGGCAGCTGGGGACAGATGGAGGCTTCCAGAGACCATAGACAAGCATTTGAAGAGCCTGCTCCCTGGGTGTGTGTGTACACGTGTGTCTGGATGTGTGCGTACCAGAGGCAGACAGTGCGCTCACCCCAGCAGGCAGGTAAGTGCAGTTTTTAAAAAGGTAATAGGACCGCATTATCAATTCTCTTCTCAAAACCTGCTTTTGGGCCTAATAACGGATTCCAGCTATCCTCCTGTGGCAGGATATATAGTGAGTATAGATGGTCCCTGACATCATGCTTGCCCAGCATAAAATTCAAAATTCTCAAATCCAAGTGTTGCCCCTTAGTTGAATGCCAGTTCTGAAGTTCTGTTGCAGGGCGTGGTTAGCTCTCAGGGGATTCCGAGTGCAAAAAGCCTGAAGCCCGGGTGCGGGCCATTGGGAACAATAGTCAGGATGGTGTAGCCTATTCTGTGATTTCTTCCACAGCTAGGGCTTTGGGCACTACTGTTAGCCTGTAGTCTTTAGAGGGTTTTCCATTCCATGGAGTGATAGTTATTCAAGTGGGTGAACATAGTCCCGGGTCGAGGCCAGCAACAAGTTAAGGTTAGCGGTGGCCAGCAAAGCTTCGCTCTGCTCCATTCTGGCTCCGAGCTGCCCGGGCTCTCCCCAGAGCAGCTGTTGGCTCTGTGTTCTTGCCCGAGCACCGGCGTGGGGTTGCCCTCGGAGCATGTCCTCCTTCCTCACCCCTGGGCATAAACACCCCGAATGCTCATGTGTGTGAGGTGTGTGGTATGGGAAAGTGTTCTTGCAAATGGAGATTTCGATGTTAACATGTCTTCTCTTCAAATAGGAATTAATATCCTGGTGAAGTCCAAGGCCTTCCAGTATTTCATGTGTAAGTGTGAAATACCGCAGCTCCAGGCCCCATCCTGCCCGAGTCTTTCACGCTCCAGAAGGTGGAGAGGCAAGGGATTAGCCGTGCCGCTGTGTGGTTGACTTTTTATTACAGAAAATGCCAAGCCTGTGTAAAAGTGGGGGGAGGATAATGAGGCCCACATACCCATCACCCAGCATCAGCGGCTGTCACCCCACGGCCGGTCTTTCTGTCTGTCTGTACCCACCTCGCTGGGGCTCATCATCCCCTCTCTAGACCTGGAGGTTTTGGAAGCAGATTTCAGAACCACAAGAAGTGTTTGGTTGCTCTGTCACTTGAGTCGGTGTCAATCTATAGGTTTCTCTTCCCTCCCTTTTCTCCATCTTGTGACACTGAGTTGAAGAAACAGGACTGTTGGCCTTCAGTCTTGTTTTTGCATGTTCCTCTGTTGTGTATTTCCTGTCATTCCTGTCATCCAGTGGTTACATCTAAAGCTGTGTTTTCCAGTGTGGTAGCAATTTGCCAGGTGTGGCTATTTAAATTTAAGCAACTAAAATGAAAAAAGCCACAGTAGCTACATTTCAAGTGCTCAGTCACTGCAGACAGCTAATGACTACCAGTCGGGCAGCCCAGAGGAGGCAATTTCCGTTGTCCTAGGAAGTCCTCTTGGACAGTACTGATGGAGCGTCCTGATGGCGTTCAGCCTTTCGAAGGAACCCTGGTTCCATTTAGTGGGAAATGGTGTTTAGACACCACAGTTTGAAACGCTGAAGGTGCTCATGGCTTGGAGTTGGTTATTATTTCTAGACCTTTCCATGGACAGAGGTGGGATTTTGCTTTTAAAGATAAACCATATCAGGAGTTGATCCTGACTTTTCTAATTCAAATCCAGGACTATTGCATTTTTACCGAACTTCCTCACCCTTTCATACCCAGATCCCACCCCTGGCCCCCTCTGTCTTAAATCCTGGTTCCCAATACCACTCACACAGTTACTCATTCGCTGTACCGCACAGTAGACTCATAACCGTCTCCAGATGGCGATCCCAACACAGTCCCAGCAACACAGAGACTAGAACACCACTCCCCCAGGGAAATATGTTCACATGACACATGTTAAAGTCATCTGTAGTAGTCCTTTCTCCAAGTGGCGGTGTTGCCACCTGGACACACATTTAGGTTTCTTTATTTCATTTTATTTTTGATTTTCAGGGATTGCTGTTTTGACATCTTTGTTTTATACTTTTGTAAATTACCTATGTGGTTCCAAGTCAGATCTACAAAACAAATATATTTAAGGATATCTCATGTACATCCAGTCAAACCTCCTCCAATGGGTAACTTTTATTTTGGTTTCTTCTTCCATTATTTAAAAACTATAAGTAGATGTATATGTATTCCTATCCCCATGTCTTAACTCAATGATGGCATACTTCATATACACTTTTTCCCACTTTGCTTTTTTTCCCTTAACCACATATCCCAGAGATCACTCCCCATCGATATAGGGAGATGTCCCTCATTTCTTTCTAGAGTTGATACATCACTGTTTCATGAATGTGTCATAGTTGATCCAACCAGTCCGCTGTTGATCATTTAGGGCACTTCTAGATTTTTGCTCTCACAAACAGTTCTCCAGCAAATAGCTTGCAGGACACGTTGATTTGTGTTTTGCTGTTGTCTCATGGGGGTGGATCGCTAAGAAGTGAGGCTGGTGTGTAAAAGGCCAAATGAATATGTCGTTCTGCTAACTAGCTCATGTAGTCGTCTTAAAATCACCTGTCTCTAGGGAAGGGTAACCATTTTAATGTGCAAATGTCTTTTACACTGATGTGGAATGGCCTGTAGGATTTACTGAGACCACTGGTATCCCTACGGCGACATAGAGCATGCTTCTGGAAACCTGTGGCTGTTTTTCTGAGTGAAACCACTGGTTGATGTAGCTCCTGTGAAAGCACTGATCTAACCCATGGGTGTGTGGAGCATCTCCTGGGGGCTGCTGGGAAAGTCGCCAGGGGGCTACAGTGCTGAGCTGTAGGTTCGTACACCCATCCGTATTTTCTCTCTTATGGGCCTGTCTGTTTGCAGACCTGGTGGTGGCCGTCAACGGGGTCTGGATCCTTGTGGAGACCTTCATGTTGAAAGGTGAGCCCTGGCCGGGGGACCAGCCGGTCCTGTGGGCACACCTGCCGCCCCCTTGCCCCACCTGACCTCCCACCTCTTGTCTCACAGGCGGGAACTTCTTCTCCAAACAGGTGCCCTGGAGTTACGTCGTCTTTCTGACTAGTAGGTTTCTGAATGTGGCTTTGCTGAATTGCTTGTCTGAAACCCTGGCCTGGGAGGGAAAACCTCAGAAGGGCCTCGATGTCTGCTCAGGCCGGGTGTGGGAGGGGCTGGGGTCAGGCCCCTACTAACTGCCTCCTCCTGTTCCCAGTCTACGGTGTGGAGCTGTTCCTGAAGGTTGCTGGCCTTGGCCCCGTGCAATACCTGTCCTCCGGGTGGAATCTGTGAGTGGACTGCGTGTTTCTTAACCATGGCCGAGACCGAGAGGGCCGTGGGTTCGCTCCCTACACACCCACAGCATGCGCGGTGGTCTGCAGTGGCCGGAGGAGGGGCCAAGGACAGGATAAGGCCTTTGTCTCCAGGAAGAGTTCTGCGTGTGGCTCTGGGACCTGCCAGCATCAGGCCCTTGTCCTACTCTCTCGGGCCCTCCTTGCGTATTCCTCCTAGACATGGCCTCTTTTTTTTTTTTTTTTTTTAAAGATTTGATTTATTTACTTGAGAGAGAGACAGTGAGAGAGAGCATGAGAGAGGAGAAGGTCAGAGGGAGAAACAGACTCCCCAAGGAGCTGGGAGCCCGATGCGGGACTCGATCCTGGAAATCTGGGATCATGACCTGAGCTGAAGGCAGTCGCTCAACCAGCTGAGCCACCCAGGCACCCCTAGACATGGCCTCTTACGGGGCCTTAGGCTGGCTGGCTCTATCTAGTCATTTAGTCCCTGTGCCCATCGTCGACAACTAAGCTCTTTGCTTCTCCGTAATGATTCCATCAGAGAAGGAAGCTCCTCCACCCACTTCAGTCAGCCGCTAGCTGGGGGTGGTGAAGAGACCTGAGCAGCTCTCGGCCCCGTTCCACAGACACCTCCAAGGCCCCCTCTCTCGAGGGGGGCTGGCTGGCTGGCCTTGCGGGGAACCCAGCCTGCCCATCCTGCCCCTTCCTCAGTGACCTCATCGGGGTCAGAGGTCACCCATATAACCCAACATCTGCCGTTAGACCAGTGTAGGACCTTGGGGCATTGGAGGGGGTGGTGTTTCCTGGGCATTTCTGATCCCTGCTGTGTATGCTGTGCCTGGGGTCCAGCCAAGTCGGCCTCAGAAACCCCAGGGCAGAAGGAAGCTGCTTCCAGAGCTGTGCAGCTGCAGGCTCTCGCTCTTACTGGGGTCAGCATGTGGGTTCCCTGGAAGGGAGCACTGAGAAGGGGACTGGGGAGCAGGGAGCGCGGGAGGGAGGTGGGCCCGGGCAGGCTGAATGGACTTTGCTTCTCCCTGTCCCTCCCAGGTTCGACTTCTCGGTCACAGTGTTCGCCTTCCTGGGACTGCTGGCTCTGGCCTTCGACATGGAGCCCTTTTATTTCATAGTGGTCCTGCGTCCCCTCCAGCTGCTGAGGTGACAGGGGCAGGGGCAGGGTGCGGAAAGCCTTGGGGCTGGTCTGGGATGTGGCAGGACGGTGCCAGAAGATTCACGAGCCTGGTGTCAGAGACGCACCCCCTGTGGAGGCACCTGACTCCTGTCTCCACTTGTGGGGCCTGTGGCTTGCCTATCTCCCCACTTCGCGGGTGACGCTTGCCTCTGACCATGGAGGGGAAGCATGGCCCATGGTGCGGGTGACCTTGGCCTGCAGCCACAGAGACACATGAGCTCAGGTTCCTAAACCAGAAGGCCACAGCCTCTGAGGGTGCAGGGGGATTTTTGGCACAGCACCTTGTCAAGAAAAACCCTCCCTGGTCTCCGCTTTTCTGCAGAGACGGCTGTGGGGCACTAGTAAGGCACCCCGTTCCCACCTGGGGGTCGTGAGCTCTTGGTGTCTCCAGTGGATTGTGGTATCCAGCCATGATCCCATACGTGTCCTTCCTAGGAGGAGAGGTGGACGTGGGCACGATCGGGGGCAGTGTTTCTAGAAGAACCCACAGCTGTGCCCCTGTGGTGGTGGCCAGGGGTGGGGGGATGTCCGCTTCCTCCCCACACACCATGGCTCTTTCTTGGCCACCGAGCCTCTGTGCCCCCAGTTCCTCTGCAGGCGTGGCTTCTGTTCCCTTCTTGCCTCCCTGTGTCGGGTGAGGCCTTGTCTCTCTTGGAGCCTCCTGGTTCTGTTGCTGACCAGTGGCAAACAGCCACGGCTGCCTCTTCCACCAAAGAAGAGGCTGGGGATGCCCCTGGGCCAGCAGCAGGGTGGGCAGCAGGGCTCGGGTGGGCGAGAGGCTCGGGCCATCCCCTCCCGTCCGTGCTGGGGGTGGGGGCTGCGGCCACTCTGAACGCCACCTGGTCTCTTCCTTCAGGCTGTTCAAGTTGAAGAAGCGCTACCGCAACGTGCTAGACACCATGTTTGAGCTGCTGCCCCGCATGGCCAGGTACCGCCCGCCTCTCGGCCCCCGGGGCCAGGCGCCCCGAGGCTTGCGCCCCCAGGGGGGCAGCTGGGTGGTAGTCGGGGGAGAGGAGGCGGCCCGCAGAGGACTGACATCGAGGGTCTGAAGGGTCTCCAAGGAGACTGAGCTGTTGACCACCACAGGTCTCCCTGGTACCACTTTCCTCCACTGACCTGTCTGAAATACTGAGTAGGGAGGGCAGGGAGCTGTCCACTCACTTACCACCTGTGTCTACATTCACAGGTAAGGGGTCACCTGTGAGTCTACCTTCACAGGTAAGGGGTGAATCTCCGGTAAGGGGCATCTGTTAATAGAGTCCTGGCTCGAGCCGTTTTTGACCCCAGACCTGAATCACGAGGCCCCTTGCCTGCAGGCACTTTCCAGTCGGTAAACCTGGCTAGGGGCATGCCTGTCCGTCAGTCAGCGCAGTGGGTCTGAGGACGCGGGGCTGCCGGAGGCGCCGGTCTCTCCTGCCTGGCCCCCAGTGACCCTGTCCCTCCTGACCCTCCTCCCCAGCCTGGGCCTCACCCTGCTCATTTTCTACTACTCCTTCGCCATCGTGGGCATGGAATTCTTCTGCGGAATCCTCTACCCCAACTGCTGCAAGTGAGTACACGGCGGCCCCCCCAACCCTGCCCGCCCCCAGGCAGCCCGTGTTTCCCGAGGCCCCAGGCCAGGACCGGCGTGCTGCCCCCAGCCCCTCTAAGTGGGTCCCCCGCAGCCTTGGGGGCCGCAGGGACACAGTCTCTGAGCCACAGCACACTTCGAACCCCCTGGAATCACTTTGCTTTGCTTTCTGGGGCCTTAGTTGAATACAGTAGCCACGTGAGGGACCTGGACTCAGAGGGCTGTCTCTGAAGTGAGGACATCTGAACAGGTTTCCTATCCCCTTGCCCTTGCCCTTGGGCTGAGGTCTGAAGGCCGCCCTTCAACTGGGAGCGGCCTGAGGCCCGACTTCTTTGGTTTCCTCCCACTTCTCTGGGGGCGATGGGGACTCGGCAGACACATCGGCTCAGGCCTCCTGGCAGCACTGATGGACACCCACAGGAAGGCCTTTGGGGGCCGGGGTAGAGTGTGGAGAGCACCAGCTCCCTTGACCTCTCCCTCCTCCACGCCACCACAATGAAAGCAGTGTGCTCGGACATTAATTCTCCAGTGAGTGTTCTCCAAACTTTAGCCCATGAGGCCTCAAGCACAGACTCCTTCCAAAGACACTGGCAGCCGTCTTGAGTGTCAGGCTAGGCTCAGATCCAGGCCGAGAACAGCGGGTCACAAACTCCACAGTGGGCCAGAGCCACCAGGGCAGCTGCCCAAGGTCTGGGACTCTGCATTCTGAACAAGTCCCCTGGAGGCCCAAGGACCAGACACACGGAAACATCGGCATGAATGTTAACCGAGCGGACAGAAAGGGCGACAAGGAGAGCTGCAAATAAGCTCTTAGAACAGGGGCAGCCTTTCGGAGCATCCCGACCTGGTGCTGGGGCGAGCCTGGCAAGGGGGTTTCTCAGGGTCAGCAGGGCCACTGTCCGGCACCCAGGCCCCAGAGCAGATCACAGGTGGGCAGAACCAGGGCAGACACTGCCCTTCTCTCCCTCCAGTGGCTGGGAGGGAGATGGCTTCCCTGGTGGCAGAGCAATGCCCAGTGGATGCAGATAAGCAGGGGGCAAGCCCAGGAGTCCCCAGCTACGCCCAGCTGGTGAGAGGAGCCAAGGGCCGCCCTTGAGCCGGGAACGTGGGCCGGAGAGCTGGGGGCTGGGCCAGGATGGCCGCTCCCGGGTCAGAGCTTGGTTCGCTTAAGCCTTTTGTCCTCTGTCGAGGTGACCCATATTCTTGCGACCTTCCCTTCTGCCCCTCTGTCTCCCTGGCCAGTACGAGCACTGTGGCCGATGCCTACCGCTGGCTCAATCACACCGTGGGCAATAAGACTGTCGTGGACGAAGGCTACTACTATCTCAATAACTTTGACAACATCCTGAACAGCTTCGGTGAGTGCAGAGGCCACAGGCAGCACAGTCCCCAGACCCACTGCCTTTGTCAGTCACCGCGGGCCCCAGATGGGTCCTAGCAGAGCTGTCCGAAGCTTCCCGGGTCCTCTGGAGCCTCAGCAGGGCCTGTGGTTGGCCCTGTCACAGGGAGGTCGGGCCACCAGCTTTCATTCCTGGGAGCGAGAGCTCATGCTTTGCTCGGAAGGGGACAGCCCCACAGTTGCAGGGTGGGACAGCCACACCAACCTGCCACAGTGCCCTGCACTGACCCCAGCTCAGGTCCACACGGGGCTGCTCCTGTGTTCTGTGGAGAGGCTGGGGCCAGGGCAAGGGCAGGGGTAGGACATGGCTCAAGAGGAATGGGAGCCCCGCACAGCATCCCAGAACCACAGCAAGTCAGGTCCGAGTACTCTTACCCCGCCGCCCGACCCCAGCCCTGGTTCGTCCCAGGGTGCTGAGGCAGCGGGCATGCTCTTTGGGAGATAGGCCAAGCTGGCAGCACTTGTGGGGTGTGCGCTCAGGGAGGGCCTTGGAACGCACAGCTCACGCTGGCAGATGAGGACGCCATCATTTAGGTGCGTGGTACCCCGGACACGTGGAGAGAGGCCACTTGAAACAGACTTGGAAAAAGTGAGTCTCGTTCTCTCTTCCCTTTGGCAGTGACCTTGTTCGAGCTCACAGTTGTCAACAACTGGTACATCATTATGGTAAGGCCCTCGGTCGGCTCCTGGGGGCATCCTCCCACCGTCCTCTGTGGCCAGCTCTGGTCTTGCCTGGCCCCCGAGGGGATGTGTCACTCTTCTGTGCTCTGTCGGGGTTGGGGGCCTGGGTCACACCGGGTTGGGGTTCTGCCCAGAGCCCACGGTGCAGGCTGGGCCCCAGGAGCCACCCCTCTGCGTCTGCATCCCTGCCCCATGCGTGTCCCCTAGTGGCCTGGAGATGCCTCTTAGGGTCTCTCCTCCCACCGCTGTCAAGGAGCTGTGTGGCAAGGGTTGTTAGGTTTTGTTTTCTATCCTTAAATTCTTCCAAGTCTTCCATCCCTGCTTGGGACAAAGACTGCCCGTGTCAGTGCGGAGCCCCACCACCCTGGGGAGCGTCCAAGGCTCTTGCAGCATGGAAGAGTTTTTAGACCCCGGGAGTGAGGGCCCCCCCACCCCGTCCTGTGTCTCCCACAACCCCAGGCAGATCGGGCAGGGTCTGTAAAGAGCATGTGGGGGACCATGGAGTGGCCCAAGTGCACAGTGACCCGGCCCCGCCCAGGCGCTCACTCACTGGCCACCTCCCCATGTCCCCAGGAAGGCGTCACCTCTCAGACCTCACACTGGAGCCGCCTGTACTTCATGACTTTTTACATCGTGACCATGGTAGGTCCCTGGCCACGCTCTCTGCCCTTCAACACTCAGAGCTTCCAGCTGCCCCTGCCTGGTGGGCGGCCACTGAGGGACGAGGGGCCGGGACTTGGGGTCAGCATCTGACAGAGCTCGGCCGGAGTCGGGTCCTGCAGCAGCTCATGCACCCCTTCCCACTCTCTGCGCCCGGCCAGGTGGTGATGACCATCATCGTCGCCTTCATCCTCGAGGCCTTCGTCTTCCGAATGAACTACAGCCGCAAGAACCAGGACTCGGAAGGTCTGTGCAAGCTGCCGTGGCCAGAGCCTTCCCACTGCTCGTGTGCCTGGTGCCCGGCCGTCTGGCTGTCCAGTCCTGCTGTCTGGCTGTCCAGCTGTCCAGGCTTCTGGCAGTTCAGCGTGTCTGTCTGGTTTATCTGTTACATCTCTCACGTGCATTGATTTTCAAATTCTTGTCTTTTGATTTTCAAACACTTGTTGATGGGAGAAGGCTTTTGATATCATGTTCAAAATAAAAACAGTCCATGTCCGAGATTAGAAGACTCGCAGAGCAGAGACAGGCCTATTGTGAACACAACAGCCTCTGGCTGTCCTTTCCGCTGCGACCTCCGCATCTCTAAATCACACGGTCACGGTGGGGTTCTAGATTGAAAGGGTGTGAATGCCACACCAGCGGCTCCTCCTCCTGCAGCTGGGTGACCGCAGCTCCAGTAATGGCCTCGCGTCTTCCGGGATGCAGAGCTTTGTGCGTACCGATCCTTCCAGATTCTCCGTCAGAGCCGCTACAGACCTGTTCATTGTTTCCAAATCTGTCTTATCAGGCCATCTGACCGTTTTGACTCAGAGACTCCCTGCCGAAACCCTCTGTCCCCTGGAAGCTGCTGGCCCCGCCAGCGTCCCCCGCACCTGCAGCAGAGGGAGGGAAGGGATGTGCGTGCCCGACAGTGAGGGTTTGCGGTGGGGGCGCCATGCTGATGCGGGTTTTCTCAGGAAAGGAACCTTAGGACGCCTGCCGGGGCCGCAGGGAGGAGGGCCGAACCAGGCCAAGCCAGATCAGGGAGCTCTGAGCCCCAGGCTCCTTCCCAGCCCCGGCCTCCCTTCCCACAGTTGACAGCGGCATCACCCTTGAGAAGGAAATCTCCAAAGATGAGCTGACTGCTGTCCTGGAGCTCTACCGGGAGGGGCGGGGAGCCGCGTCCGACATGGCCCGGCTGCTCAAGGTCCTCTCCCAGATGGAGAGGCACGAGGTGAGGAGCCGTGGGGCCGCCTCCGATGGAGGGGCAGCTTTCGGCTTAGTGGAGGGCCTGCCCCGCTTGGGCCCACCCCAAGCCTCTGCCTTTTATTTATTTATTTTTTAGCAAAACACTGTGGTGTTTCTGGGACGGAGATCAAGGACCAAAAGTGACCTGAGCCTAAAGATGTACCAAGAGGAGATTCAGGTAGGAGCGCCCCTGCTCCTGCTGCCTAGACCCTCCCTGCTCCTGCTTGGGGGTGGGCCTCCCCGCTGCTGAGCGGGGACGCCCCCTGTCCCTATCCTGAGTGTGCAGGCGGGGAGGCTCCGGTGGGGATCGGGGCCATCCGGTGGGACCGCGGCCAGTGGGTCTGGGACGCAGGGCTGGGTGGAGCTCTGGCTCGGCCGTGAGCCCTCGGCCCTTCCCCACCACGAGCAGCTCTCCCATATGGCCCTGCTGTTCGAGCTTTCCCCAGAACCTACCCCAATTCTTGCTCTGAGCCAGCGTCACAAGCATGGCATGCACAGCAGGGGACATCGTGGCCAAAAGGGGCTGCAGGGGCCTGGAGAGCTGGCAAAGGCAGGGCTCGTCGGAGGGGGCGGCCTCTGCTCAGGGCCATCAGGTTCTCTGTTTGAGGTTTTTGTTGTTCTAATTTAAGAGAAGGGAGAAGTCAAATTTTTTTAAGTAAAATTTCCCCATCTTTCCACATCAGCAGCTAAGTAAGCGAGCTTGTGAAGCACCACAGGGGCCGACGCCCCACGTCCCCGCAGAACCCCACAGAGCGCAGGCCACCAGCGCACGAGCTCTGCTTTGGCTCTTCTCTTCAGCCTCCGGGTCCCAGGGCTCGGGAGAGGGTCTCCCACACCACCCATCGTGACTCTGCAGTTTCTGGCATCCTCACAGCTAGAAATCCCTCTGTTTCCACGGGGACAGTGATGACCACTGCCCACGCCCAGAAGGCAGGGAGGCTGCAGCTCCCCGAGCTGACACACCGTCCTGAGAACACGCACTCAGCTGCTGTCCTTTGTCCTCTGCCCGTGTCCCCACCTGGCCTCAGTGTTTCCCTCTGTACAGTGAGGGGTGCAGAAAGAAGGCCATCTGCGTCTTGTTTAAGCTTTCAAGTTCTGTGGCTCAGATTTTTTGAACATGTAAGGCAGCTTTTCTGATTCCTTAATCACCTGAACACCCGTCTCTGAAAATGTCAGACGACATAACAATATGGGTCTTAGGCGGGTTACTTTTTTTTTTTTTTTGCAAAATGGTGTCACGGCCTTACCAGGGGGGTACGTACCAAAAGCAACGTGGGAGTTCGGAGAGGCCCTCAATGTCTTCCAGCTTCATAAAACTACTAAGCCTCGTTTTTCTCAGGTGTATCATGAGGACACGGTTCCTGCTGAGCTCAAAAGGGATAACACCCGAGAATCCCTTTGTGAAGGACAAAAGATTATGTTCACAACCAAACAGAGGGTGATGATGAGTACCTAGGCTTTGCTTAAAGAGATGCTATGGGCCAAGGAGAACATTTATAAGGAGGCTTGCAAACCTCTAATCAATAAGGGAAAGATTTCACAGTAATTTTCCGATCAGGGGCATATGCAGAATTCCCAGCAGGTCCAGGGGTGTCCTGAGTGAGGCTGGCTCCCACTGGCCGCTGTGTTCCCCGGGCAGTTGGGGGCGGTGCTCGCCGGGCAAGCATGGGACTGGCGGGTAGAGGTGCCGGCCACTCAGTGCCCCGTCCGCGCTCTGCTCTAGGAGTGGTACGAGGAGCACGCCCGCAAGCAGGAGCAGCAGGAGGGACCGTTTGGCGGCAGCGGCCGGGGCCCCGCCACCCAGCAGCTCCCAGGCAGCCGCCAGCGCTCCCAGACCGTCACCTAACTCCAGTACGCAACAGCCGTCTCGTCTATGCAATAACGCAATAGTATTATTTTACTACAACGTATGGAAAAAATGCGTGTGTGTGTGTGTGTGTGTGTACATGCACACGCATTCATATATATGCACATATTTATATATAGGAAGAGAAAAAGACAAGATGGGGCTTGGTGTGTAACCACCCTGCCCTGTTTTTCGTAACCCCAGAGATCACTTTGGTTTAGGGGGTTAGGCCGCCTATGAGCTCTTCCTAATGTGGAAGGTTCCAGAAGGCCTCTTCAGAAGAAGACCACTTGGATAGATCCTGCCGATCTCTGCAGGGCTCGCCTTCAAAGTGGGTCAGCCCTCCCTAGGCCAGATCCAAACCGTCTTCCCCACGCTGCTCTCACACTCGCGTCCCAGCTGATGGCTTCCCCACTAACTTTCCCTGCGGCCTGCGTCACGGGGTGTCTGTGGCCTGCGTTAGGGACACAACCACTTAGGATGTGGGTTAGTATTTCTCTATATATGATAATATAATAGAACATTCCTTCGGGGGACCAGTGCCTAGGACCTAACGGATAGCATAATCAAGGGGTGTGATCATACCCACATGGTCAGATCTCGGCCAGTGCTGGGCAGCACAAGAGTGTGCGTGATTGCACAAGATTGTGCGAATTTCACATCCCAGCTCTTTAAGTCTTCCCTCCCATACTTTCTTTGGTTTAACTCTTGTGGCTGCAGATCCTTCTAAAATAGCCTCCTTTAGAATCTCAGGAGGAGAGCAAGCAAAAGGCCAGGCTGATGGCTGCCGGACGCATTCCTGAGACGGGCTTTCTCCACTCGATCCCTTTTCCTTGGGATTACCTTGTTCCAGCAGAGAGACATCTCAGTTAACACAGGATTCTGCTGAACACAATGGCAGATCCTTCACACTGTGCATTAGGTTCTGCTGCTGGAAAGGGGTGCACAGAGCTGACACTCCCCCAGTGGGGTGGTCCACGGCAGGCCTGCGCCTGAACCCCTGCTGGTCCACTGGGACAGCTCCCCTCTGCCCCCACCTTAAGCAGTCCCCTCCGTGGACTCGCCCAGGGTTTTTCACTGGCACAGCTAGCTTCAGGTGAGCCCCTGGTTAACCGAGGACCCCACTATCTTGGGGGGGCTGGTTCTCTTGAGGTCAGCTTGGTTGGGTAGGACCGGTGCTTGAATCCAGAGCGGACGTTGGGGTGGGCAGCCCGGTGAGCGCTGTTGGCGGCAGCAGAAGCAGGGTCAGAGCAGAGGGAGTTCTGGTTCAGCTCCGCTGGGCTGCAGACCTAGCACAGGGCAAGAGGCGGAGGCTCTGGGATGAAAGGGGTCGGCAGGGGGCAGGGGCATCCCGGTCTAACCAGCTTTCCAGATGCCTCCACTGCCTCCCAGGACTTAGAAAGGTGGGTGGGCAGAAGTTTCTCCCTGCCACGCCCTCTTCCTAGCAGGGCATGGCTTGATCCCAGGGGTGCCATCCTGGAGGCCCCGGAGGGGCTGATTCCCAGAGCCAGCACTGCAGAGCTGTGCCCCTCAACAAGGCAGGAGTGACAGGCATTTGTTTCTGTTTTTAAAGCACAGCCCCTTTGGGGAAACAATGAACCAGGGAGATCCCCATGGGGCGTCAGGAGACTGGCATTGTCCTCTCTGGCTCTGGAGGGCCACCAGCCAGCACACGCAGCTCTGCACCGAGCCCCAGGCCAGAACCCCTTGCCCTCTCCAGAGAAGGAACTTTATTTATAATTTGCACAATTGGGTGCCTTTTAGCCTTTGTGTGTTGAAATGGGTATTTTGGAATCAGGAGTCAAGGGACAGCTTTCAAAGGAGGATAGGTCCTTTGCCCTGAGTGTTTGAGCTTCATTCTAGCCCCTTCCCCTGGTGAACCAGGGAGGGGTGCCAGGGTAGTTCAGGCCCCTCGTGTGAGGGTGGTACCAGCCCCAGTCCTCTGAGAAAGACCCTGATTTTAGCTAGATGGGATGAATGCGGCAGCCGTTGCGCTGCAGGCCAGACTCTGGCCAGTAGTGGGCGCTTGTCATTGAGGCTAAGGACAGCTGGCCCCTTGGGGTCACCTAGGCCTGTGAGATCTGAGGGACCTGGGACATCATCCAGTTCAGATGCCCTCTCACCATCCACGTCCTAGCCGAATGGAACCAAGGTCAAACCAACCTGCCCTTGGCCATGATGGCAATATGCCCCTGCCCCGCTTTGGAGGGACACCACCTGGTCCCTCCTCCTCGCCTCCCTCCCCACACCCAGCCTTACTCCACACCACGTGACAATCATTTTGTATGGATAGCGGGAGCAACACTGTAAGGTTTTGTACATTGGTGATTTGTTACCTAGAAAACCCACTGTGTCTCCAGATTTCTGGCATATTAATAAAAAAGCCTCTGCTTTGTAAACGTGGCTGCTGCCTCGTGACTTCCCCAGAGTGACGTTCTATGGGTTTCAGTACCATGGGGAAAGGTCAGAGGTCCCATCCATGGTTGTTCCCGACCCCACCTCAGGCCCAAGCCTTTGGCCTTGGAACCAACCCCTCCTCCCCCGGCCCAGGTAAGGAGGAACCAATAAGAGCTGGACACTTGAAATATTTATTAATTTTTTCACTGGAAAAAAAGACATTTGAATCGCCTCGCTGCTGCTGGCAGAAGGCAGTCGGGCAAACTGGAGAGCTGCTTTTTGAAAAGGCAGCGGGAAGGCACTGGGGAGCACCCGCTCCGTCCTCCCTAGAGCTTCCAGGTGTTGGCACCCCGGCCCAGGGCTCCCCCTGAGGTAGGACAGGGCATGGTCCAACTGATGCCTGTTGCACAGCTGGGGAAAAACCCAAGGTTCAGGGTACAGAGGAGTCTGCCAGCAGCCAGCAGGCCTTTCTAGAGGTAGAGGCTAGAGCTGTGCCATCCAAGCCAGTGGCCGTAATTGGGCCAGGGCCATAGGCTCACATTTTGGAGCCATTCACTAATGCATATAATATAGGACCTGTTTCTTTGGACTTTTATTAACATGGCGACTAGAAATTTCAGAATTCGGTATGGGTCTCACGTTCTAGTTCTGTTGGATGGTGCAGCTCTAAGACTCAGCCTGGGATGGCCTGACGCTCACTGTGTTCTGCCCGCCCTCTGAGTTGCCCTGTCACCCTAATAAGCTGAGCTTGGAAGCGGTTTGAGTGAGCCCTGAGGAGAAGATGCAGGAAGGCAGCAGGGCATGGCTACAGGCCCTGGAACACTCCACTGCCCTTCTGGCACCAGCCCGGAAGGCACTCAGCCTCCAAGAGGCTCCACAGATAAGCCAAGAAGGTAGAAGGAAGTCTACCTTCTGTCCGCAGCTTTGTCCACAGCACAGCCCCGTCTCCGATGTCCCAGAAACAAGGCTTAGCTGTTGTCCCTGTGCAAGGCGACAACCAGGAACCTCCAGCAGAGGCAGCCGTCCCTCGGCGGACTGACGTCCATCTCGCCACCTGCAGTGACACCTCCCGGCCACCAGGCGGCCCCAGGTGCAAGGCGGCACTCAGACACTTTTCAAGTGAATCACCCCAAATTCCGTCAGCAGGGCCACCACGAGGAAGCTCCCATAGAAGAGGAGCAGGCAGAAGCCGTAGACTCTGCTCAGCTGGAAGCACTGCAGCGGGACCGAGACCAGGGAGCAGACGAGGCTGAGGCCCAGGGCGCCCGCCAGGACCCACACCAACAGTCCATCTGGCTCCAGCTGTGGGGGGAACGGGGGAGGGGGGGAGAGGCTGCGTCACTGCAACCACCAGTCGCCCGTCCCTCACTGGAGGCCAGTGCAGGACTTCTGACCCCTCTGGCCACTCCCCACCTTGAAGTTTCCTGCTTCGAGCGCCCTAACTTGGGGTCTCTTGTCATGCAGCCCTGAGAGGCTAACACAGGCAGTGACATACACACAGATGTAGAAAATTCCTCAAGCCACACAAAAGAGTCAACAGTGAAGTTGTCCTCTCCCCACTTCCCTTCCTTCCACACTGGGGACTGTGCTGGGTGTGTTCCCCACACCATCTATGCTCTCATCTTCCCGCCCGCCCGTGCGGGGAGCGCCATGACCCCCAGGACACACACGAGCAAACTAGTGAGCGAGGGGCAGAGCCCAGATGGACATCCAAGCTCTGAAGGACACCGTCTCCTCCTCCCCACACAGTGGCGTGGCTGCATACACTGAGCGGGGGCACATGCACACACACCAGACCAGCAAGGCAATTCGGAAACCAGAAATGGAATTGTGCACTGGGCAGTGTTTAAGAGCTGCCTGTGTTTTCCACCCAACACAACCCACGGCCACCCTCCCCGATGGCCTTCCCGGGTGCCTTGTGCCTTACTTAACAGCGGGAGCATTTTGGACACTCAGTACAAAGGCAGTGGAACGCAGACACACGCATGCACGCCCGCACACAAACCCCACAAAGAGCAAGAGGAAGGAAGAAATAGAACCAGTGGAGTCGACCCTAAAGCCTCATTATCCGCAACTGCCTGGGAACTGATAATGAAAGGAGCCTACTAAACCCGTGAAGAGCATAGACAAAATTCGCTGATCCTGTTCACCTTTTAAGAAAAGCAAACTATCCGGGTCACCTGGGTGACTCAGTCTGTGAGGCGCCGACTCTTGGCTCTGGATTTCAGCTCACGTCGAGATCTCAGGGTTGTGAGATTGAGCCCCTGCTTAAGAGTCTTTGTCTCCTCGGCCCCTCCCCCGCAAAGACTGTCTACTTAAAGAAAAGCAAACTTTCTGAGCAGTAAGTTAAGTTCATAGCTATTTGTGTGGGGGCCTGGCCACTGCCAAAGGCTAGCCCCGTGTCAGCTAATTATAAGCCAGCCACAAGTCATCACCATTGTCACCATCGAGAGCCGAGAGAGAGCGGGTGACTGTTCCTGCTAACATTGCCATCTTTCGGCCTCACAGGACCGCAAGTGCACTTGTGGGTTTGGGGGAAGCCTGCCAGCTGTCTCCCGAGGTCCATCATCATCGTTCTCTTGTTCAGGCTTTGAATTCGGGTCCTTCTGAACAGAAGTGCCCAGTGTGTGACCCAGTGTGATATCTGAGACCAGCAAAGTCCCCTAGGAATCTTGACTTCTCTAGAAAATCTGGAGTATCTGGCCACACGAGCGCCCCCCCCCCCCCCCGCCCCTCCGAGTCACCTGCATGTTTCGGTTACCTTCCTGGCCCTGGCAAGTGTTAGAACAGAGGGGGTCTCAGGCGACCTACCCTCATGGTCCCCAGGGAGCTTATTTTAAAATGCAGGTTTCCAGGCATTTCCCTGGAATGCCTGGGACTGGAGGTCCCATGCACCCCCAGGAAATTCTTGGGCATCGTGGGAATGGGTCTCAGAACCTTTTCCAAATCTGCCAGGCTCCCGCCTGCTGGGGCTCCTGCAGTCCCTCATGCTGGTCTGTCCTGTGAGCAGTGCTAAGACAAGGTGTTCGGCCTGGCCCTTACCTTGTGCGTGCTGCCCAGGAGGCTTGCGGGGGGGGGGGGGGGGGCTTCAACCCCACTTCACAGGCAAGGAGACTGAGGCCCAGAGATGTCCTAAACTCACCCACAGTCACACAGCAAAATACTTAAGTGATGGGACCATTACCTAAATCCGGGGCCTTCCTGCCCATTCCCGGAAGCTACGTCCTAGTTACTCCTGAACTTATAAGGAATATGTATTTTCCACCCTCTATTCAAGATAGTTTTGGAACATTCTACAGATCAGGCTTGTCACAAACTCAGACAACGCCCCTCCCCGGCAAGCATAGGCCGCTGAGATGTGAATGGTCTCAGGGTGGGACCCCCATGAGAAGGGGGCCCCTCGCAAGAGAGTCTGGCCACTCACCTTCACCTCCGCCGTGGGGCTCCTGGAGATCTGGAGCAGACAGCCCAGCCCCACTCCGACCAGCAGATCTGTGGCCTGGCTCAGGAAGTTTGCTGGAACAACAGTCCCCCCACGCCAACTGCATACCCGTCAGCTTTGCTGACGGTCTCTGCACCCCAGCCCCAAAACTCCCTCTCTGAGGAGATCCTGCCCAGTGTTAGACCTTTTAGGAAGGCAAGTGTCCACTGTGCTTTCGGCACTCGCTCTGTAAACAGGGAATGAGGTGACAGAAGGAAGCGCTTGGCACGTGGTGAACACTCGGCTTCCCTGCAGCTAGGTGAAGTGACCACCCACCGTCCTCTGGGGGACGGAGCACAGGTCAAAGCCATCTCTAGGTATTGTTCAGGGGACCCTGGTCCAGGCAGAGCTCTTTCCTTCTCATCCCAGCCTGAAGGATTGCAAGAGGCCAGAGCCTGAAAGCCGGGAGCACGTCTCAGTGGGGGCAAGGGGCCCCAGAAAGCCCTGTCCAGCCGGGGAGTTACACACACCAGGAACGCCTCCGGGCCCCACCCATTCAAGATGGCCACCCCCCTGGCACTGGGCTTGGCCCACATGCCCTTGCAAGCTGGTGCCTGGTGCCTGGGCACAGCACACCCTAAGGGCTTTCAAATACCCCGACTTTATTTCACAACCAACATCATCTCCCGCTTGTTGGACACAGAGCCTGGGCCAGACACGGTCCTGGGTGCTGTGCCCCACCGTCGATCATCATCCCAACCCATTCTGAACGCACAGAGATCACCGAGGGGCAGAAAGCAGGATGTGTGCGAAGCCCCAAGGTCACATACTGGGGACGTGGTGGCGCCGGACCTGGGACCCAGGACCAGCGACTTTCAAATCCCTTTCTTTTCTCAGCCCCAGGCGGCTTGCTTGTCTTTGTCTTCTCTAGATAGAACAGGGGGCAGCAAGTTGCAGCCTGCAGCCCCTCTGGCCCGCTGTCCACTTTCATAAAGTTTTATAAATAAAGTTTTATTGGAACATTTAATGAGTGGCCACGCCCACTCATTTCTGTATTGCCTATGGCTGTTTTCACACTATACAGTGGAGTCAAGTAGTCACCAGAGAGGTTGGTATGGCCCACAAAGTCTAAAATATTTACTCTCTGGCCCTTTCAGAAAAAGCTTGCCAAGCCCTAAAATCTATAGACCATGACATCTATAAGCAGGAGGAAGAGGGTCTTCCTCAGTGCCCTCAAAAACTCAGCATGGGGGCGTCTATGAAAAACACCACCTTGGGGCACCTGGGTGTCTCAGTGGGTTAAAGCCTCTGCCTTCAGCTCGGGTCATGATCTCAGGGTCTTGGGATAGAGCCCCGAATAGGGCTCTCTGCTCAGCAGGGAGCCTGCTTCCTCCTCTCTCTCTGCCTGCCTCTCGGCCTACTTGTGATCTCTGTCTGTCAAATACATAAATAAAAATCTTTAAAAAAACAAAAACAAACAAACACCGCCATCCACCGAGTGCTTACCACGCATTTCTGTCACCTCATTCAGTCCATACAACAACCCAGCTGTGGTTGGTCCTCTCAACATCCCCATTTTACAGATGAGGAAGCTGAGGTTCCCAGCAGCTGTGTCTCCTGCCCCAGGTGTTCCAGGAAGGAACACTCCCCTATCCCGGGAGTGGGGCATGGAGCACAGCCATGGCCCTTGGAGCCCGTGCCGCGGGCAGGGCAGCCCCACAAAGGATACTCAAGATGATGCCGCCGAAACAGGCTGAGAATGCCATCCGCGGGTAACCCTGGCGGGCCAGTGTGAAATCTGAGAAGGCATCTGCAGGGAAATGAGACCGCTTTGAATGATGAGTAGTTCCCCCTGGCCCTCTTGGGTCATTCACTCCTTACTGTTACCCACAGTCATTCAGTCAACAAACACTGATGAGTGCCCATCTGGGCCTTGCAGTAGCTAGCTGGGTGCTGTGGCCACAGCATCCCATGACACAATTCCCTTCTTGATTCTTTCTACCCCATTCTTTCCCACTAGGGGCAACTCTGGGATGTGACCTACCATTACTGCTAGCATGCACAGCACATTTATGTAAATTTGGAAAAGGTGCCCAAAAAGCTCAGTGGAAAGAGAGCTAGATTTCAGCCCCCCTGACTCCTTGTCTGAATGTTCTTGTGCAGTGCACAACTTAGCCAACCCTACCTGACATCTATAGTTAGAAAAGGGTCTACTGGTGTATCCATGAATGCCTACATATGTCACACACCCATGTACACATTCAGCATGGTTGGCTGCAATAGGCTCCATGTCCTGCCTGAACCCTGGGGAGGCAACTGTCCATACAGCAGAAAGTGGGGAAGAGGGTGGGGCCTCTCTAGTCTCCTGGCCTGGATATAAGCCAGGCCACCTCAACCCAATGCCCAGTGATGATTATTCCAAACCACAGTGGGTCTGAGCTCGTGCTGAGGGCAGGTGCCCCAGATGGCCCTGCTCACCTGCACTCTGGCTAGGGGAGCAGAGAGCAGTGATGCAGCTGCACTCGTCCCAGAACCCCAGCTGCCCCCGAGTCACCTCCAATGCTGTTCCCCCAGGCCAGCAGCGTGAGCCCCAGGACAGTGTTGCTCAGCCGGAAGACCACTCCCAGGGTCTGCAGGATGTTCACCACCTCCGTGGCTGCCGCATTGATCCACAGGGCGCTGGTCAGGAAGCCCAGGAAAGCAAAGAGCTGGGGAGGGAATGAGTGGTGACAGGACCACGGCCAATCCCCAACAGGGATACGGTCCCCAAAGGCACATGGAAACATGGCCTCAGTTCCTCATCACTAAGGCGGGATGATCACGGTACCCACCCGCTGAGATTCTTGTGAGCAGAAATGAGTTAACAGATTCAGAGCTGGCAGTGCTCGGCACATAGTAAGTGCTCCGTAAAATGTTAGCTCGGCATTACTCTTCTGTCAGGGAAGAGTTCCAGAAGCTTCCCTCAGCTTCCAGGCTAGGGACCAAATGCTGTCCCACGATCACAAAAAGAAACTCCGTGCCCATGAGCAATGATTCCCCATCCCACCAAGCCTTCCTCCAGCCTTGGCCCTCCACTACTCTGCTTCCTGTCTGTATGGATTTGCCTGTTCTAGACACTTCATACGCGGACTCACACCACGCGTGGTCCTTCATGGTGGGCCTCTCTCACTCGGCGCTGTGTCTTTGGGGGACGTCCGTTGGGAGTGGGTGAAGTACTTCAAAACCCAGTAAAAACACTGGCTGAACACTATTTCCCTACATCATCAATTGGTCGAAATTTGACCTGCTTTGGGTTGACACACTCAAGAATTTCTCAAAATAAAAGCTATAGTTTTTTTTTATCAATACATAGCAAAAAAAAAAAAAATAAATAAACTTGTAAGTGAACTTCGAAGAATACATTCTAAACAAACTGCCTTAAAAAATTCCTCAGCACGCTGCAGGGTGGAGAGAAGGGGGAAAAATAACCCCACGAACACTGGACAATTCCATCCTTGGAACGTGGCTGTGAGACACACGGGTGCGTCCTCCAGAATGAACAGGAGAGAGTCTGGTAATTGTTCAAAAAGTGAAACATAACGCCTGTCCCTGCAGTTTCACCCAGGAACGCACCCAAGAGGAATGAAAGCCTATTTCTAGACCCATGTGTTTACACAAACGTCACAGCAGCGTTGCTTGTTAACAGCCCCAAAGTAGAAACAACGTGTGTCCACCGCTGGTGGACAGATAAACGAAACGTACTGTCTCCATAACATGGATCGTGTTTGGCCATGAAAAGGAGCGACTCCCTAATCCCCGGCTAGTGCACGGGACGACCCTGAAAACATGAGGCAAACTCACAAAGGACCACATGTCGTAGGATCCCATTTCCAGGAGAAGTCCAGAACAGGCAACTCCACAGACACAGGACACAGGTGGGCGGGGGCCGGGGGCTGGGGCAGGGGCAGGGGACCGACTGCTCACGGGTGTGGGTCTTGAAATGCTCTCAGATTGATGGTGGTGATCGTGGCAAAACTCTGTGTATATAACAAAAACCGCTGAATCCCACACTTTAAATAGGCAAATTATATGTATGGTATGTGAATTACATCTCCATAAAATGAAGCTGTTGCCAAAAAAAAAGGATCTTGAAAAGGAACAAAACTATCCTCTAAAGTGGTCTTAAAGACCTGTCATTATGGAAAGTGATTCCGGGCCTGTCTGCCCCAGGGGCACAAACAGGACGCCCTCCTGGGAGACCCTACTGTCCTCTTGCCCCACTGTGGGATACTGGGGATCTTACCCAGTGAAGCCTGGGGGGCTCGCTGTTGGATGTGGCAAAAAAGGTCACCGCAGCCACGGCCGTGCCCGCAATCACCACGACGGCCCAGACAGGAAGGAGGCCACCTATCTCATAGACGCCATCTGCAGAAGGGCAAGAAGGGGGAGGGGTGCTGGTACTTTCCACTGCTTCAGCTTGGCCCCTGCTCCTGGAGGGCACACCCCGTCCCCAGAATGAGTAGGAGCGCTTGGGGGAGAGGCCCAAGGATAAAACTCATTTACATGCGATTGTTTGAACATAAAATGTCCCCAGTGCTACTCTGGGCACTTGAGGGGGACAGAGAAATTAAAGACAGAGGGCTTGCCCTGAAGCTAGCCACACCAGAAAGAAGGCAGACAATGTGAAAGACAGACTCTCCCCAGCCTTCTGCTAGGAGACCAGGATGGGAATAGCTAAGCCCACTCACCACCACTGTCCTCTCCCACGCCCATGGCAGACATCTCTAGTCAACCATCATGCCGATGCCTCTTCCAACTGAGCTTCAAGGCAGCACCCTCCAGCCAGGCATTGCCAATGGATGGGCATCGCTCCACTAAATGAACCGTACAGTCAAACCCAACCCTTACCCACTGGTCCTGGAGCCCAGCACCTGCTCTCTTGATAAGACCACTTCACAAACCAACCCATTCAAAGTTATGAAAGTTCTGGGGCCTCCTGGGTTGGCTCAGTCAGTTGGTTAAGCATCCGACTCTTGATTTCAGCTCGGGTCTTGAATTCAGGGTCATGGGATTGAGTCCCGCATTGGGCTCCGTGCTCAGCGGGGAATCTGCTTGAGATTCTCAGGCTCCCCTTCCCTCTGCCCTTCCCCCATGCCACCTCCAGTCTCTCTCTCTCTCCAATAATAAATAAATCTTTTTAAAAAAGTTATGAAAATTTCAGGGGCTTTACATCAAAACATGAAAAAGGGAAAACCCTATAGGCAGACGGCACACTCTAGAATTCTCCACACACAACCCTTTCCACCACCAGGGAGTTAGTACTGGTCTCAAAGGCAGTGGATGGTTTGGCTGCCCAGACCCCTGCGTCCAGACTTTCCTCTCCTTCTTCGGTCTAGCTCACTGGCTCTCCAGTGTCAGTGGCATTAGAATTACACAAGGGAGCTGATACACAGAATTGTGTCCACGATCCATTGTGTGTGGATCTCAGGAGGTCATTTTGGCTGGACGTGGTTCGGACCGGGTAGTGCCGGCTTTGGAACCTGACACCTGAGCAAGGGGCCTTTTCTCTGAATTTGCCAAGCCTGTTCTGGGGGAGTTTCAGGAGGCGGCTGGGGTGCAGGGTGGTCGGGAAGGGCTTCTTTGAGTGCTGAGGATGTGCGATGACACGTGAACAGAGAGAGGGTACGAAGGCCACAGGGGAAGAGGAGAGAGCTGGGTGGGAAGGAACCAAGCAGGTCGACGCCGGCAAGGACAGAGAGCAGGGAACGCAGCTGTCTTAAGAATGGCCGGGGCGGTGTGGACTTGGACCAAGAGGTACTAGGGAGCCACGGAGGTCTTTGAGTGGAGGAGTGACCACAACCTCGGAAAAGCAGCACTTTAGAAAGATGGCTCTGGGTGTTGCTCAGAGAGGGAGGAGGCTAGGAGGCTCTGCTAGCAGACCCGATACCCCCTCGGGCAGGGAGCCAAGTCCAGGGCTCAGCCCAGACAAGGGTCATAAATGCTTTCGCCTGAAGCAGTAATTCCCCAGTGGGGACCTGCTATCACCAGATGGTGCTGGTATGTGGGCAGGAAACTACCGTGCCACTATCGCATCCTAGGTGAGCGATTTCTCCTTTGTAGGAAATCTCCACGGGTGCGAATAGGTCTGCGGCGTCTCTAACCCCTGCTGCACACCCTATGGAACAGAGACTCCAGGCTCAGATGCTTTATTTTTATTGTATTTATCTTTGCAATTACCTTGAATTTACTGGCAATGAAGCCACTTTCCTATTGGTGCAGTTCAGTAACTTTAAAAACAGCGGATTCAAGAAAAACGTCCATGGGAATAGTCAGCGATGGGAGAAAAGTCAAGCGGCTGGGTCGTGAATGACAGATGCTTGGGGTCCACTCTTTTAAGAAGCCCCAGGGGTGACAGGGAGTCCCTGGCAGTGGCCTGGCCTACGAGGCTGGGTTCATCCACTCAACAGGGAATGGAAGACTGATGAACCACACAGCTGGAACCCCTAAGGGGCGCCCTTCTCAGCTCTGGGGTCACCCTGGGACCTGGTGGGCTCTCTCACAGTGTCCCCCCCGCCATAAATCCAGGAGGGGACCCACAGAGAACTTGCTGACCCTGTTAGAGCCAAAAACACCACCGCCAGCCATGCACTGGCCCCCAGCGCCCTACCTCCTCCACCTCCCGGTGATGCCGGGGGACAGAGAGGAGGGGGCAGCGTGAAACACTAAAGGCAGACAACAGGAAGAAGCCCGAGCAGCGGGAGCTGGAAGGTGCCTGACAACACTGGGCATTTCTTGAGCCAGAGCAGGTCAGAAAGGGCAAGGACAGCCTGGAGCAGACAGAGAAAACTGCAGTTCCCCAGCCGGGTACCCCAAGAGGCGAGGGAGGGGACTGCCTGCTGCGGTGGAGAGCGGGACCCCCATACACTGGGGGCGCCCTTTTCAGAGCCAGCCAGTTCTGCCTTTGGGAATGCCGGACCCGCATTCTGATGTGAAATCTCCTAATATTTTAACGCAGGCAAGTGATGGAGGGCTGGACCTGGTCCAAGGGCCACCAGTATGCTGCCCCCACCCGTGGCTGGCAGCACCGGCTCGGCTGAGCGTGGGACGCTGGTGCCCCTTTACGGCACAAGCATATGTTAAGTGCCCGGGATTCCACCTCAGGCCCAGGACCCCGTGGTGCAGCTGAGAAGAAAACTCTGGAATGGGGGGGGGGGGGGGGGGGGGGGGGGTGGGCTGGCCTGGGGAGGGGATACTCACAGGCCCCCGACTGCAGGGTCAGGACCAAGACCAGCGGGCTGGTGACCAGGTGCAGGCAGTTGAGGGGCCGTTTCCAGTTCCCGTCTTCTTTGTCGGGGTCCACAACAGGGACCGTGAGAAGCAGCAGGAACTCCACGGGCAGCTGCCAAGGGAGCCAAGGCAGGAAGGTGTCACTAGGGAGGCCCGTGTCTGGGCCAGCCACCCCCTGGGCAAGGTTACCCAGGAATGCAGTCGGTGTGGCTAAGGCCCCGGCCTTGAGCAGGCCCAGGCCCAGTGCTGCCGGTGGTCTCCTGCTGCTGCTGCAACCCCAGCCCAAAGCCAGTGCCTTCCAGAAACACAAATCTATCCCCTCCTGGCTCTGGGGCACGGGGTCCTAAAATTGAGGTCTTGGTGAGGCCACATGCACCCCTTGGCTGGTGGCCCTGGTCAGTCCCAGTTGTGCTTCTGGGATCACATCTCCTCCGACTCTGGCCTCTACCCCCAACCCTGCTCTTTTCCCATAAGGACTCTTGTGGGGACATCAGGCCCCCCTGGGTAACCCAGGAGATGCTCTACCTCCCCAGACCCTTCATCCCACCTGCACAGCTCTTTTGCCAAGAAGGTAACAGAGTCACGTTTCTGGGGATCGGGACCTGGAGACCTTGTTGGGGGGGGGGTTGGCGTGACTCAGGTAACCGTGGTCCCTCGTCCACTAACCCTGACCTCAGCCCCAGATGTAGGAACTATGGTTTTTCTCACCTTCTGGAAAAAGGGACTGAGGCTCAGAGAGGTTAAGGAACTTCTCCAAAGACACACAGAGGGTATGTGAACTGGGATCCAGGGCCAGCTCCGATGGACTCCACACCTTGCACTTTCAGCCAATAACTAAATTAATAATCTCATGTACGCAGCGCTCACTACACGCCAACCACAGAGACATCATGGGTTTGGTTCCAAACCACCTCAGTAAATGCGGGTCCCAAGACAGCAAGTCGAACGAATTTTTCGGCTTCTCAGCCCGTAGAAAAGTGATGTTTACGCTACGCTGCCTATTAAGAGTGCTGCAGCATGGCGGCCCCCCAAAATATCTACATTTCCTTAATTAAAAAAATATTTTATTGCTAGAAAATGCTGTCAAGCAGCCGGGCTTCCAGCAAGCTGTCATCACCGTGCCCAGATCACCACAACCCCCAGAGTAGCGGGGAAAAGACTGAAATGTGGCAAGAAATTCCAGCTGGTGACATGGGGACACGGAATCAGTCAATGCTTTTGGAAAAGCTGTGTTAACATGACAACTAAGCACAGGGTCCCGCAGACCCGCAACCTGTAACAGACACAGTGTCTGTGAAGCTTGGGGAAGCCAAGTGCGATGAAACGAGGCATACGCCTGTTTGGCACCATACTCAGCCCATCACGTAGTAGCTTTTATGAAATTGTTACGATTTAATCAAACCGCGATAGGCCTGATACCATTCACAATTCTTCAATCCCTTCCTAGAACAAAGCAGTCCCCTCCCTTGCCTCTTCAATCCCTTCCTAGAACGCCCATGTCTTTTGTCAAGTGATTAGAGGCTGCAGAATGTAATATCCTGCCCCACTGACGTTGAACGTGGCCACGGGCCGAGCTTCGGCTCATGGGCGGTTGGTGAACGTGACCGGAGTAGAGGCTTAAAATGTGTGCGCAAAGTCTGTCTTGGCCTCTTGTGCCAAGACAAGAACACACACCCCCACCCCAAGTACCCAGTAGGCCCAGGATGTGCTGCTGGGCAGACTGGAGAGGCTCCCTCCCCTCTCCCTCTGTCCCAGATGCAATCCTTCCTCAATGTGGCACAGGTCAGGCCATCAGTCAAACTATGACTCCGTTTCCCCATCATGTGCCATGTAATCTATTCTGAAAGGGTCTCAGCAGACCCTGGCCCGTCCGTTCTCACTGAGATAGAGAAGATTGAGTGGCCACTGTCCTTTGTTGTCATGGAGCCATGAGTCTGGTACCAGAGTCCCCCCTCTCCTACCTTGAACACCTTGAGGGCCCTCCAAGACACTGACTTGCTCCTCCACTTCCTGTAATCCAGGGGGTTGAGGGCATGGGCCAGGATCTGAGCCGTGGTCTCCTGATAGAAGAGCAGTGGTCGGTACTCTTCACCTGGGTGTACGAGGGGGAGAGGGGCAGGTGTCCCTGGCTGGCTCAGCGTCCAGGAGAACCCTCTCCCTGCCCCCTGGTCCTCCCAACCCTCAGGAAGAAGGAAAAGCCCAGGGCCTGGCTTGGCTCTTGTGCAGTGAGAGATGGGGCTGCTTCGAAACCTCATTCCTGGGCCACCTCTCTCCACCCCTCTTTCCCCAGCCCGGCCCTGGTACCCCACCCCAGCTGGGCACAGAGTCCAGACTCACTGTAGTCATAGCTGTTGGAAGACACGGGCTCCTCCTCGGAATCTGAGAGCATTTCTGTAGGAGAAAGGGGAGTTTCACATGAGCCAGCTAGGGAGCCCAGACCCGCGCCCCCCCCCCCGGACCCCCTGCACCGTTCCCAGGTAGGACAGCTCTGGGACAGGGCCATTTTCAGGGTACAGGTGTGTAGGCCCTCTGGACCTTGGCGTTCTCAGCAATCCCTAGGCATGCTCGGAACTCTTACCGAGTGAGAAAGTCTAACTCAAAAAACACCTTCACATGTAATGCTCTAGCTATAAAGCTAATTTAATAAGTGCATTTAAAGATAATCTCAAACATTGGCAGACTTCAATTTTCTTTCCAGAATTTGGAGCCCATTGTATTTTTCTTTTTCAGTCTGAAACTTTTCTTGGAAGTCCTCGGGAATGCTACATCCTGAGCCCAGCAAAGCGGGGCCTTAAAAGGACTATTGTCTTCCTCATCGCTATCCCTAGTCCTGCCTCTGTGTGACCTTAGGCCCTTCTCCAGGTCTCATTCCCCCTCTTCCTCCAGCCTGATGGGCTGTGATGGGTCTAGAAGACGGCACAGGGCTGATGTGTGCTGAACTTGGAAGGTTCAGTAGACAGAGGAGAGGAGAGGAAAAATCACGGAAGACTTCCTGCAGGGGGAGTCATCGGCACCTGTGTGTTGTTTATGGGGATGTGTATATGTATATGTACCTGGGTGTGTTGTGTATCTATTTGTATATATATGTATTTGTATGACTGCGTGTTGTGTAGATGTGTGTGGACATGGATTTGTATATGTGTGTGCTACGTGTGTATGTGTATTGGTGTGTGCACATATTGGTATGCGCATACACGGGTGCAGAGGCATAGGGAAGCATTCAGGTTTGAAGCCGAGGGCAGTGGGGAGCATTACTGGATGTAAGCAGTGACAGATCTGAGACAGATGTTGCCCTGGAGAGAGCACGGAGGAGGAAGAGCCAGTGAAATAGGACACATGGATGACGAGGCCTCACCAGCACAGCCAAAGTATGCAGGTGGGACCTTGGCACAGAACAAGTAGGAAAAGTTCGAAGAGACAATCGACAATGACGTTGGCCTCTGGAGATGAAAAGCAGTCATGAAGGGTGCACAGGGAATCAGCTCCCACTGGCCTCGTGGGAACTCAACTCGGACCCCTACCTGGAGTGCCTGGCATGGAGTAGACCAGGGACCGCCTCCGCTGCCATCGGTAGATCCAGGTGCAGAGAACCACAGTGATCACGTAGAACACGTACAAGCCCAGGTAACCTGCAGACAAGGGTGCAGGCTGTCACCAAGTGGCATCCCGGCCACAGCCCCAGACAGCAGGTACTGCCCGTTCTCCTGCTGGTGCCTGCTGGTGGTGGTCTGTGTTAGCCCAGCCCAGTAGCAGGCGGGAAACAGCCACGTTAGAGCCCCCAACCTACCGCCTTGCTTTTCCTCGGCCCATCTTCCCCTCCTGCCTTCCAGAATTGGGCAAAGAGGTAACACCGGGCACAGTCGCCTCCAGGACCTGATTCAAGAGCTAAGGGCTGGAGTCCTGCTCTAAGCCCTGAGAAGCTCAGCCCCACAGACCGCAGCCCCCGAGCTCTGGTGGCACTGGGTTTGGTGAGAAGGAGCCTGGGGACAAATCAGACGGCAGCAAGGGAGAGTCCGAGGTGCTTTTTCAGGCTGCCTCCCTGGTGTGGTGCCCTGTCTCTGGCAGGACCTGTGATCCTCTGTGGCTGTTGCCTGCTCTTGGTGACACCAGTTCTAGGCCTCTAGTCCTCGCTGGGCTCCAGCCACCATCCCCTCGCCTCTCAGGGGCTCCTATAGTTGCCCCTGATCCCTGGATGTCCTGGCATCCCTTGTGGGTTTCCAGAACCCCGTGTGAACTGTTTCTCTGTCCACGTTACTTGAACCACGAGTGGATTGTGTGCACTGCAGGGACACTGGGGGCCACAGTCAGCAACCCGGCCAGAGTGCTTGTTAAAATGGGACACTGAGAAAATCCAGAACATCACCCCGGGCTCCCCCTAGCCCCCTTTGTTTATCTGAACCGCAGGTTCCCTTTTTTGGGCTCAAGCCAACGGAGAGGTTTCCCTCCTTCAGAACCGGAAGTGACACTGTGCCCGGCTGGTTACCCGCTCGCGTCCCCTGGTGCCTTCCACCTGCCAGCCCTGCGGCTGCTCACCCAGGGCCCATGGCAGCGTGACCCTGCCGAGGTAGAGTGCGGTGAAGGTCAGGAACACAGCCACCATGTAGAAAATGATGTCTCTGAGGAAGGGCCTGGAGGCGGCTGTGAAGGGGCGCAGGATGGCGATGCCGCCGGCCACCACGGTGGTGACCAGCACGCCTGCACCTGGAGGAGAAGATGCTGAGCTCAGCCCGCCCTGCCCCCACCCTTCTGCCCTCCTCCACCTACTCCTGATGCTCCAGGTCCACTCTTACCAAACAGCGCCCCAAAGGCCAGGCCGGCCGTGCGCGGATCCGAGAAAGCCACCAGGGCGCTGAAGATATCGGGTGCGCCGTTCCCGAATGCCAGGAAGGTGACGCCATGGGGGGAGCACGTCAAGGGGACACAAAGCAGGGGCCCCCGCCTGGCCAGACCTGTCCTGGGCCGTGAGCCACCACCACCCAGTCTCCCAGACTTCCCTCCCACAGCCCTCCTACCCTCCGGGGTGCAGACCCGGGGACAAAAGGATACTGCCACATTGTGGGACAGCTTGAGCACGGTGGAGATGGCTGACAAGTTAGGGCAGAAACTATGGAGAGAAAGCAAACAGGGTGTGCCTTCACGGCCATCCTCCGCCTAAACATGGGGTCACCCCAGTGCCACCCTCCCAGGGACTCCGTTCCCATCTATAATCTGGATGGGAGCCCAGGCCGCACTCACAACTTTGCCGCGGTGACTCCCAGAATCAGAAACAGGTAAAGCAGCCAGAAAGCCTGGGAGAGGGGTGTGGGGTTGGGAGGGGGCGGTGGGACTGTCAAGTCCAGCCTGGGCCCCCAGCCCTGCTCCCTCACACCCCCCTACCCCGGGGCAGGGCCTCACATAAAGGGTGACAGCCAGAGGGAGGAGGTCAGGTGGGAAGTAGCAGAAGACGCCTTCGAGGTAGTTCAGGTAACCCCCTTCACTGCGGCAGTCAGGGGTGGTCCGGATGAAGGGACAGCGGTCAGAGACGTTCAGGCCACACACATCACGACACTGCAGCGAGGGAGAAAGAGGGACATCAGGGTTCGACCCCCTGAGGGCACCTGGACCAGGACCGTCTAACTAGCTAAAGAGGACCTCCTTCTGCCCAACCCCCTAAGCCCCCCACACCCTCCAAGTGCCAACTGTTTAAAATAGACTTCTTTATAGTCATTCATGAATGTGTTTCTCTTCCCTACCCTCCACAATCCCACCTTTCTCCAAAGTTCCCACCACGATCAGTTTCCAGAGTCCCATTACGGGCATAACGACCTTGCACACACATCTTGTTATACAGCTGCTTTCGTTTTACAGAAATAGATCCCTCTTAACTCTCTCGTTTCTACAATTTGCTTTTACCACTTCACATATATACCACCCATTAAGATACTGGTACACGTAGTGAGGAAGAAGGGGATCAAAGTCAAAGCACCCTGAGTCATTTCCATATGCCAGGCACAGGACTAGGAGCTTAAAATGTATCTCAATTAAGTTGTCCCACAGTCTTGCAAGGAAGTCACTATTATCATACCCCCTTGACAGAAAAGGAGACAAAACAGTGTCCTGGGGTCCACTCCGTAGTAGACAGGGTCAGAACTGACTGGTTTGAGGTGGTTTGAGGTTCTAGAACCCTGTCTTAACCATCAAACGCCCTGTGGATACCCTATGGTCTTTTTAACATTACTACAGTATTTCATGCTCTGAATGATATGGGGGGCGGGGTAATATTTCCCCACCGGTGGGCATACAGGCATGTCTGATTTTCCAGGAGAGCCAGCAATAAACATCCTTGTGCGGGACTCTCTGAGGACATATGAGAAAATTTTGAAAAGAGAATTCTAGAAGTAAAAGTGCTGAGTCAGAGTGCATCAGAGTCTGGATTCCTCCAGGAGCATCCTGAAGACAAGGATTTACGAGGGAGTAAGTATGTATTTGGGAAGTGTATGGAATGCAGTCGCCACAGTGGGGCAGCAGGAGAAGGAGGGGAAAGAAACCAGCGCGGCCAGAGGCCAGGCTGGAACTGTCCACGTTGGGCTGGTAATCCCAGGGGCACGGGAGCTGCGGTATTTATACACCAACTCCTATGAGACATTAGGAGAGGATGCTGGTGGGGGGTTGGATGTGGGGAGGTGCTAGTTCCCTAGCACTACCCACCTCCCGTGTTTATGGGTGGTTCTGGAAAAAGATGCTTGCCACTAGAAGTCAACAGAAGCCCTCCCAAAGGGTAGTATACGAAGGACACGGACAGGGCCCTGACGGCACTTCTTGCACTTAGACACTTGATGGGTTTTGCCAAAATACGCTCCCCCCAAGCCTTACTTGTACACACTGGCACCAGCCCCAGCAAATGGGATTCCACACCTGCGCCTGCCCCCCAAGTCTTGTGCAGGCTGATGTGGCAGGAATCTTCTTGCCTTTCAATTGCAAGTCCCTGATTATGTGTCAGAGCCCGTCTTGTGGTCATTTGTATTCCTTCTTCTCAGCTGGAATGTTTGCTTCTTCTTATTGACTTGGAGACGCTCTCTATATAATGGATATTTGTCCTTTGTCATGTCACGCTTGTGCTTAAGCACTGTCCTCCGCCTGGAATGTCCCTCCCCCTTTTCAAACTTTCTGTTAAAAGCTTTGTAAATACCAGCTCACACCCATTAGGATAGCTACCGTACAAAGCAAACCGAGCTAGAAACTAGCAGGTATCGGCCTGGATAGGGAGGAATCAGAGCCCTCGTGCACTGTTGCTGGGAATGTGAAACGGTGCAGAGCCTTGCCAAACAGGACGGTAGTTCCCGAAAAATCAAAAAAGAGCGTTAGTCACCAGGACAGGGAGCGCTGCTGTCCGGTAAGTATGAAAGCCTTTGGAACATCACAAGGAAAAACACCATCTTTCCTTTCTTTTTTAAACCTGAGAGGCGGGATGTTAACAGGCTTATGGTCATTATTTCCCAATAGACGTACGTTAATTCCTCATGCTGGACACCTTACACTCACCGCAGTGCAGGATGGGAACTCTATCTCAATAAAAGTAGGAAAACATAGAATTACCCTATGATCCAGTAAATCCGCTTCCGGGTTGAAACCAGAAAGAACAGAAAGCCAGGTCTCAGAGAGAAGACACGCACACCCACGTTCACGGCGGCACTGTTCGCGACAACCAGAAGGGCTAGAAGCAGCAAGTGTCCCCCATGGGTGAATGGATGAACCAGAGGTGGCACATCCACACCGTGACCATCATTCAGCCTTCAGAGGGCAGGGAGTTCCGACACATGCTACAACAAGGGAGAACCTTCTGGAAGCCATAACTGAAAACATCGTGCTTAGTGCAATAAGCGAGTCACCAAAAGACAAATACCCACTAATTCTGTTTATAGGAGGGACCTGGACTAGTCAAATCCACAGAGACAGAAAGCAGAAAGCAGGGGGTGGGGGAGGAGGAAATGGGGAGTTCTTATGTACTGGGGCGGAGCCTCAGTTTTGCCAGGTAGGAAAGCTCTGGAGGTGGATGGCGGTGATGGCTACAACGGCGGCGTGAAGGAGCTGATGCCACGGAACAGCACACTTGAGAAATGGTTCATGAGGGAGAATTTCAAGTTATGCTGGTAAATTTTAAGTCATGTATATTTCACCCTAATTTCAAAAGAAACTACTTTGTCAGATCGTGGCTCTGTGATCCTTTAGCGCTCTCTGAACCCCCACCAACACCACACGGGGTGGGGGTGGGGGTAAGATTTCTAGATTCTGAGCCCCTGGCCATCGCCCAACCCTGGCCATCGCCCAACCCTGGCCTGTGCCTCTCTGCCAATGTGACACCGAGCCCGCTGTATTGAACGTACCTGCTGTCGCTTTGGCCTGCTACCCCACTCCTTCTGAATCCACAATCCTTAGTTCCCCAGATGCATCCTCCAGGAAGCCTTCCCTAACTGCCTCCAGCCCAGGGCGGATCCCCCAGTTATAAACTCTTGTCACTCCAGGTCCCCTCCTTCCAAGCACTTATGTGTTTTGATATCCCCAGTTATTTGTAGGATCATAGACTTGTCCCGTGTCCGCCTCTCCCACCAAAGTCTTGCACAGTGCTGGGCACACAGTCGGTCCTCATAACTGTTTTGCCACACATGTGCTGGTCACCATCTCACTGAGTCTTCATGACAGACTCAGAAGGTTGGTATGATTCTGTCTACTTAACAGATTAGAATGTTTTCTAATTTCTAATTTCTGTTGAGGCACAGAGCGGCAAAGTGACTTGCCCAAGGGCACACAGCCCACCACTGCTAGGTGGTTTCAGACTCAGCTCTGCCTGCAAGTTACCAGCTGAAGCTCCTGGGGAAACAGCCAAGTGGGCAGGGGTAGCCTCCTCTTCCTGTCTGCCTTCCTTCCCGGCTCTCCATCCTCAGGGTCGGCCAGGGAGGATCCAGGGAGACGCTCCCACCCCAGCTTGTCTCCATTCCCCTGACAACAGAGTGAGCCAGCAAATCAGGTCCCCGAAATCAGCCCCATCCCAAGGGGGTCATGCCCTCCCCACAAGGTCCACAAGCACCTGTTCGCAGCTCTCTACCCTCGAGTGGCACAGTCATAGTGGTCCTGCTCTGCGCCCGGGGTGGGTGACTTTTCACCTCTGCCCCATTCCCTTCTTATCCTTTTCCCCGAGTCACTAAGGACACCCAGGGAAATAGCTGACCCTCTCCTGGCTCTGGCCAGCTTCCCGTCCCTAAACTTTAGTACCCTCATCTCTAGCATGGAGATGTTTTTACCCATCTCGGGAGGTATAGGAGAGAATTTGTCGAGCTTGACACGGGGCTGGCCTGAGTGCTCAGTAACTCAGAGGTTACCTGGAACAAACAACAGATTACCTCGGTTTTCCTACCCCCAGGGAGCATGACCCTCTTTGGAGAGGCACCAGTGAATTTAATAACCACAGTGACCATAAACCACTTTCCCTTCTGTAAAATGGGCATAATTACCCGTTCAGCCTCAGAAAGTAGGCATGAAGGTGCTCTGCAGCCCCATGAAGTTGGCTTGGGCACTTACCACTCTCAGCCCTTCAGTTCAAGAGGGAGGAGTTAGTTTTTCTGTTCTCCTGGGAATGGGGAAGGCTGGGAACTCCAGCCCCTGCACGTGCAATGGACGCCTGGGGGTCATCGTGAGCAGGCCCCTGCCTTCAGTCTTTAACTTGGGATCCGTGTGACCTCTCCTCTGCTTATAGACATCAGGATGGCATGATTCAAGTTCCTGCAGCCTGTCTCAATAGCCTATGGGAAGAAGACTTCCTGCCTCTCACCCAAGTGTCCCCATTTCTCCTCCCTCCAAACATCCAAGTCAACAGCACCCCTTTCTCCCCAGAGATCTCCTTTCTTCCACCACCATGCCCTTCCCTCTAACCCCTCAGTACATTCCACTCACTGTGTCCCCAACATTGATCTCAAAACCCCCCATTCCTTTCCTATCCCCCACAACCACCACCACTCTTCTAGATACATGCAACAGCCCCCCACTGGTCTCCCTGGTGGGACCTTCACTCCTCTCAATCCATTCTTCCCAGAGAAGCCACAGAGCTCCTTTGAAGACATAAATCAGCCTTTGACATTCCTCTGCTTAAAACTCCCCAGGGGCTCCCAACTATTATAAACAAATATCATCTCCTAGCCTCAGCCTATAGGGCCTTTTGTAATCTGGCCACCACTACCTCTTCATCCTCATCTCTTAATATTCTCCCCCTCGCTCACCCTGTTCCAGCCATTCTGGCCTCCTCCATGCTCCAAGAACATACTAAGCTTGTCGTTGCCTCAGGGCCTTTGTGCTTGCTGTTCTCTCCCTGGAATGTTCTTTTTCCAGATGCCTGTATAAGTGACTGACTTTTTCTATTCAGGGCTTGGCTCAGAGGTCACGTCCACACAGAAGCCACCTGTGACCGCCCACTCTGAAATATTTGGAAATATGCCCTTCCCGTCACAGCTCCCACCGAAGAGGCTATTTGCAAATCACTTAACATCTTACCACCTGAAATTTACATGTTTGCTCCACTACTTGTCCTCTTAGAAGACTGTTAGCTCCACCAGATAGGAATTTTTGTCTATACTGTTCCCTGATACACCCCAGGGTTTAGCTCAGTGCCTGGCACATAGTAGATGCTCAGTAAATATTTGCTGATTGGATGAATACACTCCTACCTGATGCCGGCTTCCTACCTGGATGCTCACGTCTTCCATGGGGGTTTGGTTCACACCTGAGGCTGAAAACTGGGAGCTGATGTGGACCCCTATACGTGGGCCCCTCGTCCCAGACACCATCTCCACCATCAGCAGCCCCACACAGAAGAAACTCAGCAGTGAGTACAGATACAGCTGTCTGCCAGCCATCAGACCCGGCGGAGCCTGGCCCTCACTCTCTGCTTCCCCTTCTGCCGTGTTTCACTTCCAAATAGCCGGTCGCTCCAGTGGCCTGCAGAGAGTGAGGTGAGAAAGAGGGTCAAGGTCACCAAAGAGCCTAGGCCCTAGCAGGAAGGGACTGAAGATTTTTTCAGTTGAAGAACTGCCCCGCCCGCTAACCCCACCAAAGGAAAGCCAAATGAAACTCCTTCTGGATGGAGGCTCTTTGGAGGGTCTCAGGGCCCCCGCTCATTCAGTATGTAGATTAGTTATGCCCTTCTTCCTAAGGACCCCCCCCCCCCCATAGTGTCTCCATGGAGATGCAGGCCTCTCCCACCCACACCCCTACCCTGACACTGGAACATCAGGGCTGGAACGAGGAATCCTGGGACTCTAGAAGAGACTTTAGCTCGGGGATAAGCTGTGGGAAATCAATCCAGGAAGTAGGCAGCGGTGGGGACTTGGCAAGCCCTCGGAACAAAAGAAACCTACTTCTGGGGGTGGATGTGGCCTTTGGGCCACCAATTTGAGACGACTAAGCAATGCTGTTCTGTGACTTCCAATGAAGTAAGCACTTATCATAGGTGACCTCATTTAATTCCCGCAACTGGCCAAAGGGAGGTACTATTATTATTTCCATTTTACAGATGAGCAAACCTGGGCACAGGGCCAGGTCTGTGTCCTTACTCAACTGCTGTGCCTCACCTCTCTCTCATCCAGTCCTCAGGACAACTGTGGAGATGTCCTCCTCTCCGCCTGTCTTACAGAGGAGGGAGCTGGGCTCCGAGGAGTTCCCTAACGTGCCCAAAGTCACAAGGCAAGGAAGTCACAAAGTCAACAGCAGATCCTCCGATGGGGGGAGTCAAGGCCCAGGGGGAAGTGAATTGCTCAAAATCACACAGCGTGTTAGCAGCAGAGCCGAGCTGGATTCTAGCATCTGCTTTTCACCTAAACACCAGGGCAGAACCGGCTTCAGTCCTTCCAAAGAAATCAAACTGGGAAAAAACCCACGTCCTTGGCACACCGACTTCCTTCTTTTGGCTCTGCCCCACGTCGTAGATGAGCATGTTTTATTTTGGCATCAACAGAAACAAAGTCCAGAAAACGTTATTTTTTTGGGTCATTCTTTGCACAGTTATTTCTCAATGACCTGACAGGGCAGGGGCGGGGGAGGAGGCTCCAGAGGAAGAGAAGGAAAAAGAGGGGCAGACAAGGCCTGTCCCAGCTCTCTTTTCTCACCTGTTAACTTTCCCCTCCTCCTGTTTCCTGGAACTTGGCACCGATTTGGACCCAGGCACTCCAGCTTTCCAATTCAGTCACAGCCCAAATTAGGAGCTGTGCAGCCTCAGTGAGGTCACTTCACCTCTCTGAGCTTCTGATTCCGCATCTGCAAAATGGAGACAAATCCTGGCCCATCGGGGCATAGAGTAAGAGCTCAATAAATGCCTGCATCTGTGGTGTGCCTCCTCTCTACTGGCTGCCGATTTCTTGCACTTATTCACAAGGGAGCATTTATTGAGCGCTTCCTGTGCGCCTGTCCCGAGCTCAGAAGACCTGCAGTCCCGATAGGAAGCGGCGGGCGCAGGAAGTTGGGGCTGCAACCCCATCTGCGGCCCCATCTGCGAGACCCCGAGAACGTCAAAGTGCAGTTTCCCAATCCTTGACGGATGTTGAGAAGTTGAAGTCCGGGTGCCCGGCCCTCAGGCGGCGCCCTGGCAGACGAGGAGACTCCCCTTACCTCGGGCGGGGCCTCGGACCCGCCAACTCCGAACCTCGACCCCGCCGGGCCTCGAGGCCCTCCCGGTGCCCCGCCGCCGGTAGGCGTTGCCAGACCTTCCGCGCTACCCGTCGCCGCGGATCCGGGGGCCCAGCGGGTGGCAGAGTCCCGGGCACTTTCCAGGCCGAGTCGGCCTGGGCGGGTCCCGCTTCGGCCCTGCCCTCGTTGGCCCTGCCCAATGACACGCCCCCGACGGCTGGCCCCGCCCCTCCCTTAAAGGTACAGGCTCCCGCGAGGAACCGGGACTGTGCTCTTTCTCGCAGTCCGGAGCCTGTCGGTTCGTGCGGCTGAAGCAGAAGCTGAGATAAAACCTGACGGGTAAAGATGGTAGGAGGCCAGAGAAGGGGCAGTTAGAGGATGAAACTAGGGTATTATTCCCAGATGCTTTGGGAATCAGCGGTGATAAGGGACGCTTGGTAAAGTCCTAGGAGGGGGTAGGTCCTGCCTCACCCACAAATATTCCGGCGGTCCTGCCTGTAATGGTCCTGTTCGTGAGACCTCCTAATTAGGGCCAGCCCTCCGCTCCGTAGCAACGCTTTTAGAAGAAAAATACTGCGAACAGATCAAGACAGGGGAGTCGGTGCTGCGCTCGTACCCGCCTCCCGGATTCCCAGACTCTGGGGAGGTTCGGGTTCCCTCCGTCTCCCGGTGCGCTGGGCTGTAGGGCGGTGGGCTGGAACGCAGCGGGGGGCTGACGTCCCCTACGGGGCAGCCCCTCAGCCGGACCCTGCTTCTGCAAATGCACCTCCGACGCCTCCGCCCAGCTCTGGGGCCGCCCCGCTTCCCCTTCACCTGCAGGCGGCTGCCCCACTCCAGCGGGCGGAGCCCCTCAGCGTCCAGCCCTCTCGTCCCTTTCGGACTTCATCTGGTATCCCCGCCGCCAGCCCCCTCCCGCTGGCTGGCCGGGGAAGGCTCCCCATTCCCCGAACACCCTGCTGCATACGTACACCGGCTGCACCTCTGCTCCTTCTGAGCTCCCCGCCGGGGAGGCCACACTTCCCTTTTTCCGCCGGATCAACTCTTACTGGGGCGCCCGGCCCAGCTCAAACGCCGGTTCTCCACCCTCCCCGCCACCCTCCAACGGCGCCATCGCCCCCACGCTCCCGGGTCCCTTACCTTCAAAGAGAGCATACCTCTCGTTCCCCACTCTGGGTCAGATGACACTGCGGTCTAGAGCATGTTCTGTTTGGAATCTCAGAGCATCTGGTTTCTGTGCAAACTTTGGTAAACACACTGTTGGAGCCTCACTTTCCTTCCCTGAAAAATGGGGATAATAAGACCTACCACGTGGGGTCCCCGCAGGGTGAAATCCAGCACTACGACGTGTAAAGAAAGCCCTGGACCCCATGCTGGTGGCTGAGTAAACACTCCCTCCTCGGAAGGCATGGTTGCAGTCATTATTCCATGCATTCTGCAATATGGGAACCCGCATGCCTGATACCCCATCAGCGGGGAGCCCATCAGAGCAGGGCGAAAGCCAAGCTCACTTGCACGCCTGTTCAGGCAATGAGCACAGGGTGCCCGCAGCTGTGCGCCGCAATGACTGAGCCCGCTCTGGGGTGGGTCTCTCCAAACTTGCTGAGTTTGGAGCCAAAGTCCTTCCCTGAGGGGCCCTGACTGGTACTCAGTGGCCCAGCCAGCATAAGAACTCAGTTTCACCATCCTAGGTCAGCTGGACGAGTGGATCACTATCTCATTGTCTCCTAGGGCAGTTGGGGGATAGAGGGGGTGATGAATGTGTGTTGGGAGATCCCAGGACAGAGTCAAGGGAGGAAAATGATCACGGGGACAGAGAGGAGAGACAAACGTTGCCTGGGACACAGCCCCCACCTCCCCTTGCTCTGGTTGGCCATGTTCTGGGTTATGGTCAATTTTCCAGTCTGGGAAAGGCCATTTTGACATTACAGAGTCATAGGAAGACCTCAGAAGTCACCCAATCCAGGTTCAGATCCTAACTCTGCCACTTCCTGGCTACCTGACCTTGGAAAAGTCATTCAATTTTTTTTTTTTTAAAGATTTTATTTATTTATTTGACTGAGAGAAATCACAAGTAGATGGAGAGGCAGGCAGAGAGAGAGAGAGGGAAGCAGGCTCCCTGCCGAGCAGAGAGCCCGATGCGGGACTCGATCCCAGGACCCTGAGATCATGACCCGAGCCGAAGGCAGCGGCTTAACCCACTGAGCCACCCAGGCGCCCCTCATTCAATTTTTTTGACCTCAGTGTCCTCATCTGGGAAATGGGGTTAAGGACAGCACCTGCAGGGCACTCACAGGGCTGTTGTCAGGATGCACTGAGATCATACACACAAACCCCACAGCCCGCTGCCCGGTCCTTGCAAAAGCTGGGTGTGCAGAAGCTACTGGTATTATTATCACCATTGTTATTACTGCCGAGGGTAGAAGGACCTGCCACACGGTCTGACACACAGTAGGTGGAAATGTTGGTTGTATATAAAGGATTTCAGTCTTCCCCCAGGCAAGAATTCAGGAAGGGCTCTGCTGGGTGGCCCTGGAGCGGGTTCTTACATGCTTGCAATCCAGCAGTAGCTGGGCTGGGGTGACTAGGGGCTGCCTGTTCCTCTTTCTACATGGGGTCTTGGGGCATCTGCGTGGGGTTTCTCTGCATGAGCTGGTCTCTGGGCTTTCTTGCAGCAGGGCGGCTGCAGGCTGCTGGACTCCCCAGATGGCATGGCCAGAGGCGGGGGCAGCTCAGGCTATGTGGGTGAGGTTCTAAGGGACAGGCCAGTGGTGACATTGCCTTTTAAGACTTGGTTGTGGAAGTGACAGTGTGTCACACCGTAGGCGAAGGTCCACCCAGATTCAAGGATAGGAAACAGACCCCACCTCTCAGGGGGAAATACGTCAAAGTCATGCCATAGGAAGAGTGTGTGATGTGTGAGCTCTCAATGTGACCATATCTGGAAAGTGCTATGTGCCAGCCTGCTTTACTCCACAGAGGTGACTAATGGTGCATATGGAAGTGGCCAACATAGCAGAAGAGGGGAGTTATACTTTTGGAGGTAGGAGCAGAAAGGACCCTCAAATCCCACCGGGTGGACAGCTGCCTACAGCATCACACGCAGGCTGGTCCCATCCTTAGCATCTTATGAGTAAACCCCAAACAAATAAAAATAAATAAGGACTGTTTATTAAAGACTTATATTTGTAGGGAGTGTTCACATGCTTGTCCCATCTAACAGCCCATGGGATGAGGACTACAGTAATCCCCATTTCCGAGAGCAGGAAAATTGAGGTTCAGGAAATAAAGTGACTCGGCCCCAAGGCACCCACTGGGAAGTGGCAGAGACGGGATTTGCACCTACGTCTGTGTGACCTCAAGTGAGTCCGCTTTATCACCCTGGACCTAGTGTACTGCATCACTCAAAGATAAGGCCAGCTCTGCCCAACACCCAGAAACCCAGAATAATGCAAATTCTTTTGAAACATGAGCAGAAGTGGTAAGGCTTGAAGGGGTATATCAAAGAGGAACCAGGGAACCAGAAATTTCAGTCTTAATCAAAGAGGCCCAGAAACTTGGAAAGTTCCTTCAGGATGCCTGAGTCTTACCTGCAAACAGTCCTAGTTCCCTTTTGAGCCTAGCTGCCCTAGGAGTGAGCAAATGGTCACATCATACCTACTTAATCCCCTCCCCCCAGGGACGGGGTGCTCACTATCTCTCACGGCAGCCCAATTTCCAGAGGAAGTGCCTTCATTGACATTGCCAGGGGGAGTCCTCCATTGGAATCATCCTTGTAGAAAGTGAGTAGGTAATTGATAGCTGCCCATCTTAGGAGCCACAAAAACACACATGCCTTTGCTCCGGGACTTTTCTAAAGTGAAGAAGAGAAGATGTGAGCCATGCCGTACGCACAAGTGTTCAGGACAGCCACGTCTGCAGCTGTGCGACAGTTAAAACCCCCTAACAGTCTGGCAACAGTGGTGTCAGCCAGCATTCAACCAGTAGGACAATCAGGAGAAGATCGAAATTCAGAGATGAGCTGTAAGGAGTGGATTTATAAGACTGGTGGTGGGGTAGGGGTGGGGGGCTGGTTGGGAGAGTCCCAAATCCAGAGGGCAGGCTGGCAGAAAAGTCTTGGGCATGAGCTGTCACAAGTAAAATTTCTTCTTTGGGGGAAGTGTCAGCTCTGCTCTTAAAGCCTTTCAACAGATTGGTTCAGGACAAGGTGACCCAAGATGTCTCATTTGCTTGAAATCAACAGATTTAATCACATCTACAAAACTCCTTCATGGCCACCAGTAGCTCAAATGCTTGATGGAACAACCAGGGACTATAGCCCAGCCAAGCTGACACATAGCTACGACCTTCATCGGTGTAAACCAGGAAGTGGGACTGCTTGGGCCAGGGCAAGGAGCAAGGTGGGAAAGGAGTCATGGTGTGCGTTTTTGTTTTTTTAAGATTTTATTTATTTATTTGACAGACAGAGATCACAAGTAGGTAGAGCAACAGGCAGAGAGAGAGGGGGAAGCAGGCTCCCTGCTGAGCAGAGAGCTCGACATAGGGCTCCATCCCAGGACCCAGAGATCATGACCTGAGCCGAAGGCAGAGGCTTAACCCACTGAGCCACCCAGGTGCCCCACCACGTGCGTTTTTGCACATATCATTCCGTCTTTTCTTTCACTACCGGGACAGCGAAAGAATGGCAGTTGAAGTGTGAAAGCCAATTCAATAAATGATGAAATTCATTCTGCCCTCCCAACCCTTTCTAAGGACCCGACACCCTTCGACCCTGCCCCTGCCCTGCCCCAGACAGCCAGTTAGGAGCTGGTGTATGCAAATATATTCATATAGGTATCCCAACTTGGATTTCATAAAATTTTTATAGGGCAGACTCATGATGTGGATGTTATTTTGTAACTTGCATTTAAAAAAAATTAATGACATTTCATGGGTGTCCCTCACACAGGGACACTTAAGTCTACAATCATTATTTGTAATAGTTGTTCAATATTCTTTTGGACAAAGAAGGGCACTGTAACTTTGCAAACACTCCTGCATCGGTGGGCCTCTGGGTTTTTGCCCCATATCAACAATGTTCTATAAACATCATTGCAGACATTTCCTCTGGTGCAACCATTTTTATTTCTGTCGGACAGAATCCCCAAAGCAGAGGCAGATCAACTTGGGCATGGATATTTTAAATGTTAAAAGGCTCCAGCAGATACTTCCCACAGTCCTGCTGGCAATGTCAGGGGTCAGGGAGTGTGCATTCCCTGCATGCTCCCCAGCACTGATTTTTGACAATTTTGTTAACCCTTACCAGCCCAATGTGTGTGTGTGGGGAGATTTACTTTCTCATCATTGCTTTAATTTGTATTTTTTCTCTGTGGGCAAGGCTGGCACATTTTCAGAGGCTTGTGGCTACCTGCATTTTCTTTTCATGAACTGCTGGCTCACGTCTTTGGAATGTTTTTTCTGTGGGGCTCTTGTCCTTGTTACCAGTATGAAACAGCATTGTTCAATCCGTTTTGGGGAGACTCTGTGTGTGAGAGCTCTGCTCATTTTGGGATCCCCCCAATATGTCGTGGGTAAGAAGTACATCTTGAATCAGCCAGACTCGGTTACCCTACTTACTTGAGTTTGTCCCTGGGGGAAGTTACCTCTCCTCTGGGACGCTGGGTCTCCACCTTTCAAATAGGGTTCAGGGCTCTTGGATCTCTTAGGCTTGTTGCCAAGATTGAAGGACTAGGTGAACATCAGATGCTTGGAATTCACAAGCGCTCAGCTGGGGGATGTCAGATGTTGTTATTAGGGGTCGAGTCTACAGGAACATGGAATTGCTCTGTGGTCACATGCTGCACACCCGAGGTGACCAGCAGTAGTCACAGGGGATCACATGGCCCATGGGAAGGATCAAAAGGCCAGGCTGGGACACAGCTGTCACAGCAGGGGTTTTGCCTAACACAGGCTGGACCATCACTGAGCCTGACCGGTGTCCTTTCTGGATGGGGAGCCCCATGTTCTTGGAATGAATGGCTGCCTTGGATGGTGGGGACCTCAAAACTGGATATGCTAAGGTGAGCAACTGGATAGGGGCCAGGGTGTGGGGGGCAGGCCAGGATCCTGAGACATGAGGTCTGCCCCTTCTGGGTGGCTCAGGGAGGCGGTATTATGAGGTAGGACGTAGTGCCCAGGATGTAGTGGCCAGGATGACACACAAACTTCTGGACAAGCCGATATGACTATTATCCTCCTGTCAGTTGGGCTCAGAGAGGTCAGGACACTTTCTTAAGATCACACAGCCAGCAAATGACAGAGCTGGGATTTGAACCTGAGTCTGTTTGCCTTCCTCACTGCCGTCACTCCCCAGCTCAAACACCATCCACAGCTCCCCATGGTTCCCAAAGTTCACTGTCCACCAACCCACCTTCAACGGATCCTTTCAAACCCTCTCCCTGTCCAATCAAAACAAAGGAACCCTGTCAAAATACTAAATCAGATCACATCTCACTCTGCTCCACACTCCCCTGCGGAGAAAAGTTTTGCAAATCTTCTATCTGATAAAGGACTTGGGTTTAGCACCCATACAAAAACCTCCTACAATTCAATAATGAAAAGGCAAATAATGCATTGAAATCTAGTCAAGGGATCAGGTGAACATTTCTTGGAATAGACATACAAAGGGCCTAGAAGCATATCACTCGTCATTAAGGAAATGGGAGTCAACACTCTCAGATACTTCTTCACACCCCGAAGGGTGGCTATGGCTTCCAAAGACAGATAATAGCAAGTGTTGGAGAGGACGTGGAGAAAATGGAATGCTCCAGCAGTAGTGAGAATGTACAGCAGTTCCGCTGCTCTGGAGAACGGGTTGGCGATTCCTCAAAATGCTACGTATAGAACTACCACGTGACTCAGTGTATTAATCAACTTCGGCTGCAACGTCATGGCTTACGGCTTATCCAATACACATTTGTTACTCGCAGTTTCAGAAGGCTGGGAAGACCAAGGTCAAGGGGCCAGTGTTCTTAGTTCAGCCTCATGGATTTTATTTAATTCCATCCCTGTTATTATGTTCCAACTGTCCTGGTTTTAACCAATGGGAGCCTCGGCAAGCGGGCTCCTGCCCTTTGGACATTACTCCAACCTTCTTTGAGTAGCTCCATGGTTTTGGGCACAAGACATTCCAGGCTGATCTTATACTCTCCCTGGGTCAGCTCTGAAGTTAACTTTTTCTCTGTGGAGTCCCGACACCTTTTGGTGGATTTGGGCACAAGGTGTGCTCCTTATCACGGGGGTGTCACTGCCCCTGTGGCTTCTTAATTGGACAGAGCAAGGGACTGTGTATGTAGATTTCTCTGTTTATATCTGAAAAACCACGAGTTCACCCTGATATTTCCAATACAGCCCACTGCCACAATAACCTTCCAAGGCTTCTAGCTCTCCAATATCTGTATTTATCTGAGGAACAAACCTGGATCCCAAATCAGCATTACATTTATTCATTTGCTGAATCCCACACTACACAGAGAACAGTTTCAGAATACCACTTTGGAAAAACAAACTTATAACACAGAGTTTAAGATTCATTCAGTGTGTGTCTGTGATTTATTTGAAATCAGTCAAGTTTGTTCGTCTCTGCTTGCATTCCTTTTTATGAATTTCCCCAAAGTGTTGATTCGAATTTTTTTAACTATGCAAAATATCAACACATTTCCAAAAGTCAAAACTGTACCAAAAGAGAACACTGTAGGTTAATGATACTGAAATTTTAAAAAAGGAAACTACAAAAAGATATCCTTATAGACATGTCATTCTCTCTCCTAACCCTCCCAGGACATTCTCACCCACCTCCTTGGGGGAACTAATTTCATTAGTTTTGGCTTTATCCAGCCTGTGTTTCCTTTGAAAAAAATTAGAAGATTTAAGTACATTGTATCTTCCTTTCATTTTTTACACAAAATAAAGTGTACTATATATACTTTTTCACACTTTGCTTTTTTCAATGAACACTATGTCTTAGTAATCACTCCAATCCAGTTTATAGAAAACTTCCTTTTCCTTCCTTCCTTCATTCCTTTCTACAGCTGTATAGTACTCCATTGTGGGGTTGATCACTTCCTCAATGAATTTCCTACATATGGGCATTTTGGTGTTTCCAGTATTTCAAAAATACAAACAGTGCTGTGGTGAACAATGTTATGTGTAAATGTTTAGGTGGGATTGCTAGATCAGAAGGTAAATGCATGTGAAGTTTTTTAAAAGACACTATCTATTTCCCCTCCATTTAGTATCCCTACCAGCCATGTACCTATGTCCATTTCCCCAGGGTCATCAAGAGAGTATGTTGTCAAGCTTCTTAATTTTTTCTAATCTGACGGGTGAGAAATCATTTCTTTTAAGTTTTTTGAAAAGTAGTACACTTTCTGTGCAGTCTATCCAGCTTCTCCCCAAGATAACATCCCACGTAATCAATATATAATGACCACAATCAGGATATTGACATTAACACCTCACTTTTAACTAAATTACAGACCTCATTCCAATCTCCCCAGTTTCACACACACTCAAAACTTCTGGTGTGTATTTCTATGGAATTTCATTCTCAATGTAGCTATAATTTGCGTTTCTCTTATGGTCAACGAAGTGAGCATTTTCCCTAAGTTTAAGGATAATTTTTCGATCATTTTTTCATGAACTGTCTGTTCATATTTTTTGTCCATTTTTCTATCTGATTTTCACATTCCCCCCTCAAATTTAAAGAATTCTTCATATATTAATGATATTGGCCTTTTATCTATGATATATGTTGTTAATATTTTCTTCTGGTTTGTCAGTTATATTTTGACTTTGCTTATGGTGTTTTCCGCATGTAAAAGTTACAGAAGACTTCATATAGTCAATTGTATAAATCTTTTATTACATCTGAATTTTAAGCCATAGATAGACTTAAATGTATGTATGTATGTAGTTAGACATGTATGTATTTTTTCACATACAAGTTGTGGAGGAATTCTCCCGTATTTTCTTCTGCATATGCACTTCTGTTTTTTACATTTAGAGGCCCATCATTCAGGAGTTTCTATTTGTGTATGGTGTAAAGAGTGGATCCTGGAGCAATTAAGTAAATGCAGCAAAGTATTAGCAATTCATGGAAGGCACACGGGTATTTACCACGGCTGCAACTTTTCTCAAAGTTTGACAATTTGAAAAATAAACAGCTGGGGGTAAAGCCTGTTAAGCAGAGTTTGCGGACGCTGACGGAGGCGTGGGGGGCCCTTTAAGATTGGCCCCTCCCACCCCGGAAGGGCTCCTTCAAGCCCCGCCCTCCGCCTCTCCTCGCCCGCTCCCCGGTCAGTTCTGGCCCCGCCCTCCACAGCGGAGTCAAGTCACGTGAGCCGGGCTGCGGAGCCCCGCTCCGCGCCGTCATGGTGGCCCCGATGTACGGCTCTCCCGGCGGCCGGCTGGCCCGGGCGCTGACGCGGGCCCTGGCGCTGGCCCTGGTGCTGGCCCTGCTGGTCGGGCTGTTCCTGAGCGGCCTGACGGGTGCGATCCCGATCTCGGGACGCCAGTGGGGGCCCAAGGGGCCGGTCCCTCCCGACTCCCGCAGCCGCTCGGTGCTCCTGGACGCCGAGACCGGCCAGCTCCGACTGGTGGATGGCCGCCACCCGGATGCCGTGGCCTGGGCCAACCTCACCAACGCCATCCGCGAGACCGGGTAAGGGTTGGCCTGACCTCGCGCGGGACCGGCTGGGGGAGGGGGTTGCACGGGCGCGGGGCCTCGCCTGCCCCTAGGGCAGTGCTCCTGGCTCCCTGGGGGTCAGTTTCCCCGCCTTTTAGGTTGCAGCACAGTCACCTGGACCAGGTCCCTGGTTGGATCGGGGCTAATGCAGTATCCCTCAGCTCGTGGGGATCAGTCCCTCGCCTTCAGCTAAGGGTGTGACAGTACCTCGGTTACACTAGAGACTAGATCCCTGCCACCCAGGCCCCAGTGCCTCCGTCTGGATCAGGTCCGCGGAGCACCGCCCCCCCCCCCCCCCCCGCCATCCCTACCCCGCCTCTGGGCCAGAAGGCTTGTGATAGCTCTTCAAGGGAGAAACTCTCACTTCCTTGACGGTGGCTTATACCCCGTGGGTGCCTTCCTCTTGCCTCTGTTCCAGAACGAGGGCAGCAAGACTCGCCTGGATTCTAGGCCAGTGTGAAAACCCAGGATCCTTAAATTCATGTAGACCCAGATAGTATTTTTGCTGGGGCTCTGCTCCTTCTTTCTCTCCTCCCTCCTGGTGCAGGCGAAAGTTGCTTTCCGAGATAGTACCAGCCAAGTGCTCCGTCCTTGGTAGTCATGATTAGCTGTTGTTCTAACCCCCACTGCCTGTGTGAGCTTCCTTGTCTGGGGCTCACATTTTGAGGGTATGCTCTGGCAGGGAGGTTGGGTGGTACCCTTCTCAGGCCCTGTACCATTCATTCATTCACTCACCTGATGTACTTGGCCTTGGGGACACAGAGCTGAGCAAGATGGGTCTTCATTCAGAAGGGGAGACAGTGCCAGAAGGGTAACCTGAGTCAGTGGTAGTGGGGAAAATCCACCTTAAAGCCTTGTCAGCCGCGCTCAGGCCCTGGATTAAGGCTATGCTGGGGATTTTAGTGTACCCTGCATTCCCCTCTTCCACCTATCCATTTTGCTGGCATGCATTAATTCCTGCAGGTGTTGGAGAAATACAGGACACGGAGGACATCCCCATTTTGATGCTTTATGGCACTGGGGAGGGTATTAGATAGAGGGAAGATTATGAAGAAGGGATTTGCCGTAGATGTAGGAGGTGGGTGGGGCTAATCTGGGAAGGCTCCTGGGAAGAGGAGGCCACAGAGTCTGCTAGTTACTATCTGTGGGGGGAGCTAGAGCTCTGTGGCTCTGTGGCTCTGAAATCTGGTGACCCATTCTCTGCTGACTCACACGTGTTTTTGGCCCTGTGTAGCAAAACCAAGAGGGCATGACAAATCTCTGCTTCCACACTAGCTAGGAAGGAGGCACGGAGGTGAGGTCCAGGTTGGGGAGGGGGCCTTGTCCTACTGGAGACCCCTACTGGGCTGTGTTGCTCTGAATTATGGAAAGAGGGCTTCCTTGATGACTGTGCTGGATGGAGAGCTCTTTGTGGCCCAGCTCCCTTGCTGTGTGACCTTGGACAAATCACTTTGCCTCTCTGAACCTGTTTCCTCTCTTAAAAGTGAGGCTTGAAGGGAAATTCAGTGGGAGCACAGAAAGCACCTGTGTTTGTTTACTGAAGGAAGGAATGAGTGAAAGAGAAAGGAGCAGGTGTCCTCTGCCCCCATTTTATAGTTAGGGACACTGAGGAATGAGGCGAGAGCCCAGGTCTCTTCCACACTTCTCGCCCTCACATCCCGTTTCCAGCATCCTTTCTGTCCAGTTGGCCCCTTTAGCCCTGGGGGCTGTGCTGTAGAGAGAAGGTATTAGAAACCCCTATTTTGGGGTGGCTCAGGGGGTTAAACGTCTGCCTTCAGCTCAGGTCATGATCCCAGAGTCCTGGGATCAAGCATCACATTGGGCTCCCTGCTCAGTAGGGAGTCTGCATCTCCCTCTGGCCCTCCCCTCTGCTCATGCTTGCTCTCTCACTCTCTCCCAAAGAAATAAAATATTAAAGAAAAAAGAAAAGAAGTTTTCATATTGGAAGCAGGGAAACTGAGACCCTTAAGATTGACCTCTTAGAACTTAGGGATAAGATGAAAGAAAGACATCTGAGGTTTCCTGGCTCCCGATCAGCAGAACCTCTGAATTGTGGGTGATTGTCTCATTTTTCAAAGGATGAGGGCCAGGGATTTGACTCTTCTGTTTACCTGGATTGGGGATCTCTCCTCTTCCTGTCCCCCAGAATTGGCCACGGGGGATCCTGGGATTGTCAGGATAAATTCTATGTCCTCTTCCCCCCCGTGGTCTGTCCTCTTTCATTTGTGTGTATCTGACCTTGGACAACACTCCCCATGAACCCTGAAACGTTGAGGATTTGGTGCTTGGCCATCAGAGGTGCCCCAGGAGGCAGGGCCTGCGTGTTTGGTTCCAGCCTTGATTCTGGGGAGGCTGGACCCCTTCAGCCCTGCCTGACTCCCCAGCCAGCTGGTTGACACAGATCACGAGTCACCGTGGAGCTGGGGCAGGAAGTGAGTGCCAGTAAGAAGGAATTACCCTATTAAGAAGCAGGGAACCCGCTTAAATCCACCAGCTAAGAAGCAGCAGCCCAGTCCAGTAAAGTTGGTAGATACCATCCGGCTGTTCTTGGAAGTCAGAAAAGGTGAACCTATGCCGCCAAGAGTGAGAAGGACTGGTAGCCACAGATTAAGGTAGGCGAGTGTGTCCACGGTGCACTGTCCCCCGAAGCAGGGTGTGGGGACCAGAGGAGGTGTGTGATGCCCTGCTAGCACACAGCAGTGGTCTGGTTTTCCTCAAATGTGGCCTCTTTAGAGGAGTCATCAGGCATTAGGCCCCCGTGACATAAAATCCCAGTGTGGCCCATAGACTCTCCAGAAAAAGAAAAAAGATTGGAGAAAGAGATCAGTGCTGCCAGCTTCTTATTTTTTTTTTTGAATAAGTGCATTAAAAACAAAACAGAACTGCATTTATTGACCTCTGTTAAATTTTCTCTTCTAAAAGATCAGCTATTTTAGAATCAAGTGAGCAGAAAGGACATGTTCTTTCATAGAGAACAGTCTAATGGGTACATTTCAGTTTAGAAACGAATGTTTCTAAACTCTCGTGGTTTTCTTTTGACTGGGGATGGGGAGTTTTGCAAAGTTTTCAGTTGGCACAGCAGTGAGGGACTCTAGAGGCCATTTGCCCTAGTTCGAGCCTCCCTGTTTTACAGATGGGGAGGTCGAGGCTGGAAGGGCCAGGAAGTATAGTGTAGAGCAGAGTTTTAGGTTTACTCTCAGACCGATCTAGGTTCCTATCTTCGCCTGCCTTATCTCTGTGGTGGGGATGGTGAGAACCCTGCAGAGTTGCGGGGGTGGAGATGGGGGGTGGTGAGGTGGCGAGGAATCATTTGATTAGGCTTCGGGCCGAGGCAACAGAGGGATCCTCAGAGATCAACCTCGGGCTCTGGCACTGAAGTCTGGTGGCTTGAACAAAACCTCTTATATGGGAACGCCCCCCACTCAAAGTGTTCTGGAAAGATGGGGGAAACCCATCTATCTAGGTTTTCTGAGGACTCGGGCAAAGTCACTAAAACCCATCTAAATGGAATCCACCCCCCCCCCCCAGTTGCCCTCTGGAACAAGGCAGCACACAAGGAGACAAATAATTAACCTTTCGTGGTTAAAAAAAATCCCAGCAGTTTAGAAAAGTGAGACAGGATGTATGAGGTAAGTTCTCCCATATATAACCACTGTTAGCTCTTTCTTCCAGAACTTTCTATGCATAAATAGGCCTAAATGTGCATACTATGTGTAAGCACAGGTATGCATGCGTGCTTGTGTAAAATGCTGTCATACACAGTGTTGTCCTGAGTCTACCATTTATCCTTCTCTGATCCTATTTTTTTCTTTTTTTTTAATGTTGTCTCTGACATCTTGTCAGCACATGGTACCTCTTTCTCATCACAGCAGTTGCCCTGCTATGTCATTACCTGCTTACATGCCAGCCCCCCTCCCCTCAGCCACCCGTCACCCCTGCATTAGCCTTGGGAAGGCCAGGCCTGAATGCCATTCACTCTGGCACTCCCTGCCCTCCATGTCTGGCACCCGGTAGGCTCTCAAAATGGCTTACTTGATGAAAGTATCAGGTGAGCGTGTTTTGATCGTTTTTTCCTCTCTAGAGTCCTCCCTGGCCACAGCCGTTCTCGCCCTGGAGCTCTTGGGTGGTTGGCTGCCTGCCCATGAGACTGTCCTGGCAGATCCTGGCTCTGCCTTGGTTTGGAGATTCTTCTTGGTGCCCCTGGTTTTTTTCGTGGAAATTGCCTTAACAAATGTTTGTTCCTAGTTACAGAAGCCACCTGGGCGAATAGTTTTGTGTCCTAGGAGCAAGAATGAAATCCAGAACCATAAAGGAAAGGATGGATAGGATTGGCCGCACAAAACCCCCCCAAAACCTCTATAGGGTAAAAGCAAAAGCAAAAAATTCAATTAAATCAATTAAAACACAAACATATTTTCAATATTAGTGACAAGCAAAGGGCTAATGTATACATAGAGAACTTCACGAATCAATAAGAAAAGATAAACACAATGGAGAAAAGTGACTCAGGCACTTGAACCAAAGAACTATAATTGACCAATAAAAATTCAAAAGCAAGTGTAGGGGGCGCCTGGGTAGCTCAGTTGGGCAAGAGTCTGACTCTTGATCTCAGCTCAGGTCTTAATCTCAGGGTTGTGAGTTTAAGGTCCGCGCTGGGTGTGGAGCCTACTTTCAAAATTAATTAATTAATTAAATTTTAAAAATTAAAACAAATGTAATTGAAGTAATTAAAGGATTATAATTAAAACAACACGATTGTGTTTGTGTTTTTCCACCGTTGCCTTGGCAAAGATGAGAAAGATTGGTAGGAATCATTTCAAGCAAGGGAGTGGGCAGACAGGACCGGGTACGTTGTGGGGGGGGGTAGCGCACAGCCCGGTGTGGGAGTGGGCTGGTAGTGTTGGCCTCACCCGGCCATTAGTTAGAAATCCAGTGTCTCGGGCCCTGCCCCAGATCCTGATCCGAGTCTGCCTCCAAACCAGGTCTTCAGGTGACATGGCTGCACATCTGAGTTTGGAAAGTGCCGCTTCCCAGAAGGAGCAGGAGCCTGGAATTGAACCCCAGCCCTGTCCTTTGCCAGCTCTGTAAGCTTCGGCAAATGTATCCGCTCATGTTGGGCACCAGTGCCTTGGAACGAACCACCCGCCAAACCTGCTGGCTTCGCAAATAACCAAGGGTTATTGAAGGATCCGGGGGGGCAGCAGGGCAGCTCTGCTTCATGCCGTGGGTCTGCTCCGTGTTTCTCTCATGTCCCTGAGAGCAGCGGGCGGCCGGGGCGTGTTCTCCTGCAGGCAGCAGAGGCATAGCAGAGCAAGTGGAAACAAAGGAGGCTTCTCAAAGGGTCGTCTTCGACCTGGCACACAGGCATTGCCCTCCATTGGCGAAAGCAAGCCAGATGACTGAGCCCAGATTGGTGGGGCGGGGACGGACTTGGACGTGGGTAGAAAGGACCTCAAGGCCACACGGCAGAGGCCCCGGATAGGACGAGGGCAGCAGCGTGGGCTTCCTCGCTTGCGATGCCTTGTGCCTTCATCACCTCCTCTTCTGTGCTGCGGGGAACAGCAGTGCCTGCCTGGTAGGATCATGGGGTTGTCGCGAGGATCGAATGAGTCCGTGGACAAGAAGTGACTAGAATGCCGTCTGGCCCAGAGGAAGCCCTCGGTTGACCCCGACTGGTGTGATGGTGGAGGCTGGGACATGGATTAGTACAGCTCTGGGCCGGCGGCTGTTTGTCAGTGCTTATAAAGTTAAAAATACCTGTGCCCTTTGACAAAGCATCTACCCTTTGAGAGATTTCCCCTGACATGTGCACAAAGACAGACAGACGGCCATTCACATAAATGTCCGTTCCTCACTGCGTCTTTTATGGTTTAACACTGGAAATGGCCGTGTGCCCAGCCTAGGGCTGGCTGTGCGTGTGCCGCCTGGGCTGACCAGTGTCCACTCCCCTCTCCGTCTAGGTGGGCCTTTCTGGAGCTGCGCACGAACGGCCGCTACAATGACAGCCTGCAGGCCTACGCCGCGGGCGTGGTGGAGGCCGCCGTGTCTGAGGAGGTAAGGGCCAGGTTGGGGAGCCTGAGGCTCCCGCCTCCCACCCCACCCGGCGCGCACCCCCGGAAGCTTGGAAGGGTCCTGAGATGAGGTGTGTGTGGTGGGGTTGGGTGGGAGGGCTGCTCCCGCCCTCCATGTCGTTGGGCAGCAAGAGCTCACGTGCATTCCCTAAAAACTTAGGCTAGGTACTGTTTGATGCATATGCAATCATGAAGCCCAGTAGCGAAACATACGGACTGAAATGTGCAATGTTATTCATCCCTCTGAGCCCCACTTCCCAACCCCAGCCCCCAGAGGCACCATCCCCCTAAATGTCTGTTCATTCATTCATTCATTCATTTATATTGAGATATAATTCACATGCCATAAAACTCACTATTTGAAAATGCACAATTCAGTGGTTTTTAGTGTATTCACAGGGTTGCCCAACCATCTCCAATACCCAATTCCAGAACGTTCTCACCGCCCTAGAAAGAAACTCCATACCCATACCTCCCCTCTCTCCCTCACCCCAGCCCCTGGCAACCATTAACTTACATTCTGTCTCCATGGGTTTGCTGATTCTTGACATTTCATGTGAGTGGGTGGTCTTGTGTGTCTGGCTTCTTTTCCTCAACATCGTGTTTTCCAGCTTCATCCCCGTTCTGGACCGTGTCAGTCCCTCACTCCTTTTTGTGGCCCAGTAATACTGTCTTGTATGACGGACCACATTTCATTTATCCCCGCATCCGTGGGCAGACTCTTGGATTATTTCCACTCTCTTTCGTTAAACTGGTTTAATCACGTGTGCTGAATCCTCAGGCAACATACCGTTCTGCTGTACTCGATCTGGGGTTTTAGAAAAGTGCGAACCTCCATTTCAGAAGGTGGCCCGTAGCAGAAGTGGGTGAGTTGTCACAGTGACAGCCAGTCCCCCGCAGTGTGGGTGGAGGTGTGACAACCACTTGGAAAGGTCATTTGGCAGTGGTGGCCTTGAACCTGCACATGCCCTAGGGCCGCCGAGCACCATGTGATGGAGCTTTGGGAAGGAATCGGCAGTACAGACGCCTCCCACAGGCTGGCTGCTGAGCGGGAAAGAGCAGGTGACAGATGACTGCACACAGGGGACACCCTGTGGTGAAACTCACACTTCTCATTCTGACAGCTGGCAGGGACCTGGACGTCCACTTGGGACCCTGATGTCTGTGGAGCTACTCAGACGCTGGGCCTGGCAGGTGCTGCTTGGGGTATAGTGAATGAGCAGGAGTCTGTCTCTCGAGGGGCCCCTAGCCTGCCAGGAACTGAGGCAAGGCCCCAGGGGCCCTGCTATGAGGAATCCCGGACATACATACCAGGAGCCTGGCCCATGAGAGCCTCAGCCCTCACACTGGCCTCCCCGCCCTACCGAGCGAGGCGTGACCAGCCCAGTGAGGCCCAGAGAGCTGAAATTACTTACCCAGGGTCACACAGCCAGTGAGCAGAGGGGCCAGCATTCAAACCCAGCTCTGTCTGACCAGAGTTTCTGTTTCTAAGCGTTTTGCTCGGCTGCCCCCTACCCCGCCCCCCCAGCCTCACTGGCCTGGGAGCTTCTCCTGAGTAGTGATTGTGTCCTGTCCCCAGCTGTGACCCCTGCACCAGGCCAGAGCCTGAGAGAGGACAGGCATTTGGGAAATGCTTCTGGAAGTACTGGAAAGCTGCATGGAGGAGGTGGCATCTCTTTGAGGCCTCTAGGGCAGAGGAGAATTTGGATGTGTTTCAGGGAGATGGCAGTGTAGCAGGGGAGTCCCTAAGCGATCAGTCTTGGGGTACAGGGTGCTGCCACCATCCCCTCACTGGCCTGTGTGTCTTGGGAATATTTCCAGCGTGGTGAGGGGTGTGGCTGGAAGCTAACCCACCAGCCTTGGCCCCGTGAGGTCTGTGCTTTGGGAAATTACAAATCCACACATTTCCAGGGTTCAGATCTTGACTCTGCTTCATTGTCTGGAGGACCTTGGGTAAGTTAGTCACCTGCCCGTGCCTCAATGTCTTCAGCTATAAAGCAGGGATGGTGGGGATAGCACTTTCCTTCCAGAGTTGCCGTGAGGTTTGCACAGGTCTGTTCATACAGAGTGCCATTCTTGTGAGCTCTGGGCATGGACCCCTTCCCTGTAGTGCCACAATATAGGGGACGTCCCTCCCCCTGCTGGAATGCCAGCTGGGTGCATTTGAGATTCTGGGCCAGGCCTGGCTGACCTCAGCCGGGCTCACCCGTGCTTCTGCGGTCAGCTGGCAGTTTGGAGAGGGGGCAGCTGAGTGGCTTAGAATGGTCTCCTTCATGCGTCTGGGGGTTGGCTCTCTGTCAGCCGGGGTGACGGGAGTGATGGGGCCGATGGGGCTGACATGGTCTTGAACCTGCCAGCAGGCCAGCCCAGACTTGTTCACGTGACATTAGGCCACTTGAGGGCTGGCTGAACTGGTCCGGCATTCACTTGCACATGTGTCCATTGTAAGTTCCCTGTTGTGTCCTCGGGGCTTAGGACAGGACGTGGTAGGGGTGTGAAAGTCGTACTTTGTTGACTGACCAAATACATCTGTAGCTTGGGGGTCTCCGGTAGCCGAGGAGGCCTGGTCTAGAACAGACTTGGAATGCTAAAGTCTCTCAAGAGAGGGGGATGTCCAGAAGCATTGGGCCCTGATGGGACAAGAGTGGGATGGGTGAGAAGGGCCCCGGGGGGGAAGAGAACCCGCGTGCGCAAAGGCGTGGGCCTCACCAGGGCACTGTGGTTCTCAGAGGCCTGGCTGAGGTTGAGGAGTCGGAGCCCGAGTGGGGAATCAGCGGGGTCCCTGGCAAGGCTGGCAGCCCGCCCCCCCTGCACCTGCCCTCGCACACCTTGCCTGCCCCACAGCTCATCTACATGCACTGGATGAACACGATGGTGAATTACTGTGGCCCCTTCGAGTACGAAGTCGGTTACTGCGAGAGGCTCAAGAGCTTCCTGGAGACCAACCTGGAGTGGATGCAGGAGGAGATGGAGCTGAACCAGGGGTCCGCTTACTGGCATCAGGTGGGTGCGGCCCCCACGCGCCGGGGGGGCTGCTCTCGGGGTCTGCTCTCGGCACCTGCCGCGGCTGCGGCTGCTGCTGGCCCGGCTGGCCGGCTGCCTGTCTCGCCAGCCCCTCTTCGCCAGCCCTTTCCCCTCCCTGCCTTCCCCTCTCTTCGGCCGTCTAGCCATCCATCCATCAGTCCTCCCTCCATCTGTCTGTCCATCCATCCAGTCTTCCCTCCCTTCCTTCTTCTCCCTCTGTCCCTCCCTCCGAGCCACCCACCCACCCAGCCAGCCGTCAGCCTCCCATTCATCCCCCTCGCTCCCTGTCCGCCCCTCCTTCCCACGCAGCCATCCGCGGCGCTCGGCTGTCCGCACACACACCACACACAGGCTTATCCATCTTCCTCCCTCGCTCTCACCCGCCCGCCACCCGCTGCCCGTCGTAGGCCAGCTCCATTCTCCCACCAGCCACCGCCCCAGCCACTGACATACCCCCTTGGGTTGCCTGTCCAGCTTCCCGCCCACCGTCTACCCGTCTGCCCACTGCCCACTACACTTCTTCCCATTCACTCGCCCCGTTGTCTGTCTGATTCATTCCCCACCTGCCTCCTGGCGATCGGGGCCCCTGCAGGTGGCAGTCTGTCCATCTGTAGCTCCACCACCGCCGCTCGCTCTCCCCACCTGGGGCCGTCTGGTTCCCCGGGGACGATGCCCGCGCCCCTTTTGCGCCCTCGATCCCTAGGCTCATCTCCTGCTGACCTCCTGCTCTGTGGTCCAGCCTCCCTGACCTCCTGGTTCCTTGAACAAGATGTGTTTCCTCTTGCCTCGGGGCTGATGACCTGCTGCCCCTTCTGCCCAGAGCACGTCCTCCCCGCCAACCTCTGTCCCGTCCCCACACTTACCTGTGGCGCTATAGTGAGGGACTCAGAGTCTGTCTTCAGCGAGACCCGAGCCCTGTGAGGACAAGGCAGGGATCAGTCTTGCTTTGTTCACCACAGGATCCGAGGCGCCTAGCGCGAGGGCCAGCACATAGTAGGTGCTTTACATGTAAAGATTGGTTGAATATATATAGATGAAGGAATGGATCTGTCTTGTCCTGTCTGCGCATCCAGGCTCCGCACCTGACTGGACAGCTGTCATTCTGCCCACCCTGCCCTCCACCTGGACGATTGCTTCTCTGTCCCTGCCTCCCTTCTGCCTAACTTAGCAGCCGCGCATCCATCTCTCAGTGCTGTCTGACTGTCTGTCCATGTATCTTACCCTTTTGTCCATCTGTCCATCCCTGCTTCAGATGCTAACAAAGTGCCTGGTGTGTACCCGGAGCCGACCACGGCCGCTCGGGGACCCCGTGACGATCTCCCTAGCTAGAGAATAGTGACAATGACAATGGGACGAGTCAGCTAGTGAGACATATGCTCGGAGTGGCAGCGCAGCCAGGAGCTGAGCTCAGAATAAGGAACAGTTGACAGTGGGTCAGGGTCGGCTGGGAGGCTTTTTGGAGGAGGGGGCTTTCAGCTGGGCTCTTAAGTGGGGGTAATTTAGGTTGGCAGAGGGCAGAAACATCTAGTTAGCTAAGCGATGGCAAGAGAGTGCTTGGCATGGAGGGCTGGGTGAGGGGGGATCAGGGCTGTCTAGATCCTGGAGGGTGCACCGGGGCCCCTCACATTGTAAGAGAAGGCGTGAGCCCTAGGGGGAGAGGCCTCACCCCACCTGTGCCCCTCCCCCTAGGTGCGGCTGACCCTCCTGCAGCTGAAAGGCCTCGAGGACAGCTATGAAGGCAGTATGACCTTTCCAACTGGGAGGTTTACCATCAAACCCTTGGGGTTCCTGTAAGTGCCACTCCCGGAGCGGACAGGGTAGGGGAGAGGGCCATGCACCTTATTGTCAGACAGACCTGGGTTCCCGTATGGGTTCTGCCTCCTCCTGGCCCAGCCTCGGACCGCTCACCTAGCCTTCCAGAGCCTCAGCTTCCTCCTCTGTGAACGGGGCATGGAAACAGGCTGCCGGCAGGCCGATGTGGTAACCTTCTAGCATCCTGCCCTCCTCAGCTTGTTGCAGCTCTCGGGGGACCTGGGAGACTTGGAGCCTGCCCTGAATAAGACCAAGACCAAGCACATTATGGGCTCAGGCTCTTGCTCTGCCCTCATCAAGCTGCTGCCTGGCCAGACAGACCTTCTGATTGCCCACAACACCTGGAGCTCCTACCAGAACATGCTGCGCATCATCAAGAAGTACTGGTTCCAGTTCCGGGAAGACCCCCTAGGTGGGTGGACGTGGGTATGTCCGTGTGTGTGAGTGTGCGTGCGGGGCACACAGTGCAGGGGGTGGGGGTTGCTGGGACCTGTGGGCCTTGGCCCTGTGCACACCATGGAACCATTCTAGGCGTCCACCTTATTGTTGACATCTTGGTTTCTTTTAGTTCCTTATCACAAGGCGTATCAGTTTCCTGCTGCTGCGTAACAAGTCTCCCCAAATTTAAAACAACAAAAGCTTAAAACACAATCATTAATTTTTGCTCAACGTGTCTGTGGGTCAGCCGGATAGTTTTGTTATGCTGGGCCAGGCCTGGCTGATCTTGGCTGAGTCACTGATGGTTCTGCGGTCGGCGACTGAGGCTGGCCTCCTCCGCGTGTCGGGGGGGTGGCTCTCTGCTGGGTGCAGGGGCAGCTGGGTGAGCTGAGGCTTATTCAGGTGACATCTGAGCGGGGCAATGTGGAAGGCCTCTTGAAGGCTGATTGAAATGGGTACAACCCTCTGCTGCTCCAAGCAAGGCAAGTGGCCAGCTCTGATTTGAGAGGAGGGGAAAACAGAGCCCAGCATCTGATGTGAGGAGTCACAGGGTCCCATGGCGGACAGTAGGGACGCAAGCTTGGGCGGACTTGCAGCAGACACTCAGGGCAAATGCTCAGCTACACAAGCAATGCATGAAGACATGAATACACCCTTCCTGTCAAATGTGAAAACTTCGCAGCTAAGGCCCGAGTACCCCAGCATGGCGATCTCCTGCAATCCCGGGCCCCAGTGTCCACCCCAGAGGTAGCCACTGCCAGATGTTTGCAGTACCTCCTTCTTGGCGAAACTTAAAATTAAATCCATTGTTGCCAGAAGTTGGCAAGTCCCCCTGCTAATGATGGCAGTACTGGTTAGCGCTGTCACTTGGAGAAGAACCCCGTCGGTATCTGATAAAATTCAAAATCTGTCACTCCCGTGGTCCAGCAGTTCTTGGCTCAGATCTGTCCCTAGGGAGCCATTTTGCCTTCTGCACAGCGATGGTGTACAGGATGTCAACTACAGTAATGGTCGGGAAACAAGCTCATGTCCATGAACTTAAGCAGATTTCTGCGTTGACATGTACACAGAGAAGCGTGCACATCACACGAGTACGGCTGCAAGTGTTGCTGCCTGTGTGTACCCAGACTGAGAAATAGAACGTTCCCAGCCCCCCTGCAGCTGCTCTCCTGGCCCTTTCCAGGCACGTATCCCCACCCCCAGCGTAATCTCCATCTGCCTTCTTACAGCGTAGATGTGGCGTGCCTGACTTTGCATGTTACGTGCACGGGCTTGCTTGTGTCTGACTTCTGTTGTCTAGCGCAGTGGCTGTGAACTTTATTCGTGTTGTTGTTTGTAGCCACAGATCTGTCCGGTTCATTGCTCTAGATCCATGAACATTGTAGTCTCTTCCGACGAGAACCTTTGTGAGGAAGTGCCTGGCTGGCTCAGTCCGCAGAGCACGCAACTCTTGGATCTCGGGGTTGTGAGTTTGAGCTCTGTGTTGGGAGTAGCGATTATTTAAACAACGGAACGAGGGGCGCCTGGGTGGCTCAGTGGGTTAAAAGCCTCTGCCTTCGGCTCGGGTCATGATCCCAGGGTCCTGGGATCGAGCCCCACATCGGGCTCTCTGCTCCGCAGCGAAGCCTGCTTCCCTCTCTCTCTCTGCCTGCCTCTCTGCCTGCTTGTGACCTCTGTCTGTCAAATAAATTAAAAAAAAAAAAAGAAAATAAACAACGAAACGAAAACCTACATAAGTCATACACATAGGGTATAGGAAATTGGAAAATGCACTAAAACATTCATATACAATCAGAATCACTTGAACACCCCGTAACTCACAGGAGATAATTTCTGTGAATATCTGGTTCTGTTTTTCTTCTAAATGAAATGTTCCTTATTTTCCCATTTGTTTTCATTGATTTTTATTATGCTAGTAATATGTGAATGTATTCTTGCTGATGCAAGTTCCAGCAATGCAGATAAAGAAATATATCTCTTGTGATACCCTTCTTCCAAATTCTAGACCTTCCTAAGGGAATACTTGCTGCCATTTTGATTTGGATCTGTCTAGACTTTGGATTTTTAGGATGCACTTCTATTGTGTATTTTTGAACTTTTTTTTTTTTTTTTTTTTTTTTAGTTAATAGGCTCTATTTGTTAGAAAAGCTAGAGGTTTACAGATAAATCAAGTAGATAATACAGAGAGTTCCCGTATACCTCCCCGCTCCTTTCTCCTGTTATGTGTTGCATTGGCGTGGTACGCTTGTTATAATTATCTGTCAATGTCAGTACGTTACTCTCAGTGGAAATCACAGTTGACATTCAGGTTCACTGTGAATAGTATGGTTGTACGGATTTTGGTAAAGGCACAATGGTGGGTATCTACTTTTATGGTTCTATACAGCAGTTTTGCAGCCCTAAGCAGTTCGCTTTCTGGATTTTTTTTTTTTTTTTTTTAAATAAGACCGTAACAGATGGATGGTTTGCAGCTTGCTCTCTTTGCTCAACAGCCGGCCTTGGAGGATTTTGGATATTGTCATGTTCAGTCCACCTTCTAACCACTGATACTAAACTTTAACAAGTTCTCGACTGAGGATTTGGGCCATGTCCGGGTGTTTGGTGTTTTTGGTTGGGGCTGTGGCAAGACAAGTGGGAACCCTAGGTTAAAAGATGGACATAAGTAGGGGTGCTTGGGGGGCTCAGGCGCTTAAGCATCCAATTCTTGATTTTGGTTCAAGTTGTGACCTCAGGGTTGTGAGACGGAGCCCCATGTCAGGCTCTGCGCTGAGCACAGCATCTGCTTGTCCCTCTCCCTCTGCCCCTTCCCCCACTTGCTCTCTCTCTCAAATAAAATCTTAAAAGAAAAAAATATGAAGATGGGGATAATTAGTGGTGCCTAGGTGGCTCAGCTGGTTAAGTGTCCAACTCTTGATTTCAGCCCAGGTCTTATCTTGGGGTTGTGAGTTGAAGCCCAGCATTGGGCTCCTCGCTGGGTGTGGAGCCTACTTAAAAAAAAAAAAAAAAAAAAAGATGGGTATAATTAAATATTTTAGTCTCTGGATACATACAGCCAAATTGCCCCCCAAAGTGGCTGGTCTGGTTTACACCTGTCCACGAGTCTATGAGCGTGTCAACTTTCCCCCAAATTTGCCAGCACTGGGTGTTATATTCATTTCAAGCTTTTTCAAGTTTTTCATTCTGTTTTTTTCATTTTTCATTTCAAGTTTTTTCATTCTGAGAGGTGCTACATGACATCCTGGGCTGAGCCCCACCCCCCGGGCCCGTATTAACTTTACTGATGGCTAGTTTACACACACCTTTAGGATGTCTATATTGGGAGGTCTGGACACACACATGCAGTCCTGTGACCGCCGCTCAGTAAAGAGTGCCCCTTTATAGTTATTCTTCAGGTAGCGACTCTTCTGGTTTCTTTCCCATTAGGTAGTTATGCCTATTCTAGAAGAGAAAAACAAACAAACAAAAAACCTGCATTACTTTTTAAAAATTTTTCTGGTAGTAAAAAAATTATAATTTAATTGAGGTGAAATTCACACGGCGTAAAGCGAACAATTCAGTGGCATTTAGAATATCTGCAGTGTGTGTGTCCTATCACCCGTATCTTGTTCCCGGATACCTTCATCACCCCGGAAGGAAACCCCAGGAAGCCATCATTCCCCAGTCCCCCTTCCCACCAGCGGCTCATGGCCTGGTTTGCTAAAATATCAGAACGGATGGAGGCTCCCCCAAGACCAGCTGCTCTCCTACCTGGAGCCTCTGGCTCTTGGGTTGGGGTGCGGGGATCCCCAGATGGGTTTGTCTGACCTGTACCCCCACCCCCTGCTGGGCTCATTCTCCTCCCCCACCCCGCCGCCCCCCTGCAGAGAACTCTCCCCTGGCTCCAGGCAACAAGGTGGTCTTCTCGTCCTACCCTGGCACACTCTTCTCCTGTGACGACTTCTACATCATGGGCAGCGGGCTGGTGAGTGTCCCTCCCATGTGACCCTTCTCTCCCAGGGGTTTTGGGTCACCGGGCAGCTTTGGGCAGGTGGGTAGATGCAGCGCCCGCCCTCTCCACCATCCCACGCTGGGCCTCTTCTGCTCTGGTGCTTGGACCACTGGGGAGCGGCGGGTTGATTCTTACAAACAGATTCCCAGTCCCTGTTGGTCGGGGCTGCCAGATCCGGCATTCTCCCTGGACTCGGCATTCTGAGCCAGCTCCTCAGCCTTCGCTGCACTTGAGGGGCCCTTTTGCAAAATCTTTGACCTTGACCTCAGTGACCTAGTTTGTTTGGCGGTCTTTAGCATAAGCCATCCCTCCCTCCCCCGTGCCCTGCTGTTTCTCATCCTGCCTCCGCTCCCTCTAACCCCGGCCAGGTTTTCTGAATAAATGCTCTTTACAATGTGTTGTTTTTATCGGTTTTCCTGGCTGGGGTCCAGGCTCGTTTAGAAATCTGTTCCTGGCACCCCTCGCCGGGGCACTGAGCCCTGAGATTGCAACATGCGGAGGAGAGGAAAACATTGCCCTAAAAACACCCTCCAAGCAGGAGGTGCCAGTTTCCCTGCGGCTCGGTGACAAGGGGCTCTTTCCTTTTCTTGCTGCCTTCTGAGAGCAGCGGGGGGCTTAGTCCCCTGGAATGGGGAAGGAGGCGTGAGAGGACCAGGTGGTAACTGAGGGGACCCCCTCGCTACGGTCTGGCTGGGGCAAGGAGAGGACCGTCTGGGGAAGAACAGCTGAGAAGGTCTCACCCAGTGACCTGGGAGGGGTCCCAGCAGGAAACGTACCTCCCACCGGGGTCTTTAACGGTGGCTAAGCCACAGACCCCTTTGGCAGAATCTGGGGGTGCTGTGAACCCCTTCTCAGAATAACATTCTCAGATGCAGACACCAAAATACATGGGATCATAAAGGAAACCAGTGATATTAAAAGGTGTTTGGCGAAATATTACATAAATAACCTTTTAACATTATATATGCGCTGCTTTGTGAACTTAGTAAATCACAGGCTCTCGGAGCGGATGTGCTAACTACCTTAATTTCGAAGGAACGGGGCACATAAGTGATATTTTGAGACGGGTGCAACCCTGTCGTATGGTGGGAACACATCTGATTTCTGTTGGTGACGGTCTCAGGTACCACTCACGTCACGGTGGCGGGTCACCGGTGCTCACGGTGCAGGGAGATGCTGAATGCAGTTTGGCAGCAGTGGGAAGGAAGAGGTGGTGTTTTCCCCTGTAAGTCTGCAGACTCCCTAAGTACAGCCCCAGTTTCAGAACTCCCCCATCCTGGGAGGGGAAACTGCCTTCCAGGGCTTTCTGGGCCGCATTGATCTGAATCCTGGCAGTGGCTCTGGAGAGCCAGAGTGGCTGGTTGAGGGACAAGGGAGGTACAGGCCGAAAAGAGTGGAAGAAAGTGTTCTCACCTGGGTATTGCTGTTAAGAGGCTTGCCTTCCAGATTCTTCCTTTTAACATCATATTTATGGTTCTTGCTATCTTTTAGCTGGTTTGGGGGCTTTGCATAAGAGAGGAGGAAGCGTGCTAATATCCTGCCATAGAGGAGAGGACATTGATTTAAGAGCTGGAAGTTTGCTGATGGAATCTTGGCCCGTCCACTGACCAGCTGTGACATTTGGCACGTCTCTTAGCTTCTTCAGGCCTCAGTTTACCTTTCAGTAAGAAGGAGCATTAGTAGCCATGCTGTGTTTTTCCCAGGAGGGCTGGAAGAGGTCGGTGAGACTGTGATGGTCTGCCAGGCTCCCAGCTTCGAGTTGGCTGATTTTCTCCGCAAAACTGCAAGAAAGGGTAGAAATGGGATGCTGTCTCTCTGGGGAAAGAGTTGATTGACTCGGTTGGAGGACTAGGTCCATAGGAGCAGTGCCATTGACTCTCCCAGGGGCTCTTTCCCAGGGCAAAGCTGGATGCATGATTGTGAATTTCTCTCGGTGCTCAGCCAGGGAACCAGTAGGAATGTGCACCCAAAGCAGCACGTGAGGTTTCGAAAAACTAATCAATGTACGGATCCTGACTGATCAGCACTGCCACTTGGTGACAGCATGCCCTCATCCTAAGTGAGGGGGCCCTTCTGTGCAGCACCCCCTTGGCCCTCCCACAGGTGACACTGGAGACCACCATCGGCAACAGGAACCCGGCCCTCTGGAAGTATGTGCAGCCCAAGGACTGTGTGCTGGAGTGGTTGCGTAATGTGGCGGCCAACCGCTTGGCCTTGGACGGGGACGCCTGGGCAGACATCTTTAAAAGGTTCAACAGTGGCACGTGAGTGGGCTCCCAGCACTTAGAAATGGGCCAATTTCCCCATTGACAGAGCCCAAGGGACGTGGCACCAGGGCCACACCCCCCCCATACCCTCTGCAGAGCCCTCTCATGGTTCCTGCTGGAGGTAGAAGGTGTCTTAAAGTCTTCTCCCTTGTTTTATACTTAGGGAAACGGGGGCTTTTTCTCTCCCCTGCAGGCTCTCCATCTAGGGAGAGGCCCTCAGAGGGAAGCCAGGAAGTGAACTTGGGATTTGAGGGCCCTGGAGGTGGGAGAGCTGTCTGAGCAAGTGGGCATGCGTCAGTGGGGGCCCTCTGAGCCGGAGACATTGGAGCTAGATGGTGCAGGGACTTACAACGTCGGGCTGAAGAATCGATCTGTATTCCTATAAGCACTGGGGAGCCGTAGCCTTCTCTGGAGCAGACAGACAGCATGGTGGGAGCCGAGGACACCTGGTCAAGCTGCACTGTCAGGGTGACAGATGTCAGTTCACCCTCCCCCCCAGTGCCACTTCTTTCTCTTGATTGCTGGTGGCGCGGGGCCCTGGGGTTGCAGGGAGGCTGGGGCAGTGGCCCCAAGGTGTGTTCATTCCTCCTTCCTTCCCGGCAGGTACAACAACCAGTGGATGATTGTGGACTACAAGGCATTTGTCCCTGGCGGGCCCAGCCCCGGGAACAGGGTGCTCACCGTCCTGGAGCAGATCCCGTGAGTAGCCTGGAAAGGAAAGCAGGGGGTTCCGGGGCTGCCTAGGCGAAGGTCTGGATGCACGCCGGAATGTGTGTGGGAAGGTGACCATCTAAGGAAGGCCAGGTGGGAGGGGGAGGCAGCCTCGGGCTGCGGTGGAAGATCCAGGACTTAATCTACCTCTGGGCAATGGGGAGCCGCGTGGGGTTCTTGAGCAGGGCAGTGCCCACAGGTGCCGCTCTTCTCACCAGTCTTGCTCCATCTCTCTTCTTGGTCCCAGGGGCATGGTGGTGGTGGCCGATAAGACCTCAGAACTCTACCAGAAGACCTACTGGGCCAGCTACAACCTACCGTATGTCCCCACCCGTGCCCATGCCTCACCCCTACTCAGTTCTCCTTGCTGGTCAGGGCTTCTTCCCTGCGTGATGTTTTCAACCCACAGAATGAAGAAACCACCTTGGCCTTTCTTTGGCTGAGAGTAGTGGGACTTTGGGCTGTGCCCACGGGGGGAGGGTCGGGGGTGGCCAGGCTCAGGTGCCGCCCCCGCTGGGTCTCCCCCATTAGGTCTGCTGTAACCAGGCCGCACGGCCATCACCTCCGGACACTCACTGTACCCTACCAATGAGAGATTTGCTCCTTACAACCAGTGCACAGTCGCCATGACCCCCATTCGCATTTCACAGACGAGGAAACTGAGGCCTCTAGCAAATGCCTAACTTTCCAAACAAGGCGCGTTCCCCAGCTGTTCAGCGGTGAAGTCAGCATCTGAACCATGTCTCTTGGACCACAGAGCCCAAGCTTGGTCACCCCAGTGAGCCACCTCCCAGCACACACAGAAGACATGACTGTCACTGTCCTGTTGTGGTTGTTAGTGATCTTGTTCTGGTGTGACCACCCCTCTGTCTTCCCGCGCACAGCCAGCATGGGCAGGGGCAGTAAGTGACCGTCCTTTTCCCCCCGTAGGTATTTTGAGAGTGTGTTCAACGCCAGCGGGATGCAGGCCCTGGTGGCCCAGTACGGGGACTGGTTCTCCTATGATGGGAGCCCCCGAGCCCAGATCTTCCGACGGAACCAGTCGCTGGTGCACGACCTGGACTCCATGCTCCGGCTCATGAGGTGCGTGGGGGAGCGTGTGCCGCGAGTCCCATAGAGCTTTACACGCGCTTCACTGGCCCCCGTGTGTAAGCCTCACTACGAGCCCGGGGGTTGCAGGGCAGTGGCCAGCTGTAAGCACACGTTACAGGTGTGGGTGCTGGCCCGCTGCTGAGTGGCCCCCTGGAGCTGGGCACCAGCCAGAGGAATGGCCCAAAGCAGGGAGCCCCCGCTGTGGGAGATGTGAGATCCGTCAAGCCCTCTCGGGGATGTGGGCACGGAGGGTGGAACGGGCTGAGCCCCCAGCCCTGCTGTGAGGGGCAGGATCTAGCCCAGATCGGGGGTGGGGGCCCCAGAGGGTCTCTGGAGGAAGGGCTGCCTCGGCGGATGTGAGGACAGGCGTGGAATGGTGGGGTGAAGAGTGAGGGAAGCTGGGCACCTGAACGCAGGTGGCTTGTGTCCGGGGCTGCCACCAGTGGGAGCTTGGCCTCCCCCGCCCAGCACGCCTGATGCCCCCTCCCTTCCCACATCCAGGTACAATGACTTCCTGCACGACCCCCTGTCCCTGTGCAAAGCCTGCAACCCCCAGGCCAACGCAGAGAACGCCATCTCGGCCCGCTCTGACCTGAACCCCGCCAACGGCTCGTACCCTTTCCAGGCCCTGCACCAGCGCTCCCATGGGGGCATAGACGTAAAGGTGCTGCCCCACCCCGGGCCTGGGGGCAGGGGGTGGGCTGGGGTGGTGTCATCGCTGCGGGGCACGGGGTGGCTGGGGTCAGAGCAGATGGCGGACCAGGGGGCAGGGTTGGCACGGGGCTGCGGGTGGGGGCCAAGTTAGGGCTGGGGTCAGGGCCGTCTGGATTGGGGCAGCTCGGAGCCCAGCCCAGGCTGGTGCTCAGTGACCTCTGCCCTGGCTTCCAGATGACCAGCATGGCGCTGGCCAGGGCCTTTCACATCGTCGCAGTCAGTGGGCCTACGTGGGACCAGCTGCCTCCGTTCCAGTGGAGCTCCTCGCCCTTCAGTGGCCTGCTGCACATGGGCCAGCCTGACCTCTGGAAGTTCTCGCCCATCGAGGTCTGGTGGGACTGACTCTCCTTCTCTGCCCTGCTGACAGCCACTGGGGCCACCCATCGGCCGCCAACCTGACCTCCTGCCCGCCCCCTCTGTGGCCTTCGTCCCCTGCTGTGCCCAGATTGGGGGGCCTGGGTCTGCCAGGTTCACTGGCCTCCGGATCATCTCCTGGTTGGGATGCGCGGCCTGATGGGGCCCAGCACTGACTCGCTCGCTCCCCTTCAGTGAGGGAGTGCCTCCCTTGTCCCCCGCCTCTCTGCATCTCTCTCTCTCCTCTGTCTCCTTCTCTCTTTCTCCTACGCTGGAGCCCTGTCCTCATGCTGCCTCTTCTTGAGGGCTTGGGAGGGGTCCTCGGATGGGGTTTGGGGCCTCTGGTGGAGCAGGAGGGGACATTTCCAGTTCCCGCCTCCCAGTGTCATTCCTGCCAGTGGCTCTGGGACTTGTGGGGTTTTGGCCCAAGACCTGGGCATTGCCTCTGGTTGGCATCGGTCCTTCCGTCTCCCAGCCCCAGCTGCTCTGCTCGCTCGGGAAGTAGCCCCTTTGTTTCCCCTTCTGGACAGCTTCCCTGAGGACAGAAACTTGAAAACAAACAAAACCAAAGTTTCTGGCGACTTGAGGCTGGAGGGGCCTTCGGGGCAGAGAAGAGTGTCAGCCTCTCTCCTGCAGCCTCGTGCCCTCTGCCCCCAGCTTGGGCCTGCCCCTGGCCTCCGGGCAGTGCCCACAGCTCCCCTGCTGTAGGAACCAAATTGCAGACTGTGCTGCCATTAAATGAGAGGCCGTGGCCCGTGTGCTGTGCATTTTTAGATAGTGGGGGAGGCTGGGCTGGTGCCCTTTGTCCTCCCTGGTTTGGGTTCTACACCATCCACCCATGCATCCTCCTGTCCATTCTTCTGTCTGTTCATCTGTCCGTTTATTCGTCTGCTGACCTGCCTACCCATGTCCACCTGCGGTCTTCCATTCATTCATCCATCTACTCATCTGTCCGTCCATCCACACAGCCACCCAGCCACCCGTCCATTCACCTACCTGTCCGTCCATCCATCCATCCGTCCATCCATCCGTCCGTCCATCCGTCCGTCCGTCCATCCATCCGTCCGTCCGTCCATCCATCCATCCACCCATCCATAGATCCATCCATTTTCCATCTACTCACCTATTCATCTGTCATCCATCTATCCATCTACCTATTCATTTATCTATATCTGTCCATCCATCCATCCGTCCATCCATTCAGATGTTCTTGAGCACCTATCCCAGGGCCTTGGTAACCAACAAGACTTTCCCAACTTCCACTGTGGGATATAGGCCGACACGAAACAGAGTCTCTCCCCATCTGATCTTAGCCAGCTGGTTGACCCCAGCCCTCCACGCCTCAGCTCTTCTAGTGGACAGAGGTGTAGGCGTTGCCTCTTTGGGGGGTTTTGTGCTGACTCAAGTGGGACAGTCGAGGCTGGAAGCAACCCTGTTCCGCACAGGCTTTCTTGAACTGAGCACCACTCTGTCCCCCAGGAAGAACTCTGGGGCCAAGGGACGGATGGTTTGCTGTCTCTGCCTGCCCGCCCTTGATGTCCCATCACCTATAAAATATGTTTCTGTCCCTCCTGGCTGGAAGTCAGTGGATGAGCCTGTGTCCGGGGTGGGTTTGGGGTGGGCTTGACACTCTCCCCTGAATCTCCCAGTCCTTGCTGGTAGTCGGGGTGGGCAGGGGCTCTGCAGACCCGTGTGGATCTGCATCATGTCCTGAGGGACTGCAGGGGTCTCAAGCTGCACTCTGAACTTGGGGACTCAGTGAATTGCATGGGGGCGGCGGGGGTTGGTGTGGTGGCGCCCCTCCCCGGCCCCGGGGGCGCCCCCCCGCCCCCCCCCCCCCCGCAGGCCCTCTTCCCTGTTTCCCGTCAGCAGCGCTCTCCTGGGAAGAGGGTTTCAGGTCTGAGAGGCTTGGCATGGCATTCTTCTCAAGTCCAAGTCCGCTCCTTCTGAATCCCTGAGATGGGTGTCCAGTGTCAGTTTACACCCCCCCCAGTCGGGGGGGGGGGCTCATTGCTCTGCTCCCATTGGTTCTGTGATCAAGTCATTCTGATAGCAGGATGGACTTCTGGCTCCAACGAGGCAGCCCTTGCCCCAGCTCTTGCTCACCTTCCTCCCTTCCTGCTTCCGGCCTCCCAGCATGCAGGCCCAGCTGGGAGCAGGGTTCCCGGCCCCCACAGCCATGGGGCACCAAGGTTCTAGGGGGCAGGGGTTAGGGGGCAGGGCTACAAGCAGGCAGGTGCGGGGCGAGGAGGGAGGGAGGCAGATGGTGATGAAGGAGAAACTTAAAGGATCTTCATTTCATAAATACATTTTTTTTCGTTTTCAATGAAAAAGCTACAATTAGAAAAATGCCTGGGGGGTGGGGCCAGGCTGGGCTTCCTGGGGGAGAGGACAGACGGTTCTCAGTCCTGGACTACAGCCCTCTGTGCCTTCCAGGGAGGGGACGCTTGTCCTGCTACTATCTACCCCCTCCTGCCCACCGTCCCCCCCGCCCCGTGCTGGGGACCTGGTGTAGGATACATGGGCAGCCGTCACCGAGCCACGGTGGCTAGGGACAGTCCCAGAACCACTGCGCTGTGGCCAGAGAGGTTCGGTTCATGGCCTCGCTGGCTGCCGGCCCGGCTCCACCTCGGAGCTGCGGCCCCTCGGCACAGCGGGCTCATGGGACTGAGAAACGAATCGGCTGGCCCGGGCCGAGGCTCCCAGACAGAATATTTACAGCGAGGTGCTGGATAAAACTCCAGCTCCTCCAGGGGTCCCCCGGGGAGGGGAGGCAGACGGGTGGGGATGGTCCCTCACTTGGGCAGCCCGTTCTTCATGCCCAGCTGTTCCTTGAGGGCCTGCAGCTGGCCCAGACTGATGTTGCTGCCGCCACAGACAATGACCACGATGGAGGACAGCGGGGCCCGGAGCTTGCCTTCTCCTTGCAGCTTCTGAATCACGCGGCTGTACACGGCGGCCAGGGCTGCCCCACAGGCGGGCTCCACCAGGATCTTCTCGTCATCTGTGGAGGAGGGAGTGATGAGGGTGGGGCCTGGGGGCAGGGTGCGGGGTGCTGTTGGGCCATAGGAAAAGCCTGAGGGTGTGAGCTGCTGCGCTCTCGGACCTGGCCACAGACTCCGGTCCCAGGCCAAACCTCCCCTCACTGCCCCAGCTTGGCCTTCCAAGTCCGCATCACGACTAGGTTTCATTATGAGTGAGGGCACTGGTAAAATGGTTGTAACTGCCTCATCCCTATGTGGAGAAGGCTTGAGTCATCATCTGAGCAAGACAGCCGTGTTTGATGTGCACACTGGGTGCTAATACAGATTAAGTGGCAGTGTGAGTGCTTGCCGTGTGTGTGTGTGTGTGTGCGCTTGCACACATATACATGTGTCATCCCTGACCTAGACTGAACCCAGAAGGAAACCAGTCTACTTACAGACCCATTTCTGAAGCTGGGCTTGAGGCCCATACTTTCCCTTTTCACCAGGGCTATCAGTTCGCATTTTAAAATATTTAATTGCTATTCCCTGCTGTCATGGTTATCAAACTTACTTCTTCACTTGTGGCTTTGGTCTTTCTACTTCTATAACTGCACTGTATTACCTTTCACAAGTGGGAAGTTCTAGGAAGGGGTGGGAGATCGGGGTGGGAGATAGGACTGTCGGGAAAATTTGCAGGGAATGGGATCTCTTAGGATGCCACGGGGATAGCCAGTTAGTTCCTGAGCTAGCAGATCAGGTCTTGAAAGGACGCAGCACATACCCACGAACTTCTCAATGGCAGCCACAGCCTCCTGGTCCGAGATGACTTCAGAGAAGATGGGGTGTTCCTGAAATAGCTTCAGGGCCTGAGCCCCCACGGTCTTCACACACAGGGCCTTGGCCACACTGGGAGAGATGGGGATGGAGAAAAGGAGGGGAATGGGGGAAACAGGAGGGAGGAGGGAGGCAGAGATTGGGATGAGGAGGGATAGAAAGAGTAAGACGGATTTGAGAGAGAGCAGGAAAGCGGGGTCCGTGGGCAGGCTCCCCGACAGTGAAGTCTTTTCTAATAAAGCACAGAGGCTTGACTGGGGGTAAATAGCATATTGTGCTCAACACCCACTGAGGAACAAACGCCAGAGAGACCGCCTTGTGGTTCCTTGAAAGGGGCTCTGCCCGCCCAGGTCTGGCCCTATCCTTCAGGGCTCAGGATTAAGGCCACCTCCTCAAAGGGTCCTCCCCATGATGCAGGCATAGTGACAATTTCTTGCACAAGTATTAAGTGCCAAGGATTTTGCAGGCATTATTTAATTCTCACAACCATTTTTGCTATTCATTGGTTTGATTTTAATGGGAGAGGAAATCCAGGCAGAGAGTGTGCCGGTCACTTGCCCAAAGTTATGTGCCTAGGCAGTGGTGGTGGGAGCAATTCAAGCAGGATCCTTGTACCTCCAGGACCTGCACTCATCATCAGTGCGTTCACTTTCTCCCTGCTCCCTGGAGTCATCACTTTCTATTCCCATCTTGCCCAGGAGCACCTGGGGCTTGAACCACCTTAGTCCTAAGCCTGGCATAGCTCACAGTAGGCACTCGACAATTAATTCCTCAATCCTAACAGTGCAGGATCAGAGCCCAACGTGGTAGCTCCTGGGTGCCAGGCTCAGGAATCCAGAATTTGGGGCGCAGTATTCCCTCTCTGTGGTAAGGACTTATCTACCCAATATCTATTCTAGCTGCACACGTGGAGACCTGGTAAGAAGATATTTCCCAGCCTCCCTTGCAGTAGCTGTGGCCATGTGACTAAGTTCTGGCCAATGAGAGGTAACTGGGAGTACTGTGTCTGTCTTTAAAGGGAAGGGGCATCACTTCTGCCCTCCCTTTCTCCTGACAGATGGAGCGTGGGTGTGATAGTCGGCACTTAAGCAGCTATTTTGGGCCATAGGGCTATATGATAAGGATGATGGAGAACAAACTCAAGGGACCTGTGCCCTGGCTTCTTGGAGCCCCTGGACTGCCTACCTGTAGACACTTTTTTTTCATTTTATGTAAGAGATGAAGTAAAGTTCAATCTGGTTTAAGACACTGTTATTTGGGGCTCCTATATAATGTGACAAACCTAATCCTAATTAAATACCATCTGTCAAAGGTTGGGGGCTGGGATATGAACTTGGGAGCAGGGGCTGTGTTATTTACTACTCTGGCCTAGGATTGGCAGTGCTTGCATATAGGAGGGGCCCAGTAAATGATTAGCAAATGAATGAGGTGTGCAAAACCCTGCCACAGGGCAGTCAATACTTGCTTAATATTGGACTCTTCGTGTGAGAAAGCATGACGTTCACAGTAGTGAGTCACACAGACTCAGGTCCAGTCCCAGCAGTACCACTCGTGGCTGTGTGACTTTGGGCAAGTGACCAGAGCCTCGGTTTCCTCATCTGTAAAATGGGACTGACATGGGAGGGTCTACCTCGCAGCCAGCCCTGAGGTGGGCTTCCCAAGGCTCATGAATAGCTAATGGAGGCAGCCCTGCCGCTCACCTGGTAACCTGGGGCAGGGAGACGAGCTTGCCGGCAGTGGTGGCAGTGTGGAAGCTGTGGGCTCCGACGGTCTCCATGGCGATGATAGGCACGTCCCCCCAGCCCACCTCCTGCAGCCCCTGGACCACTCCGCACAGCAGGCCCCCGCCACCCACCGACAGCGCGATGGCCCCTGGCTTGGCGCTCAGCGTCTCCTTCAGCTCCCTCACGATGGAAGTGTGGCCTTCCCTGGAGGATGGGGGGGCGGAGTTAAGGCTGGGCTCCCTGGAGATCCCACACAGGGGCCCTAGAGATGCCCCTTGTCCTCATCCCAGGCAGCCGAGGGGCTTTGGGCTAGTCACCCCCTCCCCAGCTCCTCCCTGATTTCCAGCCGCCAGCATCCCCATGCCCACGCAACAGCTTCCTCTGGCTACTGGAGCTGCCTGCAAATGTAGGAGGAGATGACAGCCCTGGAGAGCGGCCTTCAGCCAATGCCTGTGGCCACCCGGAATGGTGGCAGTGGTGTATAAGCTCCCAGCACCCTCTTCCACACAAGCTGGATCACTCTGGTTTGGGTTCCACACTGGCTCCCAGGGGTCCCCCTGATGGAGTAAGCTCTGGCTGTCCACCGAGGTCTGCCTGCCCCTGAGAACCCTTTATCCGCTCTCTTCTGGCCTTGGCTCCCTGCCCCCTTCTCTGTTGCGTCATTCCCCAGGTAAACTGCTTTCCCTGAAATCTTTGTCTTGGGGTCAGCTTTCTGGGGACCTGGCTGCAGGTACGTGTGCATCTGAGCTCATACGTGCCCTCATGGCCGCAGGGAACGGGCACTGGCAACTGTGCGTGTGCACCTGCTCTCATGCCCGTTGGCATGCCCAGCACATACAACTGCTGTGCCCGTGGGGCGATGACATGCATTGTGGCAAGTGCCCACCCAGTGCTATGGGAGATGGACCCCACCTGCGCCGGGGGACTCTGGGCTCCACATACCAGATGAGGGGGTCATCAAAGGGAGGAATGTAGACCCAGCCTGGGTTGTTCTTTGCCAGGGCCTTGGCCAGCTCGAAGGCCTCATCCAACGTCTGCAAGACCACAGCAGAGGTCGGAGGGGGTGAGGGGCTGGGGGATCCTGCCCTGCCACCAGACGCCCTCCGCGGCCCCTGCCCTGGGTTGGTACTCACCTCACCTACCACCTTGACTATGGCACCCTCATTCTTGAGCCGCTCGATGGTGAGGGCAGGTGTGGTGCTGGGCACCACGATGGTGGCGGGGATCCCCAGCTTCCTGGCGGCATAGGCGGCTGCCAAGCCCGCGTTGCCCGCTGCCAGGGACGGGGGGTGGAGAGTGTGTCAGGGCAGGAGGGCCTGGGAGCCCGAAGGGGACCGCTCATCTCCAACCTCGGGACTCTGAACACCTCCCTGAGGGACTACTTGCCTCCCCCTGGAATTCCAAACTGGGGCTACTGGGGATGTTTGTCCTGGCTCGTTGCTCAGGTAACCAGGGCCCAGAGAGGTAGAGCGCCTAGCCCAGGGACACACAGCAGGGCACAGGAGGAGGCAGGCAGACCACTTACCTGAGGAGCAGACGAAATGTTCACAGCCTTGCTCAGCCCACTGTAGAGACAAGGTGGGGAGGGTGAGGCCCTCCTCCCAGTCTTCCCCTGGGCTCTCCCCGCCACACCTGGAGTGCTTCCCAGTGATTCCAGTATACACTGGCCTCTCCTTCCTTCACACAGATTTTGCGCTGCCCTAGCCTCTCAGATGACATCACTTCTCCCAAAGAGACTGGCTCAGGGAAGTGTTGCAGGGGTGGACAGTGGGGGAAGCAGGCAAATGACAGCTCTGGGATCAGTCCACGAGGAGACCCTCCGTGGTGGGCACTCCTTCTCTAGAGGGAGTGCTACTAGCAGATACTGGAGCATTGTGGGAGTCAGCACACCACGCTGGCCTGGCCCCGCTGAGGAAAAAGGACCAGCCACCCCCGCTCCAAAGATGCAGAGCCCCGCCCGTACATTCTTGCACAGGTGTCCAATGCCGCGGATCTTGAAGGAGCCTGAAGGTTGGGCACTGTCCATCTTGAGGTAGACACTGGTGCCTGCCACTTTGGACAGGGACATGCTGTCACGGATGGGGGTCTTGACGTGCAGGGGCTCTCCAGACGTCATCGCTGGGAGGAAGAAAGGACACCCAGAGGGTCAGGAGAGCTGGCCATGGTGCTGGCCGCTGCCATGTAGCCCTCAGCATGCCTGCGAGTGACCCCTCCCCTCGCTTCCCATGAGGCTGAGGGAAGAGCCCAGATGAGGAGCATCCTGGAGACCTGAATTCAAATCCCAGCTGAGCTGCCTACTCACCAGGGGACATCATGCAAGCAATCCTGCCTCAGCCTCAGCTGCCTCATCTGTAAAATGGGGACAAGGACCCCCCCCCCACCACACACACACACAAAACACGCTGGGAAGCTGTGAACTTCAGAAATAACACTCAGACCTTGGACATTTCAAGGGACATGAGATGAAGATGGATTTATAGGTGCTGAGTCAGAGTGAGTTTCAAAGATGGTTCAGTGCTAAAAGGGGCAGGATAGCAGGTGTAGTCTATTTGTGCAAAAACATGGGGACACACACACACACACACACAAAATCCATAAGCTTTTATGTGCTAGAACATCTTGGGAAATATGCAAGAAACTCATGAGTGCGAGGGGCTTCTGTGGAGAGGGCTGGCACTCAGCATCCCTTTTGTGCTTTTTGAATGTTTTATTGTGCATAGGAAATACCTATTTAAATGCATGTATTTTTTTCATACTGACCTTCTGAAAGCCCCATCCCCAGTTAGAGTAGACTTTTTATAATAATTATTTTATTATGTAATAATCATTTCTAAAGTGATTACCATGTGCCACACACTGTTTTAAGCTTTATAGATATTAATGCATGTAATCCTTTTAATAATCGCAGGAGGTGCATTATTAGTCCATTCTGATAAGAAAAAAGGCTCAGATTGTGTTTCCCAGAATGACCACTGCAAAGCTCTTCCCATCCCACACACATCTCTTATGATGTGACACAGATGCTTTTCCCAGTGAGAGGTGGGGTCTGTGCTTCCTGCTCAGGGACGCTGGAGGAGGAGCTGGCCTGTGGCTCTAGGTGGAAGGGACACTCTGTGGCCTCCAAGCATCGCAGTGTGGATGAATATTTAACAACAGACTCCGCAAAGAAAAATCAAGCCCTGATTTGCTGTGTGCGCATTTCTGTGCTGTACATGACCTTCCCAAAGGCCACTTTCAAGCTACCAACATGACATCACTGAGCGTGGAGCTGGGAAGAGATGGCACGGTCTGCTCTCTGGAGCCCAAGTGGGCCGGCTCCACTCCAGCCCCCCTCCCAAGGCGAGGTCATAGAAGGGGACACAACCTCCGCCTGGCTGTCTCTCTCCGGCAGCTCCGTCTCCAACCCCAGCTGCCATGATGGGAGTAAGACCAGGCCTCACGCAGAGGGCACATGTAGATACTCTACCTGACAGCGGATGGCCAGTATCTCCTGTCAGACATGGGAGGTGACCTTGAGACATCAGCTACCATCACACATCACAGGGCAGATGTCTGAGAGACCCTAGTGAGACCCAGTTAAGCCCCAGAGCCACGACAGACAGCGATACAATGATTGCTCTTGCTTTAGGTCCCTACACCTTGGGGCGGTTTGTCACTCTAGCCACAGCTACTAGAATATTAATGTGACTTGCCCAAGGCCACACAGCTTGGGGGATGGGGGAGGCAGGATTTGAATTTAGATAGCCTAGCACAGGAGCTAGGTTCTCTCCAGGACCATGGGCGTGGCTCAGACCTCCTGGTCTGACCAGCTCCAGGTGATCGAGAATCTGATGTAGCCCAGAGTCTGGCCAAAGACGTGCAGCCCTTTTTCCTCCTCTTCTCCTGGATTCTCCCCAACTTGGGCTGAGCCAGATTTTGATCAGCAGGTGGTTGGGTGAGTAGCCTATCTGGTCCCCACCCCACAACGTCCTCCCTCATGCTAGAAGGCCAAGCAAAGATGGCTGTCTCTCTCCACGCACCACCCCCCCATTTCCAATGACACCACCTGGGACAGCCCTAGGCTTGGCCACCAGCCCTTCCAGACTGAGCTAGATACACCTGGGTAGAAGACAAGTGAGGGATGGGGTTCCTGACCACCCCACAAGCCTTAGCACCCCCAAACAGGGATAGCTCATGTCTGTCTGAATTAACTAACATTCAGGGCCTGGGAGGGGGTGTTCTCCTCTAGATCTCTTGAACCAAAGCCAGGAACTAGAGGCACTCCTTTATAGGAACATCCCGTATCATTTTGAATTAACTTTAACTAGCCTCCTGGAGGTTCTCCCCGAAACAATGGCACCCCCGTTCTGGCTCAGTGGACCTTGTGCACCTTGCCAAGCCCTGGCCTCAGGACGCTCTCCTGGTTGGGAGTGGGAAGGATGCCCCACAAGACCCCTTTCAGGTAGATTTGGGAAGTCTTCTCCCCCACCTGTGGCTGGCTGCCTTCAGGTGAGGGGCAGAGACCCCCTCCTTCTAGTACTCCTTCTAGTACAACATCTTGAAGTTGTGCCGAACATGGAGGAGCGCGGCCACTGGAAGCTGCAGTCTGCCTTCGTGTCCCCTCTAGGTCAGAACTCACTCCCCTCTCACTCGGCTCAAAGCAAGAGTTCAATAAAAACGAACTATTATTATATCTGCCTGGACATTTTAAGTGCATGCTCATTTCATCTTTACAACAACCTTACGAGGAAGGGGCTGTTATTATCCCCATTTTAGAGATGAGAACACTGAGGCCCAGAGCTAGATGCCGACCCAGCCAGTCTGGCTTCAGAACATGGGTTTTTATGCTCAAATGACTCTATCTCCTCTTTCCCAGGAACCTCTTCCCCCTGCCCCTGGCCACAGGCACTCCAGATTGCAAGTGGGGGAGGAGCGGGTACTTACCTGCCCAAGGTGGTGGAGCTGGGCGGCCGGGACGGAGGGAGTAGTCGGGGAAGGGTTGGCCTGGAGACGGTCTAGATGGATAGGCTGGGTAGAGAGTCCTCAGAGAGATGGAGGGTAGATGGACAGGTGGAATGTCTCCGAAATTGTCCCAGGGGCTACGGATCTGGAGCTTTGGTCCCGGGCTTTATTCCCAGGGCGCCTCCGGGCAGCCAATGAGGGCCCAGGGATGGCCACGCCCCCCGCCAAGCCCCGCCCCTGGCCCGCTGCCCTGGGGCTTCCAGGAGGCGAGGGGGAAGCTGGCTGAGCTTCTGCTGGCAGCTTCCTCCTGGCTCTCCCCCATTCGCCCCTTCCCTTCCCATTCTCAGCTTCTTCACTCGCTGGAGGGAACAGCACCTGCTTCCCAAGGCTGTTCCCAAGGGCTTGCAGGAGGATAGCCTGAGATCCTGCACTTCCCAGCCCTAGCGTGTGTTTGGCACATAGTAGGCACCCAGGAAACACACCACGGGAGGAAGGGGTACTCTTATCCTCATTTTCAAGAAAGAGAAGCTGAGACCCAGAGAGTAAGAGATGAGCAGGCATTTGAACCCAGGCTGCCTGCTATAATGTAAATGGCCTTTCCCTGTCGTCCCTTATGACTTGTCCTGAAGGAGCAGATGGCTTTATGGGTATGACCCAGGCGGCTCACGGTTCAAATCCTGGCTCTGCCATTTACCAGCCGTGTGGCCCGGGGCAGGTCAGTTTGCATCCCTGAGCCTCCCTTTGCCCATCTGTAAAATGGGGATGAAAATGGAGCGTCCTTCCTCAGATGAGATGACATAACAATGTTATGTGTAGGTATGGGGCCTGGACCCGAGTGTTGAGTGTTAGCAGCCGTCATCATCATCTTCATCATCACATGCACCTGAACTCACTCCCCGCCCCATGCCAAGCCTCCTGCCTGTCCCTGGCTTTGTGCAGGGGTCTGTCTGGATGTCCACAGGGGTGGTGTGTCCAAACACGTCCAGCCGGATCTTTTCCTGGTCCCCTCAACAAAGCTCTCTTGTCCCGCCGGCCAGGACGAGAATAGCAATGAGACAGAGGGCAGTGAGGGCACCAGCAGCCTGCACAACGGTTCCTCTCTGTGGGACATGCTGACCTTCCTCAGGGACTCCCAAGCCCTGGTCTCAGCAGGATGCCCACACGCATGCGCAGGAGATACAGGGCGGCCGAACTGACGCCACGTGGGCGTCGTGGAGGTCCCATGCAGGCACAGCGTCCCTGGGTGCCTCTGAGTGTATACAGCCGGCCCTCAAGTAGCCGGAGCTTCTGCTTGTGCCTGATCCCCAGCCAAGTGTTGCTACGTGGGGTTTCACTGAACCCCCGAAGCACCGGGTGAGTGGGCATTTTGAGTCCCGTGTCCCAGGTGAGGGGACAGGCTCAGGAATTCTGAGCCCTCTGCAGACATGAGGCTGATGAGCGGGGGCGGGTGGAGGCCAGTGGGGGCGTCTGGCCCAGCGGTGTCGCATTCACAGGACCCGGATGTGGGCTTTGGGTGCTGTGTCCATGTGAGGTTATCATCACATGCACCTGACGTGGCCAGGGGTGACAACTGTCTCATCATGTTGGATTCGTCTCCTCTCCCCCGCGGCAGTATTGGGACTGGGGGAGGGCAGGGAGCGGCAAGGGGTGGAAAGAGGCGATCCTGTCCTTCCTGGGTCCTCTGCATATTGCTCCGTTGGTTTCAACAACAATGCGCCATGTCCTGAGTGCATCCTTTTTTGAAAACTACAACTCTTTTGAGTTACAATTCACATACCATATATTTCACCCATTTATGGAGCATCAGTTTTAGAACATTTTATCACCCCAAAGAAAAACCCCAAACCTGTTCCCAGTTGCTCCCCTTCCGACCTCCCTGCAACGCCCAGCAATCACCGGTCTGCTTTCTGTCTCTGTGAATTCGCCTGTTCTGGACATTTCATATCAGTGGAATCATAGGGCGTGTGGCCTTTTGTGTCTGGCTTCTTTCCCTCTGCACTGGGTATTCTTTTCTTTTCTTTTTTTTTTTTTTTAAGATTTTTCATTTATTTATTTGACAGAGATCACAAGTAGGCAGAGAAGCAAGCAGAGGGAGAGGGAGGAAGCGGGCTCCCTGCTGAGCAGAGAGCCCCACTTGGGGCTCGATCCCAGGACCCTGAGACCATGACCTGAGCTGAAGGCAGAGGTTTTAACCCACTGAGTTATCCAGGTGCCCCCGCATCGTGTTTTCCAGATACAGGATGTGCTTTCATTCTTTTTCATGGCTGAATAATATTCCATCATAGAGATGGGCCGTGTGCTTATTATCCAGTCAGCAGTGGATACACATTTCCTGCCTGGGTATAGCTTCATTTTTAAATATTTATGAAATATGTAGGGTGCCTGGCTGGCTCAGTTGGTTAAGCATCTGCCTTCAGTTCAGGTCATGGTCACTGGGTCCTGGTTGAGTCCTGCATTGGGCTCCTTGCTCAGCGGGAAGCCTGCTTCTCCATCCACTTGCCTCTCCCTCTGCCTGCTGCTCCCCCCTGCTTGTGCTCTCTCTCTCTGACAAATAATTAAATAATCAAGAAAATAATTTAAAATAACTTAAAATTAAAAAAAAAAAAAAGAAGAAATATGTAGGGATGACTTTAGCTCAGGTCATGATCCCGGGGTTCTGGGATCGATTCCTGCATTGGGGTCACTGTTCAGCTGGGAATCTGCTTCTCTCTATCCCTCTGCCTCTGCCACCAACTTGTGCACGCACACTCTCTCTCAACTAAATAAACAAAATCTTGAAATATATATATATACATGTGTGGATGCGTGTGTGCCTTTGTATCCTATCATGTGGGTGGGAACCCAAGAACCTAGGAGGGCAGGGAATTCACCCAAGAGAATGCATCAGATGCAGGAAGCCTGGCTGTGTGATGGGGACATTCTGACCAGGCAGCTGCTGGAGGGTCCTGGGGGAAGGCTGGCAGCTGTCAGTGTACAGCCATCAGGGGCATCTGTTTGGGCCGGTGACTACAGCATCCCAACGTGTGTCAGTTTTCATACAGCAAGTGAGTGACTTTCCTGACAGGCCCAAGTTTTAATTCAACTTCTGTCATCGATTAGCTGTGTGACCTTGGATGAGTTACTTAACCTCTCTGTGCCTCGGTTTCTTTAACTGATAGTAGTGTCCAACTCTTACATTTGTTATGAGGATTTAAACCCAACTGGTGTGAAGTTATAAGGATAGTGCGCAGTGACTTGTGGGCACTTACTAGGTGATGGTCATCTTTATTTTCTGGTGCTCAAAAGGGCATTTGAGTCTAGTTCTGGGTGATGGGGCACGAGGAACTTCCTCTCCCATCTAGTCCTCCTTTAAAATATCTTCAGAAGTAGGGGAGGAAAGTGAAAGTCACCTTCTCCCATTTAGCAGATGGGCAAACTGAGGTTTGGATTTATCCAATGCAGAAAGGTGAGGGCAGAACCTATAGTCCCAGGAGGAGGGGCAGGAGTCTGGCTGGGGTACCTTGGGCAAGTTTCTACCCTCACCTCTGCCTGCTGGCTCTGTTACATCACACCTTCCCCTGAAGTGTCCCCGAGGATGGCCAGATCGGTATGTCCTTGACTGTGGGAGGTGGGGATACTGATTGTTTTCACAGCTTCGAAAGGAACGGGCAGCTCTCATCTGTTTGTCCACTGTGGCTGGAACAGCCAGCCCTGGAGTCTGCTGATTGGTTAAGGTCTCAGGCTCCTGAGTCCATCACTCCTGGGTTGAAATTGACACCCAGCTGTGACCTCAGAGAACTCACTTAACTTTCCTTAACCTTGGTTTCTGGCCACCAGAAATGGGGATGAATCAGCCTTGTGACAGGAATAAGGGCTCAAAGAATATAGCTGCTATTATGATTATCTTTGGTTTTGTTATTATAATCCAGGACCTTCTCAAACCGTCTGGTCTCTTTTCCCTGAGTCTTCCCTCCTCACTCATGTTTCCTCCCCGTCTAGTCTGGATTGGTACCTCTTTGGGATTCTGCAGCCTGGCAGCCACTGGAGTCTCTTCCCAGGGACTCATGAGCAGACTTAGGACAGGTCTGCACTGACCCCTTCCTTGCTGGACTCCTCACTCCTGCCTCCATCCACTCAACATCCTATAGGGCACAGGACAGCTCCCTCTACCCTCCACCAAAGGATTATCTGGCCCCAAATGTCAGTAGTGTCAAGGTTGAGAGACTCTGCCTAAGAGTAGTATGGAATGAGACTAATATCTCCCTCATTCTATCTTCTATACTTTTATTAATATGACCAGGAGAAATTAACTAATCCTATGTGGGTGAAATGAGCTTAATCTTAAAAGCCTGTTGTTCTATATCCAACTGCTACTCAAGCGACCTCTAGAGAAGTTAAAAGATTTATTTTCTTGGTGAAATTAACCCAATCAGATCAGGTCTATCTTGTTTTGATGTACTTAATCTCTGTGGCTTGGCATCCAGCCCTCTTCATGCTCGTTCACCTGGCTTCAGTCCATCATTTGATTTGATTGAGACTTTGTGACCCTTTCTTGGGTCAATCGACAACGCCATCTGTAGTGATGCTTCCCCGCTTTGCGTCATCCAAAAATGTGGCAAACAGTCTCTTGGTGGACACTTATGGCTAAAACTGACCACGGCCAAGGTCAGAACCACATGGCCATGCTGGGCCTCCCCCATGGGCTTATCACCAGCCATCCATCAACATGTGATGGGTGGAGTTGGCCAGGTCCAGAGGGCCCGTGAGGGATTTTTGTCCAAAGTTCGTAGAAAAATCAAGATATTTGCAGTAGGATTAACTCTCAGGCCACAAACTCCATGTGCAACACATGGAGACTTCTTGATATTTTCCCCTTAACTTGGCTTAATTTTTATTTCAAGAAGATAATTCATTGGAGGCAATGAGGGGTTTCCCCTTCACATTAAGATGTCAGGAACATTCAGGGTTGCTGGATGGTTCCATTATCTGCCCCCTGCCCCAGCTTGCCTGAGAGCCCCTTACTCAGCCCCAGCCATGTGGGTCCTTGTCCTATAGTCTGGGGCCCATGGCAACCATTCCAGAGAATGGCTGGCAACTCAAGTTGGCTTCCCCCTGAGTTGTGGCCATTGTCATAACGTCTTTCTCTTATTTTGCTATTATTTCCACTCCCAGAGGCAGAAAGATCTCCCTGCTTGTAGGATGCCCGCCTTCCCCATCCCCCAGCAGTGGAGCTCAGGACTAAACTCCTACCAACTGTTAACTTTGCAGGACGTTTTCGAGCCAGTGGTTAAAGCTTTCGTTGCTTGGAACTGTCCACTGTGGGAGTGTTAACACCATAGAAATCAGCAAATGCTACAAATCAGGACTCTTTTTTGCTAGCTTGCTTGCATTCTGTCTCTGTATTTTTCTCTCTGTCTCTCTCTCCTTCCTGGGGAATAAGGGGGAGGGAGTGATACATTAGTATTCTCAAAAGATTATTTCTCCCTCACACATGCCCCATTGCATGCATTTTCCCGATTGTGCAGACAAATAACTGGCAAAGGGAAAAAAAATAAAGACGCTGATCGTGGGATAGTTCTCACTCATTGCCCCTTCTTTATCTAATGGTTGCAGCCGATGTCTTTTTCAGCTTTTTCTCTGTCCTCCACTAGCTTCTCGACATCTCTGTCCAAGGATTGGGTTTGTCAATGAAGCTCTATTTTAATGACAACAAAAACAGCCTCATTATTTGAGTCCTCTCTGAGGAGAAGCTTTCTGCAAAGAATTCACTCTTAAGGGGGTGTTCTTATTTTCCACTACTTTTGCAGGTTTGGGTGTAGGGACTTAAAAGAACCCTCTCTTTATTTTGGCATAGTTCTAGATTTATGGAAAAGGAAATCTAAAACTGTGTAGACAGTATTCTACACTGTATTCCCAGCTCCCCATTTCCACTGTTATTAAGAAAAGTACCCTTAATGTGGTACGTTTGTCACATTATTGATCAATATTGGATCAATTGACCCAATATTAATCCAATTATTGATCCAATATCGATGCACTAGTATTCATTGAAGTCCATATTCTATGTGGACTTCCTTAGTTTTCCCCTAATGTCCTTTCTCGGCTCCAGAGTCCCACCTAGGATAGTGCACTGTATTTTATCATTATGTCTCCTTAAGCTACTCTTGGCTGTGACCGTTCCCTAAACTTCCCTAGTTTTCTATGACCTCGACAGTTTCAGAGAGTCCTGGTCGTGGATTTTGTAATTTTTTTTTTTTTCCTCATGAGTAGAATGGGTTATAAGATCCGCGGAGAAAGACCATGGAGGTAAAGTGCTCTTCTCAGCACATGACACAAAGGCTGTATCAACTGCCAACATGACTTAACACTGTTGATGTTGACCTTCACCGTCTGGTTGACGGTGTTTATCAGGTGTCTTCATTGGGAAGTTCCTTCTTTTTTTCCAGGTGTGGAATTTTTTTTTAAAGTTGCATCCATCTGTATGCTACACAGATCCAGGGATGTTTATATGGGGTCCTTACTGTGCTGTTTGGTAATTATCTTTCATCTGCAGGTCACTCAAATCTGTCTGTCTTGGGATGGGGGCACATTACACAAAGCTGAAGGATTTATTCATGCCCCCCGCTTCCCTGGTGACAATGACCTGTCTCATGTTGGGTCCACACCATCTCCTAGACAGATTCTTCAAACCTGTGCTGTCCAATCTGGTCACTGCTGGCCGCTTGCAGTATTTGAACTTAGTAAAAATTAAGCAAAATTTGCAATTCAGTTCTTCAAACGCACAAACACATTTCAAGGGGTCTGTGGCCACAGGGGATGAACGGCTAGTGTATTGGGCAGGGCAGATAATGGGACACTTCCATCCACAATTTCATTATGCCCCCCTGCCCCCTCTCCTCCTTCTCCTCATTTCCCTAGTCACCCCGGGACAACCACCGTGATCAGCATGATTCTCCTCAAGCCTGTAGATCTTTACATGACCGGTATTTAAGGCACTTTGGGTCACCGTTCTTTGTTAAAAAAGAAAAGTTCTAACCCACTGAACATATATATTTTTTCATTTTCTCGCTTACAATGCTCCGTGAATATCTCTGTAGGTCAATAAATTTAGATCTAATTTATTCTTCGAGATAGCTGCACGAAATTGCATGCTGATGGTATATGATGACTTACTCAACCATTTCCCAATTCAAGGGCATCCAAGCTTTCAGTTTTCTGTTTGTCTGTTTGTTTGTTACTGTGAAGATGATCCTAATAAACATTTTCATACTCTTATCTCCGCCTTCTGGCACTTTTAATTTTAGAGAATAAATTTCCTAAATTAAGATTTCTTGGTCAAAAGAATGGGTATTTATCAGTTGTAATCAATATTGACAGATCTGTTTTCCATTAAGCTGCAGCAATTTCTGATCCCACCAGCAATGTGGGAAGGTGCCTATTTTCCCTCATACTCACCAGCACTGGTTGTTATTGCTTTTATGCCTTTCAATTTTTTTTTGCCAACCCAATAGTTTGTTGCTGTTGTTTTTGTTGAAGGGCAGTTATTGTTGCTCTGATTTGCATTTTCCTGTTGCTGTGTCTATAACACTTCATGTATCTGTTTACTGACACATTGACTATAAGCCAGGAGGGCCAGGAGTATCTGTCTTCATCTCTCTCTTCCTAGGGATCTAGATTTTGGTTTTTTGGAGTAATGTTTGATGAATGCATAAATGAACGGCTTAATTCAGAAAGCCAGGTGAGATGTGGACTGGGGTCTTCTGACATTCAACACAACACAGGATCTCAGCTGAGGTCTCGGACTTTTTGAGCCTTGCCAAGATAAGTATTTCAAACCCAGAGAGGGTCTCAAACTAGGCGGCTGCTGGCTTACTCACCAGCGAGATTGCTTGCTTCACCGCCCCAGGCCCATTTCTTTCACCTGGTTAGTGCAACTGGGCCTCTGTGGCCTGGAAAGTGCATGACACAGAGTCCAAATGCAATTCAGGAGGACTCATCTCCTGTGTCTGGGGCTCCATCCCTCCTCCCCATGCTGTTCCCTCACCCTGGGGACATCTGGAGGTGAGGATGGTGAAATGAAGCTTAATGAATAACCCAGGGGACTGGCCTGGGTGACTGTTTGGTGGCCCTAGGTGTCAGGGACAGGGGCTGGCTGACGAACATAGCTCTGGGCTCTGGGACAGGAAGGGTCAGTGACCTGGTCCACCTTTCCAGTCTTATCTGCTCTCTGATGCAGCCATCCTGGCATTCCCACCTTATGCTCTTCCAAGCCAAGTGCTCTGGAGCCAGGTCCCTCTGCTTCTGAACACTGGCTCTGCCACCGCTGTGTGACCTTGGGAAAGTGACTTGGCCTTTCTGAGCTAAGTCTGATTCCACAATAGAGACTTTGTTACAACATACACCTCCCCGGGATGTTGCCAACATTCTGTGATATGATGATGTCATCCCTGACCTTTGAACATTCATTGCCACCTTTGGCATTTCTGCCATATCTCTGTGTCACCTCTTATAATGATGCTAATACCAACAATAGCGTCAAACACAGAAAGCACTTTCTACTGTTCTTTTTTTTTTCTTTAATTTATTTATTTGACAGAGAGAGAGGGATCACAAGTAGGCAGGGAGGCAGCAGAGAGAGAGGGGGAAGCAGGCTCCCCGCTGAGTAGAGAGCTCTATCCCAAGACCCCGAGACCATGACCCGAGCTGAAGGCAGAGGCTCAACCCACTGAGCCACCCAGGTGCCCCACTTCCTACTGTTCTAAATAGTTTACATATATTAACTCGTTTGGTTCTCACATAACTCTACCAGAGACTCCTTCAAAACCTAATTCCCAAAAGCCCATTGTTGGCCAGAAACCTTCTCAATAACAGAAAGTTGGTTAACATGCATTTTGTGGGCTATACATACTCTATACTGATTTCTTACAATAAAGTAAGCTGGAGAAAAGAAAATATTATTAAGGAAATTGTAAGGAAGAGAAACTATGCTTATGGTCCTGTGCTGGAAAAAGTCCACATACAAATGGACCAGCGCAGTTCAAAGCCATGTTGTTCAAGGGCTGTCATGTTTCTCGTCCAAGTCTGAGTTGTGTGCTACGGCCCCACTCTTCCAGGAAGCCCGCCCTCATTTCACCCAGACCCAGCTGCCCTGTGAGGACCTTCTGTTCTCGTCTTCCTGGAGGTGGTAAAATTATCACTGAATTGGTTGGCTTCCTCTCCCCTCTAGTCCAGAGGCCACCTCAGGGTACAGACTGGATTTAGCCATGGGTCTGTCCCCAGTTCAGGAGGACACCAGACAAGGGTGAGTATATGTTTAATGGGAAGATGACAATGAAGCTGCCAGAATCCTCATCAAGGATCATGGCCAAGCAGCTCAACTTTACCCCAAGCAGTCAGAAGTGAACCATCAAGCCTGGGGAGATCACACTCGGTCCTAGAAGGGCAAGGAATATTTTGCCTGCCAGGTCTTTCCTGGAGCTCACCTCCCATTTTTTATATAAGGAAACTGAGGCTCCAAGATGGATATGACTAGCTCACTTTCACCCAGTGAGATGGAGACAATGTAAATCTGATCATGTTATTCCTCTGCCTCTAGCCTTCTATGGCTCCCTAGTATTCCTGGGTGAGGTCCAGACTCTGGAATAGCACAGACATCCCTGTGGACTCTGGCCCTTGCCCACATCTCCAACCCTAAACCTGCTTTCCTCCAAGAGGCTTTCCCAGCCCTCTGGGGCCAGGTAAGGTCCCGCTCTGACTGTCCAGAGCCCTGCCCCATTCCTGCCTGACCACATCTGGGAACACAGATTGCAACGGCTCTCTGGTGGCCTGTTGGGACTTCATGAGAGGAGGGGACAGGCTGCATTGTCAGAGGCTAAAGTTCCCAGGGTTTGACACATAGTAGGTGTTCAGTAAATAGTTGTTGAGCAAACAAATGGCTAGAGGCATTCATCTGAACCATAAATGACTGTTTGAATTCCTTTGTTGGGTGTAAAATATTAGAGGTGAGAAGGTGCTTCAGAAAAAACTTTGCTTTCTCAGGTGGCAGGTAACCATTGTTTCTTTGGGCTTTTGCGCTAAGCTGACCCTGACAGTGGTCAGGGGTGATGGCTTGACTCTCAGGGCAAGCCCTGGACCCGGACTAAGAAGATCTGGGCATGTCTGTGTCACGGAAGAGGTGGTCCAGAGTGGCTCTCACTGGCTGGGTGGCCTTGGCCAAGTAAGTCTCCCTCTCTGAGCCTGGTTCTTCGTCTGTCAAATGGGACCATGGACAGCGCACAGGGAGGGGGTGAAAGTTGATCTTGTCCCCTTTCACAGTGGGACAGTGTGGAGCTGTCCCTTTAACGCGGGAGGAGGGGCCAAGACCACAGGAAGTTGGGGGAAGCTGGGAAGAGCTGGTGCCCAGGCAGGCTGGTGGGCTGCTGGCTGGAGCCAAGCTGGGTCTGGGGACTGCTAGGCAGTCAGGTAAGAGGGCCTGGGGCCAAGTGGTGCCTCTAGGGATCTGTGTGCATGTGTGAATGTGAGTGTAGGGCCGTCTGGAAGCTTCTGGGGCAAGGTTCAGGATGAGCGGACAGAAAGTGAAGGTTATGGGTGCAAAACCTTCCCAGGAACAGTGATTTAACTCAGGGTGCTCTGTGGTCTGTGCCCTGGAGAAGAAGGCTGGGTGCTAAGGACTCTGATGGCTGGGCAGCAGGTCCCGCTTGCCACAGGGGCAGGACTGGGCACTCTGCTGTTCTGCCCAATTTTTTGTGTCCGAGAGATCCCCAAGGAGCCAACATTGATGCAATCATATGAAGGTTTATTCGACAAGCTTAAGCTTGGGCCCAAGTATACCCGACACAGCGGAATAGGGACTTGGACCCTGAACCAGATTACATTCAGAGTTTTTTTTTTTTTTTTTTTTTTTGTTAGTTAAAGATTTTATTTATTTATTTGACAGAGAGAAATCACAAGTAGGCAGAGAGGCAGGCAGAGAGAGAGAGAGGAGGAAGCAGGCTCCCTGCTGAGCAGAGAGCCCGATGCGGGACTCGATCCCAGGACCCTGAGATCATGACCTGAGCCAAAGGCAGCGGCTTAACCACTGAGCCACCCAGGCGCCCACATTCAGAGTTTTTAAAGGCAGAGTAGGGGTGGACCTGGCAGCGGGTGAGGACATAGGGGATTAGGGATGATGCCAGTCTCTAAGGAATTTTGGAAGCAAGGTCTCTAGGACCTTGAGGGGCTAGCTATTGTTGGGAAAAAAGTTATTTATTACCAGTAATAAAAGTCTTCTCGTGAGACCCTTTAGATGTATATCAGTGGGTCATATGCTTGGGAATGATTGTTGACACTATCTTGGAGGTTTAGAGATAAAGTTTCCTCAAGGAATTGTTAAAGTAGACTTACAGGATCCTGGTTGGACCTGTTGGAGTAGGGGGTCGGTCAGGCCAGGATTGTCCTTAGCAAAACCTCAAGGTGAGGGCAGGTGAGTCCCCAGGGGAGAGCCACTCTGTCTGTTTCAAGGGCTTGTCAGTAGGTAAGGAATTTTAATGATTTTCTTCTGCCTCTGTTTCCCCACATCATTCCCCCCTGAACAATGTTGACCCTTAAATCTTTAAGGTTGTTGAAGGTGGAAGGTATCTTCTGTAACTTCTTCCTGCTGAATAGGGGGGTAGAGTTGACCCTACCTACTTGGGTCAACACTGGTCAGTTGGGGAGTGTGTAGGGGAGTTAGGAAAGACGGAGGCAGCTGAGTCCAGGAGAGAATGCTCAGGTGATCTTCCCAGGTGGAAAGGATCCTCTGTGGAAGTTAGGACAGCAAAGGAGTTGAAGTCCGGTGAGGAGACACTGGAGAAAATAGCAAAACATGATTAGCGTAACAAAAAGAAAATGAAGCTCAAATAAGTTTTTTTTTTTGCTATTTGACAAAAAACCCCTTTTCCAGTCCAGGAGTTTAAATCAATCTTTAAAGGAGAGAGGGACGGCTTAAAATGCTCACTTGAGTAGGTCAGAACCCAGGAAATATTTTGTGATAATCTGGAACGTCAAGATGGCTGCACTTAGGCCAGGGCTGGACTCGACGCGGGTACAGCCGTGTTTTCTTGGCCTCCACATTTCCCCCTCTCAGAGGAACCTAAGGTAGGACCCAATCATGGGTCCAAGCTGGCCTCAGTAACAAAGTCCAGTGGTTGGTATTGCTGTCTGAGTACCATGAGTTGAACTGCACCGACTCCGTCTTTGACAAAAGTAACTAATCTATTGATAATGCAGGGCCCGAAGGTAAGGAGAGGGAGAGGACAATGAGGGGTCCGGTTAGGGTGGACAGCAAGGCAGTTAACCATGGGGAATGACTGAACCGTGATTCAAACCCACCTGGCTGCTCTTCCCGTTCCCGTTTGCATCCAGCCAAACCTTGTCTGACTTTTGCCAAAGATTCTCGGACGATTCCTGAGTGGTCCGTGAAGAAGCAACATTCCTCGTTTAAGGCAGCGCATCACCCCCCTTGTTGTAAGAAGATTAAATCGAGTCCTCTCCTGTTTTGAAGGACAAAGAGGTTAGGGAGCCTTGGAGGTGGGAAATAGAGGTCTCTATCTGTTCTGTGTCCAGATCCATGGCTGCCCTGAGACGGTTATAGTGGGAGTTCTGTATGGCTAGTGAAGCAATATCTGTCCCTGCACCTGCTAATCCCGTTCCCAACAGCGTGGCGATGGTGATAGCCAAGATGGGCTCTCTTCTATCCTGTCTGTGGGTATCTGCATCGAACCACAGAAGTACCTGCTCGGGTGTCTGGGTGGCTCAGTGGTTAAGCCGCTGCCTTCGGCTCAGGTCATGATCCCAGGGTCCTGAGATTGAGCCCCGCATCGGGCTCTCTGCTCAGCGGGGAGCCTGCTTCCTCCTCTCTCTCTGCCCGCCTCTCTGTCTACTTGTGATCTCTCTCTGTCAAGTAAATAAATAAAATCTTAAAAAAAAAAAGAAGTACCTGCTCATCTGAGTGGTAGATAATTTTAGGAAGTAGCTGAACTAACACACAGAAACCCTTTGTCTGATTTAGAATCTGACCATGAAGACAGGGGGTAAGGCCTGTAGAGCATGCCCTCCAACCGTCTTGAGGAGGTAGGTGGTAGTCTAAGTTAGATATAGGTCTTGTCTCATTACATAGGGACCGGTATTGGGGTGAGGGGGAGCCTATACAGAGTCCCTGACCCGACACTGATTGTAAAGTGAGTCCTTGAGTCTTTTGATGCCATCTACGGGCATTAAGGTGGGAGATTATGTTGTACTGACCCAACATCGCGATTCCCTCATAGAAGGGAGGCTGGATGTCATAGCAGAGCCAGCAAGATTGTGTAAGATTGGGCTTGGTTGCATTGAGGAACCTGTAAGCTTGGAGCATCAGGTCCCAAAGTGGGTGCTGAGAGGGGCTGAGGAAGGGGAGGATCTTGCGGGAAGGAGGCAGAGACAGGAGTGATGGTGTCTGCGTCAGGGGTGTTATTGGACGCAGACGGCGTGGTAGGTACAGGGGAGGGTGCTGGGGAGTTAGCAGTTGTCCGAGGTTTGGGCGGAGGAGGTGCTAGTGCAGGGTTTGAGCCTAGGTTAACCTGATTATTCTGGGCTGAGAGTCTCAAGATGAATAGTTTTCCCAAGTCCTGGGAACTGAGTCTTACTACGTCATAGATTCTTAAGCCCCAAGTAAGTCCTACCTGCCATCTTGTATCTAGTTTTCTGGGCTCTGTGAATTTTAGGGTGATCAGATTATTGGTTTCAGAGCTCTGTGATGTGCGGTTTCTTTTAAGAGTAATTAAATCATCTTTGTTGGGAGCCGCCCACCAAATTTCGCCAGTGGAGACACAGCTCCAGCTGGCACAGTAAAAGTGGGAGGGGCCCCCACACTGCCTTGCCTGGTTTTCTGTAAGGTGTCCCGGGCAAACATAAAAATGTCATTTGTATAGTTGGCTTCTTAATCCGTGGAGATGGGTGTCCCCCAAGTAGTTTTGTTAGATCAAGAGTAAGGTCAGGGAACCAAGCCTGTGGTGGGGCAATTTTTGAGAGGGAATATACAACCTCTGCATTAGAAACACTTGTTACCTGTCATGTTAGGTTAAGTGGTTGGTGGGATTGGCCCTGGCGTGAGGGGGACATGGCATAAGCAACATTAGTGGGGGAAGTGAGAACGGCGCAGTCTTAGCTTTAAGGGATTGTCCTTGTCGGGCTCACATTTCCATTCTGGAACAAAGTCCTTGAGAACAGCGTGTGGGTCAGCTGGCCGGATGTGGGTGTAGTGGACGCAGGGAGTAATCCCACCGACCTTGAGAGCGGTGGGAGTGGTCAGGATCACGATGCAGGGTCCCTTCCAGCGCGGTTGGAGTGTCTGGTGTTGGTGTCTCCGAATGTACACCCAGTCACTCGGTCGATATCGATGAGGGTCCGGGGGTGGCCCAGTCTCGTAGAGGGCCCTCAGCTTTGGCCACACCTGTTCATGGGTTTGTTGTAACATTTGGAGGGAGAAAGGGAGTTGGTGATCATCAAACTCAGCAAGCACCTTGGGTTTAAATTAGGAATAATAGGTGAGGGACTACCGAACATGATCTCATAGGGGGTAAGTCCCATCTTATATGGGGAGTTTCGTACCCTATATAGGGCGAAGGGGAGGAGAGTCACCCAATCCCCGCCAGTCTCCAGGGCTAATTTACTTAAGGTCTCCTTTAATGTTCTGTTTATCCTCTCTACCTGTCCTGAGCTCTGGGGCCTGTATGCACAGTGTAATTTCCAATCTGCCCCAAGTACTAGTGCCCACTCCCTATGTTACCTTAGAGACGAAGCCTGGTCCATCGTCTGATCCAATCTTAATGGGAAAACCAGACCTCGGTAAGATGTCTTCCAGCAGTTTCTTGGTCACGGTCTGTGCGGTTTCATGTTTGGTGGGAAATGCCTCTGTCCATCCTGAAAAAGTATCTACAAACACTAGTAAATACCTGTACCCATATTTTCCAGGTTTTCCCTCAGTGAAGTCTACTTCCCAGCAGGCTCCCGGGCGGTCCCCCCGGGTGCCCAGGTTAGATCCATGGGCGGTGGCATTAGTTAATTGCATTGTGGCAATTTGCCACAATGTTCGATCTTTGATCGGGAGTCTTTGATGGTGATCTTTGCATGTCCCACCAGGTCTTCCATTTTTTTGTTCCCATGTGGGTGCTCCTATGCATTTTGGATAGGACTCGCCATCCCAGTTCCTCTGGTAGGATTATGCTGCTATCGGCAGCTCTCCACCAGCCATGTAGCATTGCGTCATGGGCAGACGCTTAATCCACTGTAAGTCTGCGTCAGTGTAGTTGGGGTCATCTGGCAAGCTCGGTGCTCCCGGATCAGGCAGTGTGGTCACTAAGACATGGTCCACTGAAAGAGCTGCCTCTTTTGCCTTTAAGTTGGCCAGCCTGTTTCCCCTGGCCACTAGCGTGTCTGCTTTATCGTCTCCTTATTGTTTTTTAGTTTTTTTTTTTTAAAGATTTTATTTATTTATTTGACAGGCAGAGAGGCAGGCAGAGAGAGAGAGAGAGAGGAGGGAGCAGGCTCCCTGCTGAGCAGAGAGCCCGATGCGGGACTCGATCCCAGGACCCTGAGATCATGACCTGAGCTGAAGGCAGCGGCTTAACCCACTGAGCCACCCAGGCGCCCGCGTGTCTGCTTTTTGATGTCCTGGTCAATGGATAATGTCCAGTGCCTTAGGCAGCCAGAGGGCCCTTAGGAGCTCAAGGATTTCTGCCTTGTTTTTAATAGTCTTTCCTTCTGCTGTTAAGAGCCCTCTTTCTCTATAAACGGCTCCGTGGATGTGGGCCGTGGCAAAGGCATACCTGCTATCAGTATAGACGTTTATCCGCTTGCCTGCTTGCATTGTTAGCACCTTGGTTAGCGCAATCAGTTCTGCACGTTGGGCAGATGTACCAGCCGCTAACGGTTCTGCGCAGACAGTCTCTGTCTCTGCGGTCATAGTGGCCCCCGCATACCTGATTCTTTCCCGGACAGAGCTACTGCCGTCTCTACACCAGGTGTTACCTGCATTCGGCAGCGGTCGGTCCTGGAGATCAGCTCTGACTCCATGCACCGGAGCCAGGATTTCTTGGCGGTCATGAAGAGGGGGTTCCCAGTCAGGGTTAGGGAGCAGTGTCTCTGGGTTTAAGGCTGTTGGCGCCTGGAACAGAATTCTGGTAGGGTTCAAAAGCAAGCCCTAGTCATGGGTCAAGCGGGCATTGTTGATCCATCATTCTGGGGTTTTTGTTCAATGGCATGTGGGGTAGTGACGTCTAGTTCCTGCCCCATAGCCAGCTCATCAGCATCTTCAACCATGGTGGCCACTGCAGCAATAATTTTTAAGCATGGAGGCCATCCAGCAGCCATGGCATCTAAATTCTTTGAGAGGTCGGCCATCGGCCTCTTCCAGGGGCCTATATACTGAATATATACTATATACTATATAGTATATATATATATACTATGTATATATAGTATATATAGTATATATAGTATATACTATATATACTATATACTCCCTTCACCACCCCTTCCTTTTTATCCACATAAAGGTGGAAGCGCTTAGTCAGATCAGGCCGCCCAAGTGCCGGGGCCAAAAGCAGGGTTTGTTTAAGGTCATTGAAGGCTGTGTTCATGGCCTCAGTCCACACAAAGTCCTGTCTTTGCTTTGTGGCCTCGTAGAGGGGCTTAGCGATTTCAGCAAAACCAGGGATCCACAACCGGTAGAACCCAGCCGACCCCAAGAATTCACGCACCTGGCAGATGTTTCGAGGCTGCAGGATCCTCATGACGGTCTCCTTCCGTGCATCCGTTAACCACCTTTGTCCGTCTCTCAGGCTGTACCCCAGGTAGCTCACCTCCATTCTGCAGATCTGGGCCTTCTTAGCTGAAGCCCGGTATCCCAGAGTTGCTCTCATTTGGAGCAAATCCTTGGTGCTTTGTAGGCATGTTTCCTGATCCTCTGCTGCCAACAGGATATCATCTACATATTGTAATAGAGTCAGATTAGGGTGCTCGGCATGGAACTCACCTAAGTCCTCGTGTAGTGCCTTGTCGGGGATGGTGGGCGAATTTTTGAATCCTTGCGGTAGTCGAGTCCAGGTGAGTTGGCCATTGATGCCCTTGTCCGGGTCCGCCCATTCAAAGCGAAGAGGTCTTGGCTCTTTGAAGCCAAGGGTAAGCTGAAAAAGGCATCCTTTAGGTCTAGCACTGTGTACCAAGTCTTGTCTGGGGGCAAGGTGGAGAGGAGAGTGTAGGGGTTTGGGACCATAGGGTGCATGTCCATCACCTGTCGGCTGACTTCCCTCAAGTCCTGGACCGGTCTATAATCATTAGAGTGTGGCTTTCGCACCGGCAGCAGGGGAGCGTTCCATGCCGACTGACAAGGCCGCAGTATGCCCGAGTCTAGCAGTCGCCGGATGTGTGGGGTGATCCCTGTCCGAGCTGTGAGAGGCATGGGGTACTGGCGGACCCTGACTGGATCTGCTCCTGGCTTTAGTTCCACGTATATCACCGGCTGATGTTGGGTCAGTCCCATTCCCCCGGTTTCTGCCCACGCTTGGGGAAACACCTGCAACCCGTGGTCAATGTCAGTCATTGGTGCTGGGGGCATTTGGTGAAGACGATATTCGTCCTCCAGGTTCATGACAAGCACCTGGATCGGGTGCCCCTCTTTATCCAGAACCTTTGCCCCTTTAGGGTGGAAACTAATTGGGCTTCCATCTTGGTAAGTAGGTCCCGGCCTAACAAGGGGTAGGGGCACTCAGGGAGGACCATGAAGGACTAGGATACCCGGCCCACGCCGAGATCCACTGTTCTTTGGGTCCTCCACGGATATTGTTGAGTGCCTGTGGCCCCCTGTACCCATGAGGTTCTATTTGTCAACTTTCCTTGAGGTTGTAGCAAGACAGAGTGCTGTGCCCCGGTGTCTACTAGGAATTTAATTGGTTGCCCCTCCACTTTAAAGGTTACCCCGGGCTCGGGGAGGGGTGCTGAACCCCGACCCCCTAGTTGTCTAAATCTTTGACCTCCAGGATAGTAGCAGAGGCCTTTGGTTTTTTTTTTTTTTTTTAAGATTTTTTTAATTTATTTGACAGAGAGAGATCACAAGTAGGCAGAGAGGCAGGCAGAGAGAGAGAGAGGAGGAAGCAGGCTCCCCGCTGAGCAGAGAGCCCGATGCGGGGCTCGATCCCAGGACCCTGAGACCATGACCTGAGCCGAAAGCAGAGGCTTTAACCCACTGAGCCACCCAGGCGCCCCGGCCTTTGGTTTTTTGTTGGGGCAATCTTTTACCCAGTGGTCTTCTTCCTTGCAATACACAATTATTCAGTTTGGGGCGTTCTCGACGGGGGCCATGCTCCTTACCTGCTCCTGAACCCAACGTCTTGAGACGTCTCTGTTTTTCACGTGGGTCTTCCGCGGTCGTGGCCACTAGGATCTTAGCTAGGTTCTGGGTCTGGCGGTCACTTATCTTAGCCTGTTGTTCCTCCAGGCTCTCTCTCTCTGTTATTGTAGACTCTTTCTGCCACCACAACAGAGCCTGTAGGCTCTTTTCTCCTAGTCTTTCTACCCTCTGCAATTTCCTTTTAATGTCCAGAGCGGCTTACTTAACAAAAGCCGTAACAATGGCAGCTCTGGTTTTTGTGGCCTCTGGATTCATAGGGGTGTACTGTCAGAACGCCTCTATGATCCTTTCTAGAAAAGCCGCCAGACTTTCATCTTTACCCTGTCTTACATCATATACCTTGGCCAGATTGGTGGGCTTGCATGCTGCAACCTTAAGACCTGCCCCTAGAGTCTGGTGGTAGACCCAGGGCCTCTCCTTACCTTCTGCCGAGTTGTAGACCCGAGTGGGGCGAGACAAGGGGAAAGCTGCATTTATGAGATCGGGGTTCTGAGTTGGCTGTCTGTCGTCACCCAGGATGGCCTTTCGGGCTTCCACCTGGATTCGCTCTCTTTCCTCAGTGGTAAAAAGAACCTGTAAGAGCAGCTGGCAGTCATCCCAGGTGGGCTGATGGGTGAAAAGAATAGTATCCAAAAAACCACTCAGATCTTTTGGGTTATCAGAGAACTTTGCATGTTGGGTTCTCCAGTTGTATAGATCACTAGTAGAGAATGGCCAATATAACATTGGCTGTCCCCCCGTTTCATCGGGGGGTCCCATGGCGCGGAGGGGAAGGACAGTGGAATCGGCCGGTCCCAAGTTTGGGGTTGGGGCTGCCCTATGGGTCCATCTATGTGTCTCTGCTGCCAGCCCATCCATGGGGGCCCCTCCATCTGGGAGGGGGCGTGGCACTCCCTCAGCAGCCCCTGATGCTTCTGCTGGAGGGGCAGACGGGAGTGGGGCGAGGGGACCTGGTAGGGTGCTGGGAAAATCAGGTCCTCTGTGGGAGTGCCCTGAAGGACTGGGGAAAGCGGAGTCTTTGGTTCGGACTCTGTTTTCTTGTCAGACTTAGGAGTTGGGTTCCGCAGGGCTAGGATCTCAGATGTAGGTCCTGCTTTGGGAGGGAGAAAAGGTTTAAGCCAGGAGGGAGGATTCTCGATCATGTCCTGCCAGACCAGGATATAAGGTACTTGGTCAGGGTGGCCGTGTGGTTTTTCTCTGAAGATGACAGCCTTAACCCGTAAGATAATGGGCAGTTGAAAAGTTCCCTCCCGGGGCCATCCAGCAGTAAAAGCTGGCCACTCAGACATGCAGAAAGTCTGAAACTTTCCCTTTCGTATGTCTGTGCTCCGGTTACGAGCTCTCTCCCTGACATCCGAGAAGTGGTAATCATCAGAGACAGAGGGGTCGTCTGTGTCTGTCCCATCACGCCCTCAGCCCACAGCAAGACAAATACACTTATGACAGTTAGCAAGAACACACTCACACAAACGATCCAGCACGGCTGCGAAGACAAAACTGTAAGTAAGTTAAGGGAGGATCTGACCGCAATGGCAGCGGATTCTCCCCCCAGAGGAGGACTTCGTCCTCCAGGCGGGGGCAAGGGACATCTCCCAAGACCCCCGGTTGACGGCCCGCCAGCCAGCGCGTCTGCTGAAGCCAATGTCGACCCAGATACTGCTTGGAATTCCTACAGGTAAAAATGCAGACTGGAGCTCCCAGAAAGTATGCGCGCAAACAGGAAAACAAGTGCACTCACCAGCAGGTGCAGGACCCTCCGGGGCGGGGTCCTGGGGGTCTCTCAAATCGCGGTGGGACCTCCACATGTTGTGCCCAGGTTTTCGTGCCCGAGAGACCACCAAGGAGCCAACACCGATGCAATCATACGAGGGTTTATTCGACAAGTTTAAGCTTGGGCCCAAGTATACCCGATACAGCGGAATAGGAACTTGGACCCCGAACCAGATTACAGTCAGAGTTTTTAGAGGCAGAGTAGGGGTGGACTTGGCTGTTGGTGAGGACAAAGGGGATTAGGGATGATGTCAGTCTCTAAGGAATTTTGGAAGCAAGGTCTCTAGGACCTTGAGGGGCTAGCTATTGTTGGGAGAAAGGTTATTTATTACCAGTAATAAAAATCTTCTTGTGAGACTCTTTAGATGTATATCAGTGGGTCATATGCTTGGGAATGATTGTTGACACTATCTTGGAGGTTTAGAGATAAAGTTTCCTCAAGGAATTGTTAAAGTAGACTTACAGGATCCTGGTTGGACCTGTTGGAGTAGGGGGTCAGTCAGGCCAGGATTGTCCTTAGCATAACCTCAAGGTGAGGGCAGGTGAGTCTCCAGGGGAGAGCCACTCTGTCTGTTTCAAGGGCTTGTCAGTAGGTAAGGAATTTTAATGATTTTCTTCTGCCTCAGTTTCCCATATCACTGCCAGTGCTGTTAGTGTCACCCAGGTGATCTCTGGAAAAGCCTGAGGGACAAAGAGGAAGAAACAGTAGATGGTCCTTGGGCCCAATTCATAGAGGCAGCAGGAGAGGCCCAGTGAGGAAAGGTGACTTGGCCAAGGTCATGCTTGCTGGGACCTGAACCCAAGCCCCAGACTTCCCACTGTACTGCTCCACAATAGGGAGGGCCCAGGGCTCCCACCTCAGCCCCAGTGGTGGCCACATGCTGTGAGAGCCATGTGTCCCTAGGCCACGGTCTCATCTCAGCCCTTGACCTCAGTCTGGGAGGCCTGGGCCCTTATGGGCATCTGGGCTTGATGAGGCTGTAGGAAGTTTGGGGGCTTGTTCATTTGACAAGCTTGCTGTTTTCCTGTGGGCCTTTAGTGTAACCCAGAGGGCTGGGAGAACCTGGGGGTTGATCCAGGGGCATTTGGCTCCTAAGGATGACTGGCAATTAAGAGGAAATGCTCATACCTTTAACCACCACTACCATCACCATCACCAGCAGCAGCAGCAGCTCATAGATAAAGTGTGGCATCGTGTTAAGAGCACAGATGCCAAAGTGCACTGCCTAAGTTTGAATCCTGGTCATGCCACTTTCAGCCGTGTGACCTCGGACAGGTTACTTAACCTGTCTGGGCCTCAGCGTCATTATCTATAAAATGGAGCTAATAAGTGAACCTATCTCCAGGTTGTCGTAATGATTATACAAGATGGTATACGAGGTCCTTGGCACCGTGCCTTGCCAGCAGTAGGTCCCACACAACTGTTAGCTATTGTTATATGTCAGGCATAGAGTTGATGCCTTCACGATATGGCCTCATGGTGTCTGCATGGTGATTCTGTGATGCCCAAACTCTTCTAGTTTGTTGTATGATTAAGTCATTCTCATTTATCAGTTTTAATGGTCATTTCCTGCCGTTCCTGTTCTATCCACAAGTGTCCTAGTTCTCCTCTTTAAGACTCCCTGTATGTGTGCTTTCCTTAGTAGTTTTCACCATTTTTGGTTATGTTGTTTGTCTATACAGTTATTTGTCGAATGCTGATCTCCCCATCAGCTCCAAGAGGAGATGTCTGTCTTGCTCACCTTGGTATCCTCAGTTCCTAGGTCAGGGCCTACACCTCGTGGGTGCCCTGTAGACATGCGGGAGAAAGGGTAAGCGTGCCTGCATGGCTAGAAGGCTCCAAAGAGATGGTGCCTCTAGAGGACTCCGCTGATGTCTGACATAGAATAGAGCAGAAGGGATGTTGGCACAGAGAAGTGGAGACTCTTGTTTGGGTCACACAGCTAGAAATACAGAGCTGGTTTCTAACTTTGGTCCCTGATTGACCCCCTAAGCCCAGAGCCGAGGTGAGACCCAGGCTGAGGTATGCTGACTCTGAGTGACCCACTGATCTCTCTCCCTTAGTGCCATGTCCAGTGTCCTGACGCAATGGGGGGAGGAGGGGTGGCTTAGACTCTGCCGGGCCCAGGAAACCTCAGGGCTATTTCCGCCAGGGCCCTGGGGTCCAATCCAGAGACAGGAGATCTGGAACCCTCTGGTGGGCATAGCCAGGACTAAGAAAAGGTGAGCAAGAAGCTTGGGCCCTGGAGGGTGAGGGAGGCTGCAGCGCTCCTCCTACTGGCCAGTAGTGGAACTGCAGGGCGTGGCTCCATGCTTTTTCTGCCCCAGAGAAAAAAGATGGGTTGCATTAGCTTCTTGAAAAAACCCTTCTATTCCCCTCACTTCCCATTTCCTCCCTTTTTGTTTCTTGATTTTTCCCAGGGGGTCATTCACTAACTGTGCCTTTGCTTCAAACCTCCCGACGGTTTCCCCTTGCAAGCGTAATTAGGATAACATCCCAGCTCCTGACCGCTAGAAGGTTCCCCGAGGGCCTGCCCACCTCTCTTTGCTCGCCTCCTGTGCCCAATCTCTTCTCCCTGCACTGGCAATGGCCCGAGTTCATTTCTCCCTCAAGGTGCCTCCAATGCTCTTTCCTCTGCAGGAATGCTTTTCCCTGGGCTCCCTGCTGTCACTCCTCTGGAACATTCCCCTTGGAGAACTTGCAGATGAAAAGAGAATTCAAAGCCCTCTCGGCCAACCTGATACTCTCAGATCCGATTTCCATCCTGATCCAAATTGTTAGAAACCCCAAACACTAACTGCAAAACCAACCATGTGTCCCATTTAACGAGATGATCGGAACGGTGAGCGATTACCAGATATTGGATGATATTGGGAGATGATTATTAATAGTTTTAGATGTGATAATGATATTGTGGTGACTTTTTTTTTTTAAATTAGCATCACTGAGATACGATTTCTATAAAATAAAATTAGCCTGGGTGGCTCAGTGGGTTAAGTATCTGATTCTTGATTTCAGCTCAGGTCATGATCTCAGGGTGGTGAGATGGAGGTCCCCGTTGGGCTCCACGCTGGGTGTGGAGCCTGCTTAAGATTCTCTCTCTCTCTCCCTCTCCCACAACCCCTTCCCCATGCTCACTCTTACTCTCTTAAAAAAAAATTAGTTCACTTTGAATAAGAATTCAACAAGTTTACACGAATGTTTACAGTTGTGAAACCATATGGTTATATTGTTTAAAAAGTTCTTTGCTTTGGGGGCGCGGGGTGGCTCAGTGGGTTAAGCCTCTGTCTTCAGCTCAGGTCATGGTCTCAGGGTCCTGGGATCAAGTCCCACTTCAGGCTCTCTGCTCAGCGGGGAGCCTGCTCCCCCCCACCCCTGCCTGCCTCTCTGCCTGCTTGTGATTTTTCTCTCTGTCAAATAAATAAATAAAATCTTTTAAAAAAATAAACTAAAAAGTTCTTTGCTTTTAGAGATCCATGCTGAAGTATTTACAGATGAAGTAGTATAGGAAGAAAATCTAGTGAGAATAAAGGAGGGAAAAAGCATTGTACAGGGACGGGGGTGGGCACAGGTGGGGATGGAACAAAGCAGGCCACGAGCACTTGCCTGAGCCGAGTGATGGGTTACACCAGAGGCTCCTTAGAGAGTTCTCGATATTTTGCTGTGTTTAAATGCTCCATAATTCAAGTTTTGAAAAAGTTTTTCTCTCTTGAGAGACCCTTTCTGACCATGTTTGCTAATACACTGCTTCCCACCCCCATCACCCCTGCTTGAAATTGTGTGATTCTGTCTCCCCAACTAGAATGTGAGCTCTGGCAAAGCAGGGGCTGCCTCCGACTTGTGCGCCCCAAAAACATGGACCTACCTGGCACATAGTAGGTGCTCAGTAAAGGTTTTTTTTTTTGCATGCATGTATGCATGAATGAATGAAGAATGAATGAATGAATTTTCCCACGCTCATTCATTCATCACCAAGTATTGGCCATGTTCTACACCCCCAGCCCTGTGGGCAGCCATAGTTACAGAATGAAAGGGTCCCTAGTCCAAGCCTTTTTGTCCAGATGGGGAAACTGAGGCCTGGGGAGGAGCAGATACTTGCCTGGAGTCTCACAACTTGGTAGCCAGATAAGGCTAAGGAGCCCAGCTGAGGCTCTTCTCCTTCACCCCTGTGCCCCAGGGAAGGGGACTCTTGCTGGAGCTGCCCAGGCTATGGCCTTCATGATCTCCTGCAGGCCTCCCAGTGGTTGCTGGAATGGAGAACTCTCTGACAGGCTGCACTATGCCTGAGCACTTCCACACAGTTACTCCTCTGCTGGAGAGCTGGGCGCTTTCCCAGGTGGCAGGCACGACTGTCTTCCTCAAGTGTGAGAATGTGCAGCCGTCTGGCTCCTTCAAGATCCGAGGCATTGGGCATTTCTGCCAGGAGGTAAGGTATTGGCAGGAGGGGAGGAGTGAGAGGGTTCAGGAAAGAGGAGCGGGGAGATGGATGCTGACTGGCTAGGGGTGAGGGCAGGAGGGGAGAAGTAAAGTTGTATGGGGCTGGATGAGGGGCGAGGAGTGTTGGGGTGGGCTGGGAAGGGACTGACTCCATCCCATACAGGCTCTATGACATTTGCCTGGGTCAGTCCTCAACCCCATTCCTTCTCTTCCCAGGTGGCCAAGAAGGGATGCAGACACCTGGTGTGCTCCTCAGGTGACCCTCAGGGCGGGTCCTCAGGGCTGCGTTGGGGGGAGGAAGAGCTGGCTAGAGCTGCAGTAAATGTCCAGGTTTCAACCCCCTCAAGATGGCCACTTCATGTGTCTTCTTTAAGCCCTCTTCCCATATTCAGGACTCATATCCGAAGTGACAGAAACCCATTCCATACATGTTTAAGATACAGGCCCCAAGAACTGGAAATTCTTGGGATAAGTGGCTTTCAGGTATAGCTGGATCCAGGAGCTCTCCTTTGTATCTCTTTTCCCTTGACTTGTCTTTTTTCTATACTAGCTTTATTTTCTTTTTTTTTTTTTTTTTAAGATTTTATTTGTTTATTTGACAGACAGAGATTACACGTAGACAGAGAGGCAGGCAGAGAGAGAGGGAAGCAGGCTCCCTGCTGAGCAGAGAGCCCGATGCGGGACTCGATCCCAGGACCCCGGGATCATGACCTGAGCCGAAGGCAGCGGCTTAACCCACTGAGCCACCCAGGCACCCTATACTAGCTTTATTTTCATACAGACTTCATAGCAGCAAGATGGCCATCAGGAATTCTGGGCCTGCCTCCTATCATCCTGTCAGCTCTAGTGAACAGGAAGCAACCCCTTCTTACTGGTTTTCCTCAATCCATCATTTGGTCTTTTTCACCTAGCTTGGCTTATGTACTCAGCCCTGAACCAATCATGGGTTAGGGGCTTGAGTTCTCTGATTGAGTCCATCTAGATCACATACCCACCTCTGGGACCAGAAAGAGAACTCAAAAGTTGGGGCATACAAGTGCTGGGAAGGAGTGACCCACAAAGGGAAATGGAGGGGAAAGAAGATGGTGTGTTGACAGGCTAAAACAATGGCACCCCCTTCTGTTGCTTCCACAGGGGGCAATGCAGGCATTGCGGCTGCTTATGCTGCTCGGAAGCTGGGCATCCCTGCCACCATTGTGCTCCCTGAGGGCACCTCCCTGCAGGTGGTGAGGAGGCTGCAGGGGGAGGGAGCTGAGGTGCAGCTGACTGGAAAGGTAAGGACCCCAGGAAGGAGAAGCCAGCTGGGGTGGGCTCTTCTCTTTACCCCCACCTCAACCCTAGGAGAGGGTAGCTCCCTGCTTTTTTCTTTCCTTTTTTAATGAGCAATGCCCTGAGCCCAGTCTTCTGGCTGAGCTGAGAGGTGGGAGCAAGGCATATTGTACATGGAAGCCTGGGACCTCCTGCCTCTACCTACCTTGAGAAGACTTCATCGGCATGAACCCAGGAGAAACAGGAAGCTAAGGGACCAGGAGTGTGTTCGTCTCCTTATAACCTCATTGACACTTGGTATTATTCATTTAAAAATGTTTGCCATTTGATGAGACAAAGAGTATAAAGAAAGGTGATGGTGGCATCATTTCTCATTCTGAGACCACCCCAATAATGAAAGGTGCCCATCACCAGGGATTGCGCTGATTCATCTTGTTGCCACAGAAACAGAAATGCAAACATGTAATCCTTCTACCTTCCTAGAAGGAAGGAAAACATTTCCCTGGAAAAGAGATTTTTTTTTAAACCATTAAAATTAAAACTAAAAGCTGGTCTGCAAATACTTAGTGTCCAGCTTCCTTCCTTGCTTTCTCCCTTCTTCTCTTTCTTCATCTATTCAACTGTCCTCCCGTCCATCACCCTCTCTCCCGTTCATCTGTCCATCTATCTGTTCATCCATTCACCCATTTATCCACTCATCCATCCATCTGTCCATCTATTCATCCATCCATCCATCCATCCATCCATCCATCCATCCATCCATCTGTCCATCCATCTGTCCATCTATCCATCCATCCATCCATCCATCTGTCCATCCATCCATCCATCCATCCATCCATCCATCCATCCATTTGTCCATCCATCTGTCCATCTATCCATCCATCCATCCATCTGTCCATCCATCTGTCCATCCATCCATCCATCCATCTGTCCAACATCCATCCATCCATCCATCCATCCATCCCCCCAACACCTTTCTCCCTCCTTCCCTTCCTTCCTTCCTTCCAAGTCATACTATGTGTCTGTACTAGGTTAGAGCTAGGGATATAGAGATAGTAAGACGTTGTCTCTACTCTCATGAAGCTCAGGTGTTGTTGGGGAGACACACAGATAACCAGATGGTGATAAGAGACTGCAGTAAGTGTTGTGATGGGAAGAGCCGGCCCTGACGAAGAACAGAGAAAACATAATGTTTTAATCAGCTATTGCTGCTAGATTGTGCTGCATAACAAACATCCCCCAGATATCAGCGGCTTATGAGAAACCCGATCTCTCTTGCTTGTGGGCTTGTGAGTGGGCCAGGGTGGCTCTGTGCCAGGCTGCAGGCAGGATTAAGGTTTGCATACATGTCCCCCACATCCCTCTGGACTGGTGGCCCCCTCGGACGTGTTCTTCTCCAAGTGAATGGCAGGAGGAGTGGGAAGGAAGGCCCTTTTGAGGCTGTGGCTCAGAACGGCTACACTGACACTTCTGCCACATGCCACTGGCCAAAGCAAGTCACACAGCTGGGACCTACATCAGTGTAGGTGAGGAAATGGACTCTGGCCCCTGGTGGGAGGAACAGCAGTCACCTGACAAAAGGCGTGGACGTGTGATTCTAATGGAGGGAGGGGGAAGAGAACTGGGCAGTGGTCCTGTGCCTCAGACCTGGGGAGGTGATCCAGGAAAGGCTCCCCAAGAAGGGTCCCCTGTGTTATCTTGAAAGGGAAATACAAGTCCTCCCATTGGGGAGAGGGTCATGGGCAGAGGAAGGAGCCTGGAAAGGCCTGGAATGGGAGTGAGCCTGGTGCACTCCACTTGCTGTGGCCTGGCCCCTGGGGGAAGGGGTGACAGGTGAGGCTGGAGAGGGGGAGGGGAACAGTCCCCTTGGCCGACAGGGTGGCTCGTAGGTGAGGCTGGCATAGGGCAATGGGGAGCCATGGCTGGAGTCTGAGCAGGAGAGGGGCACGGTGGGCCCTCATTCTGACTGCTCTTGGGCCGTGGACAGGAGGCAGGAAGCTCTTGAGTGGCACTAAGGGCTGCATAGTTCTGGGTCTCATGTTTGTTTCAATAACTCTAGAGAATGAGGCCCATCTCTTTGGTTCGACGTCTCTGTGGAGTCTCTGTGGACAGAGACTATCTCTTTGTCTTCTCTGTGTCCCCTGGTACAGGCTGGGCCCAGCATGGGTGTTGCTGGCGGCCAGAGGATGGGCGAAGGTGACCTCCGGCCCTTTTGTCACCCTCTGTCCCTTGGAGGAGGGGCTGTTATTTGTCACTTAGCTTCTGCTGGGGTTGGCCAGAGCGGGGGCCCCTCCGAAGTCCTGTCTTAGTTTGGGGTCCCCAGAAGCAGACCCTGAGACGAGGAATGGGGTGCATGTAGTTTATTTGCAAGGTGATTACAGAGATTGTGAGGACATAGAAATGAGACAGGGAAGGGAAGAAAGCTTACAGTGGTGTGTCCGGGAGTCATCTCTGTGGGCAACTGGGGTTCAGTCCCCACTTGGGGCTCCCATGGAGGACACACACAGGGAGGGTCAGAGGGCCTGCCCCTCGGCACTGAAGTCTATCCTGCCCACTGCCCCGCAGAATCCCCTGGCCAGAAAATACCCTGCAAGTGACCTCTGCGCTGGGCTGCCAGGGACATGGACTTCTGCCACAGATGCCAAGCCCACGAGAAAAGTGCACCCACCTTTGATGTGGTCCACGTAGGTCTGTCGAGACCCAGGCTGCCTCTGGCTGCTTGAACTCAATTGGCAGGTCATCCACTGGGCAATCGCTGGTTTTCATGGACACCATCTGTAGGGGCCAAGTTGCTATTTGGGGCTCTGATTTCAGGGGGCTTCTCACCTATTGGCTGGTTAGAAGCAGAAAAACTGCTTAGCTGGCCTTGGAGCTCACCCTCCCCTACCACTGCAGGCCAGCCTGTTGGGATTGCGGAAAGCACGTGACATCTACTTACCCGACTGGAAGCCTCCGACTTTGACTGAGGAGGCTGCCGGGCCCACCCCAGCTCTGGTCTCACCCTTGGGGTTCTCCCCAGCCCATCAGACCCTGGGGCCAGGCAGGAGACCTCAGGCTCTGCTCCAGCCTCCACAGCAGTCCGATTCCTGGGGCTCCTGAGGCCCTCGCTTCTCTTAAGGTCTGGGATGAGGCCAGTCTGAAGGCGCAAGAGTTGGCCAAGAGGGATGGTTGGGTGAACGTCCCTCCGTTTGACCACCCCCTGATCTGGTAAGTTTGTTGCCCCTCCCCCATGGAGCTCAGGGCCCAGACCCTCCTTGAGTTGGGGTCCTTCCATTGGACAGAAGGGAAAACTGAGGCCTAGAGAGGAGTAGAGGCTCAGAAGGCAGGCACACTGGGGTTCAGACCCTGCTTCTGCCACTTGAGAGTTGTGACTCTACAAAGTACCTCTCCTCCCCAGGCCTCAGTTTCCACATGTGTACAGTGGAAATGGCAATAGTCAATCCTACTTATTCAGTGTGCTTTGGGACGCATTTATCCATTTGATCCTCCCCAGAGCCCTTGACGTGGGAGTTTGATGTCCATTCCACAGGCACAGAGTGCTCAAGGAACTTGCCCAAGATCACACAGCTAGTAAATGGCCAAGACATCAAATCCCAGGCCCAGAACTTGCTGGATGTCAATTGATAAGCTTGTCCCCTCTTAACACACACACTAACGCTGCGTCTTTCCAAGATCATGGAGGGGATTAAATGGGATAATGTCTGAGAACATGGCTGGGAGGTGGGGGGAGGGGAAAGAATGAGTGAATGAATACATTGAATGGATGAATGCTGAGCAAGCTAAGGGTTGCAGGGTCTCTGCTCCCCTTGCTGTGGATGGGGATTGGGGTGGTGATGAGGAGAGTTTGTGTATACGTCAGCCTTTGGGAATGGGGGCCTTTCTCACTCTGCTTTCTCCTCCCCCAGGGAAGGCCATGCCAGCCTGGTGCGAGAGCTGAAGGCAGCACTGGGAAGCCCACCGGGGGCCCTGGTGCTGGCAGTAGGGGGTGGAGGGCTCCTGGCTGGGGTGTCAGCTGGCCTGATAGAAGTGGGCTGGCAGCATGTGCCCATCATCGCTGTGGAGACCCAAGGGGCCCACTGTTTCAATGCAGCCATCAAGGCAGGCAGGCTAGTCACACTGCCAGAGATCACCAGGTAGGCATGGGCTAGGGGCATGTGTGGGGGCTGGGGGTGGGAGTGTTGCTGTCTTACCAGTACCCAAGAGACTCAAGTTCACCCTAGGACTCCAACCACAGTAATGTCAGAAGGCAATGCCAAAAATGTAGATGAAAGATATGATTCATTGAAGTTTCAGTAATGGATAAAAAAATTTCATGGGTCTGTATCATTACAAAGGCAGTTTACGTGTTTTGCAGGTAAGTGAGAAAATGTAGGCAAGCCATAAGCAACAGAAAACAAAATGGCGCCTTCCATTCCACCCTCCAAAGATGAACAATGGGTTACGTTTTCCCAGTCTTTGTTTTCCCCTTATGCACGCATAGTTACATACAAGTGAAACGAGCCTGGCACATAGTAGGTGCTCAACAGATGTTTGTGAAGTGAATGAATGAATCGATCATATATTTTTAAGTTGGGATCGTATCCTTCTTAAACTCTATTTTTCTAGTTCATGTGATCTATCATGAACACGGTTTCATTTTTTTACCTACAATATCATGAGAGAACTTTTTCCTTGTTACTTTCTGTAACCGATTTTAATTCAACGGAGAAAAAGTTCGTATGAACCAACTAACTAACTAATAGAGAGTGGCCAGCCTCCAGACCCTGTGTCATCTTAACATCCTTCGTTGTCATCACCCCAACCACCCGCACGGATGCTGTGTTAGTTTCCCAAGGTTGCCATAAAGATGACCACAGACTAGATGGCTTAAAAGAACAGAAATTCTTTCATAGCCCTGGAAGCTAAACGTGTGGCATCAAGGAACTAGCAGGGCCACACTCCCTCGGAAGGCCCTAGGGTCTCCTTCAGCTTCTGCCTCTGTCTTCATAAGACCTTCTTCTCTGTGTGTCTGTCCTTTGCTTGGAAGGGCACCCGTCATTGAATTTAGGGTCCAGTTTAATCCAGCGTGACGTTATCTTCTAATTCCATCTGCAAAGAACCTAGTTCCAAATTAGATCATATTCTGAGGTTCTGTATGGTCGTGGATTTGGGGAGAGACACCACTCAACCCTCTACAGATACCAGCACTGCCCCTATTTTATTAAACACCCATTACGTGCTGGAACTTTCCATATCGTGGTGTAAGATAGCAAGGTGGCTGAAATCAGAACAGTCTATTAAGTCATCTCTATTAAGCACCTATTGTATACAAGGTTCTGGCTGGACAGTTAGAGAAACAGTCTTTGCTTCAAGGAGAATTCTGTCTGGACATACGAATCTCCTTAATGTCTTTCTGGCACCGTTTCCACTCCTATCTGACGCCATTCACCCTCCAGTGTCTCCATGCTGCCTTTCCCTGAAAATTATTTGTGCCTCGAACCCTGGGGTCTTTCCTGTCCCTCGCACTGGAAATACCAGTCCCTCCTACATTGATGAAATGCTCCAGGGCTCAGCTGGGCAATTGCTTCTCATAGGCCCAGCTCATAGGCCCCGAAGACCTTCTGCGTCACTCCTCAGCTGTGAAAGAGCTTGTAGATGGGCAGGTTTGGGCCCCTAGTTGGGAAGGAGGGGGCTTGAGCATGGGGACTGGCTATTCAGCTCTGAGTCCCTCGTACCTCCCTCAGAGCCCGGCCCAGTGGAGCACTCAGGGAAGTTCGTGGATTTGCCATTTTTGTAAGGATACCGCTCTCCAGCCTGGGGCTCTGACCGGACTCACCTGACAGTCACCTTGCTGGGAGTTCTGTCCACTCTCCCACTGGACTCCAGCTCCTGTCCGGCCCTTGTCCCCACCCCGGGGCAGCAGTGCTCCCCTGGATGGCTGTCACAGCCCTCTTCCATCCCTGGGCTCTACTTGGAGCTTTATTGAGATAGACTTCATGTTTCATGTAACCCGTTCTCTTAGAGGGTAGAGTTCAGTGATTTTAAGTATATTCAGAGTTGTGCCTCCATCACCAAAATCCCTTTTAGAACATTTTCCTTTTTTTTTTTTTTTAAGATTTTATTTATTCATTTGTCAGAGAGAGATCACAAGTAGGCAGAGAGAGAGGGGGGAAGCAGGCTCTCTGCCTAGCAGAGACCCTGATGCGGGACTCAATCCCAGGACCCTGGGATCATGACCTGAGCCAAAGGCAGAGGCTCAACCCACTGAGCCACCCAGGCGCCCCCCTTTTAGAACATTTTCATCACCTGTCCCCAAGTCCCTCCTCCCCTCCAACCCCCGGCGATTGCTCCACTGCCTGTCCCTAAGGACTCGCCTGTTGGGGACATTTCCATTTGGAGGAAGTCATACAATACGTGGCCTTTTGTGTCTGGCTTCTCTCACTCAGCCTCACGTCTCTCGGCTTCATCCGTGTTGTCGCCCTCACTTCATTCCATTTTATGGCCAAATACTACTCCCCCGGGTGGCCGGACCCCATCTTGCCTATCCCTCCCTCAGCGGCTGCACTGTCTGGGTTTCGGGCTACGGGGAGTCGTGCTGCTGCTCGTAGGGACCTTTGCGTGTGGACGAACATGTCCGTTTCTCTGGGCTGCGTCCCTACACGTGGTATTGCTGAGCGTCCTGTTGCCCCGAGTCCTTGGTCTCCTGGCAGGTCAGGGCGTCCTTCCTCTGCTGCTGACCTCCGGGACCCTTCACCCCCCACCCCCTGCTTGCATAAGGGGTGCCTTCCCCAGGCTCTCAGGCCCAGATCCACACTCCTCTCAGCCCCACTCCAGCCGCTGGCCTGTCTTCCCGCCCCTTGGCTGGGTCATACTCCTTCCTGCCACCAACCTCTGCTCACACTGCGTCCTCTGCCCAGAATGTTCCTGCCCCTCCCCTTCCCTCCTTTCGGCTGGGAACTCTCACCCCAGGGAGATGGCCCCACACCTCTGTTTCAGGGAGGGGCCCTCCTGGCGGTCTCCCTCTGTTTATCTACTTAATTCTCTTTCCCCTCCCAGACTTTGTTCTTACGTATTTATTTATAAGCGAGGTTTCTAGTCAACCGAAAATGTCATACTCATCTTGGTCCTTACCAGGTAGCCATCCGGGAAGCTCCGCATCCTGCTGTCTCACCAGCAGGAGTGGAGTCGCCAGCTGTCACCACACGAGGGGACGACCGTGTTATTGACTCTTCCCTGGGCTGGACTTTCCATCCCTGTGGCTTATTAATTTTATAACTGGAAGTTTGTTCCTCTTCATCGTCTTTATCGGTTTCGCCCAGCTCTGTCCCCCCCCCCCCCCCCCCCCGGCCCCAGCCCTCTCCCTTTGGTGACCACTAATGACGGGTCTGTAGTTGGGTCCATTTCTCTCTGGCTGTTTTTGTTGACTTTGCTCTTAGTGACCGCGCTGGTGATAGCCACCACCAGCCCTTCCGAAACCTTACTGTGCATCAGGCTCTCTTCTACGCATTCAGACCATTTGAAACTCCACCCCCACGGCACTCTCGTGAACAAGGGACAGTCGTCACCTCCATTTTCAGACTTAGGAAGCTGACAATCGGGGAGGTGCAGTGACCTTCACAAGGTCCCCCTGCTAGTACGGGGCTCAGGTTTGAAATCGGGCAGCCTGGCTCCTGAGTTCTGAGCTCTGGGCCTCTCGGGGCTCAGGGCCAGTTCTGATGGGCTCTCCAAGGGCTCTGCCGGGCCTGAAACACTGCTCGGCTTGGGAAGGAACCAGCAGGTGGGCCATCCCAAGCACAGAGATAAACAGCATGGACGCTGGAGCCAGACTGCCTGGATTTCAATCCCCACTGCTACGTTCAAACTCGCTGTGTGTGCTTGAGCTACTTCCCTAACCTCCCTGAGCCTCTCAGTTTCCTCCCTTGGAAAACGGAGCTCATACATTTCTAACTCCAAAGGGGGATTACGAGGATTAAGAGAGGAAACACATGCATCTATCACCTGGTGGATAGTCAATAAATACTAGTTATCGTATAGACATGATAAGTAGCTATGAATGAATAAGGTACAACCTAGTCCGTTTCCATGCTTGGATTTCTGGGGTCTGTGCAAGGATGGCCACAATCGTGGTTACAGAGTTGGAGGGAGTGGTGTGCTTTTGTTGGTCCCTCACGGGGCGCCCAATTTGGGGGCCACTGCCTCGGCGCCAGTGCTCTGCTGGGCTTTTGCAAGGCTGAGCCCCCAGTCCGTTGCAGGATGGGAAGGGGGCCTGAGGCTTAGAGGGCTGGGTCCGTGAGGGCAGAGGCCCAAGGAGTCCCCAGCTCTGCCCCACACCCCGGCCCTCCCTGCCCCGCCTGCCCTCTCCCACAGCGTGGCCAAGAGCCTGGGTGCTAAGACCGTGGCCACGAGGGCCCTGGCGTGCACGCAGGAGCTAGACATCATCTCCGAGGTGGTGGAGGACGGCCAGGCTGTGAGTGCTGTGCAGCAGTTCCTAGGTGAGTGAGACTTGCCCTCCCTCCCCAGGCTCGGGGACCTCCGAAGACCCTGGGTCTCTGGGTATTCTGTCTTGTCTGTATGCTCCGTGCCTACCGCAGGGCTGGGTGCACACCAGTTATGTGACAAGTGCATGCTGAGCCTGTGGAAGGGTAGGGCCAGAGGCCACGGTGCTGCCTCTAGCCTCCGGACATTTGTATGTGCTCTGCTGCCTGCTGGCCACGCCCCCACCCGCACCCCGGGCCCCGTTCCCTGCCGATTTCACGTGACTTGGGGCTACTCAGTCAAAATGGCGCCTCCTCCGATCTTCCACTCTCATCCTGCCTGGGCTGGAGACTCCCCATGGCCTCTGTTTATGGCTGCCTGGTTGTTATTCATCTACAGTGCTAGATGCAAGCCCCGTGGGGGTGAGGCTGGGCGTGTCCTCTTTACTGGGGTGACCCCAGGGCCTTCCTAGCATAGGGCCTGGCAGAGAGTGGGTGCTCCATAAATATTTGTCGAATGAATGGGTGAATGTGTGAGTGAATGGAAAGGTAGATAATGGGTGGATGGATGGATGGATGGATGGGTGTATGGATGGACACATTGATTAATGGACACATTGATGGATGGACAGACAGACAGTCAAGTGATGGATAGGGGATGGATGGATGAATGCATGGATGGATGGACGGACGGATGGATGGATGGATGGACACACTGATTGATGGATACACTAATGGATGGACAGACAGACAGTCAAATAATGGATGGGGATGATGGATGAGTGGATGGATAGAGAGATGGATATGTTGATTGATGGATACACTGATGGATGGACAGACAGACAGTCAAATGATGGATAAAGGAATGGATGGATGGATAGATAGATGAAAGGTGGATGGATGGAGGGATGGGTGGTCAGATTGATGGATGGAGAGAGGGTCAGGCAGATGATGGATTGTGAGCTGGCTGGCTGGCTGGCTGGCTTCGTGGATTTGCGGTGCCCAGAGCCTACCGAGCACTAAAGGCTTCTTCTTCCCTTTCTCTCTTCTCATGCACTCCGTTCCCCTGCTCCGGGCAGATGATGAGCGCATGTTGGTGGAGCCTGCCTGCGGGGCCCCTCTGGCTGTCATCTACTCAGGCCACCTGGGGAGGCTCCAGGCCGAGGGCCACCTGCGCCCATCCCTGGCCTCGGTCGTGGTCATTGTGTGTGGAGGCAACAACATCGATAGCGGAGCGTTGCAGGCTCTGAAAGCCCAGGTGGGTCAGAGCTGACGGTTCCTCATCCGGGATGCACACCCCCATAGCAGGCTGAGGGGCCTCTCTGCTCATGGACGGCCATGGAAGCTGCTCCGTGCTTCCGTGCCAGCTGCCTCCTGCAGGAAGCCCTCCTGAAATGCTTCCCTTGGCTCCCCTGCAGACCTAGTCAATAAACACTCCGAGATGAATTTGTGACTCCAGCTGGTCCCATCTTTCTGGCTCCGCGAGCTCACAGAAGGCCCCCAGCAACCTTGAGGCTGGCCCTGCTTGAAGGGACTCTTCCTCACACAGCTGGGACCAGAAAGCCCAGGATTCAAACCTTGGAGCTCTGAGACAGTCCAGTTGTGCTGAACTCCTGGCAGGGCTTCCCTCACCTGAGGGACCTGCCCAGGAGGAGAGGGGGTCATTCTGCGCAGCTGTACTGAGACCCAGGTGCGCAAGGACAGTAACACCTGGCTTTCTCTAGTGCTTTGTATGTGCTGGAAACTCCTCTAAGACCTTTCCACTCATCGCCTTCTGTAATGTTCGGAAAGGCACCATGAAGCAGAAACCATTATATCATCCCTCTTCTAAAGATGGGGAGACTGAGGCACAGGATGGCGACCAAACCCACTCGCTGTCCTGGCAGGCACGTGGCCCAGCCATGCTCAGACCCCGTGATTTTCAATATGGTTCTATTTCTTGGACCTCAGCCTTCTTCGTGTGCTGGCTAGTGGTGATGGGACCCTGAGGTAGGAAGCAGGACTGACAGTGGGTTTGGACTTAACCTGTGGGTCGCAACGAGGGTGGGTGCCGGTCCTGGAATTGGGTGCCTCTCCCCCATGGGGAGAATCTCTTAGAAAACCGAGGGGGGAATTTGAATCTTTGGGCGCCACCAGGGGGCAGCAAAGTGTCTCTGATGGGGAAGCCTGGCTCAGGGCAGGGAAGGCCGAGCCCCGCCCCTCCAGCCTCCCTTGGCTCTTTCTCTAGAGGGGGCCGGCCCTTACCCCATCTGGGGGCGTGCTGAGGTCCCAGCGATGGCTAGGACCCACAAGAGCTTGGCATTGGGGAGCCCTATCCAAACCTCACTGCCTTGCTGGAAACAAGGCTTGGAGCAAGGAGTCCACCAGGCATCACAGCCCCTCTTAGATAGTGAGGCCTTCCCCTGGGGCCCCCTTCCAGCCTCCTGCAGACTGTGTGTGCGTGGGCAAGTGCTGTCCCTTCTCTGGGCCTCAGGCTGCACCTCTGTGCTGGACGGGGCTCACTTGCAGCTCCCACCTCCTCTCCTCTCCCCAGGCTGTTGCCCCGCCAGGCACCACTCCCTCTCTCAAGAGGAGAACCTGAGGGCGGCAGTGACATCCCTTTGCCTCTGTCCCCTTCTCTCCTGGACCCCAGACACTGCCCTTCATTCTCAGCTTTGTGCCTCCCGAAGCCACCAGGCCCAGCAGTATTTCCTTGGAATCTTACAGCGTGAGCTCCCCAGAATAGAGGGGGCGCAGAGAACCCCAGCAGAGGATTCAGCCAAAATCGAGCCTGACGCTGTTCCTCCTCACCAGCCTTGAGCAAGCGAAGCTCTGCTTCAGAGCCTCAGTGTTCTGATTTGTGAAATGGGTGGTTTGCGGGTTCTTGCTACGGACCTGGCATATGTCAATCAAGGTTGGTTCTTACTATGTCCTGAGCGCTTCTCCCCAGCCACAAGGGGTGGGAAAGAGCCAGAATGTATCCATGGCTTGAGTACCTGCCACGTGCAAATGGGCCTTAGCAGTCATTTCGTTTAATCCCCTGCAATCACCCACGTGGTTGTTACTGTAATGGTCATTTTTGCAAATGAGGAAACTGAGGCACAGAACAACTGAGCGCTTCCTCCAGTGAGTGGCAGAGCTCACCTCAGTCCCAGGTGTTCTGTCTCCCAGTTGGGCCTCTGCCCTTGGCCACACTCCTGGGAGACTCGTCAGCTGCTGTTTGTTCCCTTTCTGGTCTCAGCGGGCCAGAGATAAGAAGCCGAGGGCCCTGTTGACCCCATTCAGATAACACCTGCCAATGATCTTACTGTAGCCCTCCCTGGCTGACACCCCAGGATTGCCAAGGGCAGGATGGGGGCACAGGGAGAGGGCAAGGACATGGGTGGTGGAAGCCGAGGCTGTGGATACCATGCAAAGATGACATGACCTGGTCTCGCAGGTCGGGGTATGGGCACAGGGACCCTCACTTTCTGTCTCTGCCCTCTCACACCGCTCCGAGGGGGGATCGGGAAGCCTAGCCGAGGGTCTTGGGAGCAGGAGCGTCTCTGTGTTTGTCCAGGGCTGTGCGGAGAGCTTGGCAGCCTGGGCCGCCAGCTGTGTGTACCTGTCTGGACACGCCCAGCCTCCCCCTCTCCCTGCTGGGGCCCCTGTCCTGGGTTGGAGGACCCCGTGGGCTCCCTGCGGCTTTCCTCTGTCCCCTCACCGGGCTGATTCCAGCACCCTGCCTCCCGAGACCCCTCCTCCATCTAGTCCTTTACTCCAGCCTCAAGCCTGGGAATCCAGACAAGGTGGGATGTGAGGAGGGGGCCCAGGGTCATGCCACGGCTGCTCCCCCTTCCCCAGCCTGGGCAGGACCTGCGCAAGGCAGGACATGGGGCCCCGTACCTGTGGAGTGGCAGGTTGTTTGGGACCCTCTCGTTGGGGACGTGACGGCTGAGGCTTTGTGTCCCTAGTCGTCTGTGTGTGGTTGTGTGTGCACCCGTGTGCTCACGACCCTGCATGCACGCATGTTTGTGTCCACGTGTGTGCCTGTGGGAGAGTGCACACACTCGTGTATTTATGAGGGAATAGTGCCATTGAGTGAGGGTTATCTGATTTCCCTCCAAGTGTGTAATGCTTCCCATTTGTGCATTTGGGACTTAACATCTCATCGCTAGCCCCATATCAAACTTAGGTGTCTGCAGAGAGGCAGGGAGGCAGGGAAGGAGCTAGACTTTTGGGAATGGTAGGGACTGGAGCAAACTGAGAGCTTCTGCTCCATGGAAAGGAGGCAGCCACTGCTCGAGCGCAGTGTAACAGATCTCCCGATTGTTTAGCTCAGAATCAAAGCAATTTGGGAAACACCATATGCGCTCTTTTCTCTCATATTCATGTAAAGTTTCTGACAAGTCCTGCAAGAAAGTGACTGCTCTGAATCGGGAGGAGGAGCATGTGACCCCAGCCTGACCCAGTGTGAGGGTCTTATCTCCCCGAGCCACAGCGATTGGTTCAAGGGTGGGACCAAGGGCCACGCTGCTCAAATAGACTGTCAGAACTTCAAGAGGGAATCAGGAGACATGCATGGACTGTTTATTGATGCAAGCCGGGGCCTTGTCCTTTATGCTTCAGCCCACGACTTCTGTCTCTTGCAACAGGAAGCACCCCAATCGATGGCCCGCACAGTTCATACAGGTCTCCTGAATTGTATTCACTTGCTTTGAGCTGCCTAGGTTTGAGCCCAATCCGGGCTTGGCCCTCCACAAAAATGAGGCCAACCTGGGCGGTTTGTTTTTCATTCTCTGCCTGTCTAGGGGTGCACTTTCCCTTCTTGGTCTCAGGCACAAGGGTTCATGCCGCTTGCCTTATGGGGAGAACAAAGTATACTCCAATGTGATATTAATGATTGGGGGGGATAGAGTTTTATGAAGCTGGGAGGGTGTTTCAAATCAGTGCGTAGGAGCCGCTTTTGGAAGTAGCTGGTATGAGTGGAGGTTGGGGTGGGTGTAAGTCAGAGAAGACAGTTGCCTAATTTTCCATGCACACTTGGGGCCTGGGGCCAGCATCGCTCTGACTCAGAGCCTCAAGCCCATCTTCCTGGGAGGCCTGACAAGACTGTTAGCTGCCGGTGAGGAAGTGGATGAGGCTTAGAGAGGGGCATCTACTCATGCCCCGACACCAGGGCTCTTTGCGGTGGCCTGGTAGGGCTCTTTGCTCTCACGAGGGTGTAAAGCCCACTCATTCCTAATCTCTACGTCCAGCCCCTCCAGAGTTTTCTGGGGGGCAGTCTGGCCTCTTGGTGGCCCACGCAGAGGGGTACAGAGGATCCATCCCAGACCTGCACACCCAGTTCCATTATTTTGTGTTTACGCTTTGTTTCAGAATGAACTAATGCATGTGAATATATCAGGATTACGTTTAGCTTTGTAATTCAGAAAAGACAAAATAAGTGGCTTAAGCCAAAATAGAGGTTTATTTCTCTTTCACTTAAAAGCCTGTGGTTAGGTTGCCTAGGGCTATTGTAGTAGTGTCTCATTGATACCAAAGACCCAAGCTCCTTTGCTTTTGGTTGCTCAGCTGTGAAATAATTCCATTCCCAAGGTCACCTCATAGTCCCATATGGGTGCTGAGGGGCCAGCCATTATATCCTCATTCCAGGCAGCAGGAAGGAGGAAAGGATGAAGAAAGACACATTTCTTCTTTTTAAGGACACTCCCTATAATTGATACATGCTATTCCCACTCATAGCTCATTGGTCAGAACTTAGTCACATGCCATAGTTAGCTGCAAGGGAGGCTGGGAAATGTAGTCTTTATAACAGGCAGCCAAACGCCCAGCTAAGACCAGAGGTTCTTCAACAGGAAACGAAGAATAAATGAAGTCTTCGACATACAGAATAAATGCGTAAGCATAGAGATTAAGTTGCTATAATGAAAAGACCCCCAAACTGGAACACTAGTTCCGAGAAGGTAGGCAGTTCTGTCCCACTGGGTTTTACAGGGACCCAGGTTTGTTCTATCTTATTGTTCTGCCATCCCCCCAAATACCGTCCTCATCCGCATGGTCTAAAATGGTCCATAATCACCGAGGCTGCAGTGGGGGAAGAAGAAAGTAGAGGGCAAGAAGTTTCCTGTCTAAGGGCATCACCTGGATGTGGCACGCTTTGCACCTGCTCACAGCCCACTGGCCAGAACTGAATCACATGGCTCACCTTGCTGCAAAGGAGTATGGGAAATGTAGTCTGTAGCCCAGGAGGCCCTCAGCCTACTGAAGCTCAGGGTCCGGTTTCTAAAAGAGGAGAATTGGGACCAAAGGGCAATTAGCAGTCTTCACTAGCAGTTGGGCAGCTGGGATGAGGGGTTGGGAGGGACCCTGGCGGGACTGAAGTCTGTCTGCCCTGGGGTTAGAGCTCAGATGCCAAACTGCAGACTCACCTCTGCTTGGCTGGGTGACGCTGGGCAAGACCCTGGAGGCTTTGACCATCTGGTCTGACCATGTGGTTTGCTTTGGAGAAGAGGAGAGGAGTCTGGAGAAATATTGAGAACGTGGAATCAACACAACCTGGTGACTGATTTAGTGGTGAGTGGGCCCCCAGGGTTGGTGGCCATCTGGGAGGGTGGCTGAGAAGGGAGATCCAAAAGGAGGGAGCATGTGAGAAGAGCCAGTGGTCCCATCCATCCATCCATCCAATAATTCATTTAGCAAATATTTATTAAGCAACTACTCTGCATTGGACATTTTTGTAGGTGCTGGGAATGTGGCAAACATCCTGGCCTCAGGGGGCTTACATCCTGGCAGAGAGGGACAGACAATAACAAATCCCCAATTAAAAATATGACCTATCAGAGGCTGATAGATACTGTCTGGAAGGATGGGGCAGGACACAGGGAGACAGAATGCCTGGGAAGAGGTGGGGGGCTATTTTGTTTCATTAAAGTATGCCAAAACAATCCCAGGCATCATGTAGCCTCACTCATAAAGTCTGTCAGTATGGTCCCTAACAGATCAGGAAAAAAAAAATTTAATGTAAACATCACTCCATTATCGCATCAATCACAATGAACGAATCATTCCCTAGGGTTCTCCATTACTCAGGCTGTATTCGGCTTTTCCCAGATGGTCTTGAAAATGTCTTGTTGGTTTGTTGGAATCAGGGTCCAAAGGGTTCACATTGCATTTGGTTGTGAGATGGGTCTTGTGGGTCTCTCTCTTAAGCTATTGGTAGGCTGAGGTAGGATGGCAAGTAGGCCTCTTAGAAAAGGTGAAATCTGAGTGAGGTCTGAAGGAAATGAAGAAACAAGCCACATGGGGCAGTGGGGACAGCATGTGCAAAGGTCCTGAGGTAGGGACATGTGAGGAGGCCAGCGTAACTGCAGGGGAGTGGCTAAGGGAGAGAATGGCAGAAGATGGTAGAAGACAGAGAGGTAAAGAGAGAGAGAGAGAGAGAGAGAGTGTGTGTGTGTGTGTGTGTGTTTAGGGAAGGGAACAGGACATTGGATCATGGAGGGTCTTGTAGGCTGTGGTCAGGACTATGGTTTTTACTCTGAGCATGAGGAGAGCCCTCGAACTGGAACAGTGGAGCATCAGACCCATGCCCCTGCCTGTATCCCTCAGCCCCATCTGCAACTTAGAGTTCCAACTCCTGTCCAGACACACCTTTGTCTCTGCAATGGACACTAATGGTGCTCCAACCCCTCACTCCAACCCCTTTATCAGGTGGGCCCCCCAGCTACTGGGGGTGTGGCTGTTAACAGCCCATAGCTGCTCCCACCCTTCTCCAAGAATAGCCCATGGGAACGGCTGTGTCCAGAGATGCATGAGAGGTCACGCCTTCCTGGGGTAGTCCATAACCGATGACCGATGGATGGAGGGATAGAAAAGGCAGACCCCCTTGCAAGCTCCAAGGGGAGCGCCTCGGTGGGTGGTGCCATCCATGGAGTAGGGATCCCATCTGGTGGTAGTTGGGATCAGGCTGAGGCCAGACTCCCCCCAGAGCCCTCGCCTCCCCCTGTCCACCCCCACTGCCCTCCCATACCAAACCCTCCCTCCAGAAGTTGGGCCCCAGGAATCCCTGGCTTAGGCTCTGGCTTGTGGAGAACCCACCCTCAACCGAGCCTCCCTCCCTCTCCCGGTCCCATCGGCCTCTCCCTTCTCCAGTGTTTGTGCTTTTTAAACTCCACCAAAAATGTCATGGGCTGGTTTCTCTCATTGCTTCCAAACTCCCTGATAAATTCCACTGGCCAGGCAACCCCAGGAGAGGTTTTCTGGAGCAAGGAACCCCATAAATCACCTCGCTGCCACTCCAGCGTGGGCAATATCTTATGTAAAAAGGTGTTTCCTGGGAGCGCCACAGGCAGGAGAATCCTATTACAAGCCGCCCCATTAATTATAAAGAGTCAAGCCGACCCTTTGCTGCGATTTTTTATCTTAAGTCCGAAAACTGATTACCTTCACCAATCCTTCCTCTTCCCCCACCCCCCCCCCAAAAAAAAAGAAAGAAAGAGAAAAAACCACCCCAAGGAATAAAATAAATGTTTGAAGAACAAATACCAAAGTTTCTCCATTTAGGAAGGACCAGCAGAGAGAGAAGTGGGTGGGAAAAGGCCTTTTATCTTCCTTTTAAGGTAGGAGGTAGCAAGGGCTTTAGCCTGGGCTTGGCTTATGTACTTTCCTTGCCTTGTCATGCCTAGGAAGTGGGAATTACAATCTGTCCCATGTTACAGATGAGGGAAACTGAGGCTCATTTGAGGTTACGTGAAGTAGTCCTTTCTTCTGTAAGGTGACCGGAGTGTGGAGCAGGCTGAGTCTTGGAAGACCCAGGTTCAAACTTCACCTTGACTTCTTACTAGGTGGGACCCTGAGCAGGTGAATTCACCTCTCTGGGCCTCAGTTTCCCCTCCTGCAAAACAAGGAATAAAAGACACCAGTGGTTCCCCCTGCCTGGTCTTGAGGCTGCCCTCCCCCACCCACCACACTGATCTGTTTGGTCTTGAACAAGCCTAAGTCAGATCTTTCCCTCACCCTGTTTAAATCCTATGTCCCCAGTGCATTTAGGATAGAGGGCCCATCCCTCACCTTGGCCTACAGAACCCTGCATCATCTGACCTCTGCTGACCTTTCAGACCCCAGTCCCTCCTCTTCTCACTCCTCCAACGGCAGCCATGCCAGGCTCCTCCTCTTCCTGGAATTCACCAAGATTGACCTTGCCTCAGGGCCATTGTCAGTGCTGTTCCCTTTGCCTGTCACACTCTTCCCCCAGATCACAGTAAGTGAGCACTTCTCCTCCTGCAGGTCTTACCTCAGAGGGGGCCCTCCGGGCCCTCTGGCCTTGCAGGGCTGAATCTAGGTTTAGGCAAGCAAGGCACTCACCTGGGGATCCAAAAGCAAGGGGTGCTCCAAACTCAGCAATCGAGATAAATGTATTGTAATAAGACATTTTTCCAATTAAAATTTATGCGGAAGAAATTTGTGATGAATAAAATAGTGACATTTTAAATAACGATGGGATCTCACTTGGTCTTGGGTGTCTCACTGCACCGAATCCCAGGCCTGTCAGATCCTGTCTTGATTGAAAAGGTTGCTGTTTTGCTCATTATAGGCTATTGTGCATTAATTTTGACTTTTCAAAATATTATATGAAAACATGACTTACCTTGATAACTGAGTTTTTGGTACACGTCTCTCCTGTCCCGCCACTTACATTTTGCGGGCAAGGCAGTACCCCTCTTGCCTGATCTTGGCCCGGCCAGGCGCCTCTCCCAGCACCCCGGCCCTCTTGATCTAATTCCCTTCTCTTTCTTTTTTCTTTTCTTTTCTTTTCTTTCTTTCTTTCTTTTTTTTTTTTTTTTTTTAAAGATTTTTATTTATTTATTTGACAGGGAGACAGAGATCACAAGTAGGCAGAGAGTCAGGCAGAGAGAGGGGGAAGCAGGCTCTCCACTGAGCAGAGAGCCCAATGTGGCTTCGATCCCAGGACCCTGGAATCATGACCTGAGTTGAAGACAGAGGCTTAACCCACTGAGCCACCCAGGCTCCCCTGCCTTCTCTTTCCACTGCTCTTTGCAATGATGACTCTTCTCCCTTGGCTCTTGTCTCTCCCAGTAGAATATGAGTTCCACGAGGACTGGGATGGAACCTGTTGTATTCACATCTGGAACCCAGAGCTCGGAAGAATGCCCAGTGCATATTAGGCATTCAACAGATATTTGCAGAAAGAAGGAAAGAAAGAAAGAAAGAAAGAAAGAGAGAAAGGAAAAGAAAGTTCAAGAAGTCAGGTGGATGTCTGTCTGTACAACTTCGTTATAGGCTCTTTGGTCCACCTCCCAGGCCCATTTTCCCAATAAGGAGGCTGAGGCCCAGAGAGGGTGAGTTACCTAGTTAGCCCCACACAGGAGAATCCCATGGGGCTACACGTTGGCCACAGAGAAGTCTCTGGTGACCTGGAGTGGGCCAGGCCGGGGTCAGTGATCCTGCCTCGCGCACATTCCAGAAACACGGTCCCTGAGTTCCGGTTACCAACTCAGGCTGTTCAGATCCATGCATCATCTTTACTGTTAACGCAGTTCATACGTTTCTTGAAACCTTAAACGCCTTTTAGAAAGAAAACGTTATCATCGCTCTAAGTGGAGAAACAGTATCACTTCCCAGAATTAGGTAATAAACATAACAATAAATAAAAGCAGAAACAAAACGATGCCTGGGCCTTGTCGCTGGCTTCTGCTGGGCCAAGTCTCCGAGCCTGTCTGCAGTGCGTTTGATAAGCCAGCTGGAGACGGGTGTTTAAGACCCACTAGCACCCAACAGAGACCGGCCCTAAGACAGTCAGAGGAGCGGAAAAGGTGCCCCAAAGAGTGACTTCCTGCTGTGTATCAGGCTCCTGTAAAAATGCCCTGTTCCTCCAGACGTCCCTGGATGTCGATCTGATTTCAGGACCCCCGCCCCCCGCAAAAATTGCATGAAGCAAACTCCTTCCAGCAAGGTCCGCCAAGAGGGACATTGGAGCCTGAGCTCCCCCGGCTGGCTCCCACAGAGGCTTCAAAGACTCCTCATGCAGCAGCAGAGAATGGACTTTTTTGTGAGGCTTGGGTGTCCTGGAGGTCCCAAACATAATGAAACTGCATTTATTTTTTTATTTTTAAAAAACAGGGTGAAACACAACGTAAAATTAATCGCGTGAACGTGAACCATGGCGAGGCGTTTAGGGCATTCATAACGTGGCTTAACCTCCTTTATCCAGTGGCAAGACATTTCCATCACCCGAAAAGGAAATTCTGGGCCCATTAAGCAGCCCCTCCCCATCCCCATCCACCCCCCAACCCCCAACCTGTCTCTATGGGTGTGCCTGTTCTAGACATTTCTTATAGATAGAGAAGATCAGACGATAGATGGGGTTTTTTAAAAAGTATTTTTATTTATTTATTACTTTATTTTATTATTTATTTATTTATTTTAAAGTATTTTTATTTATTTGTTTATTTATTTTGGGGGGTGGGGCCAGTGGGAGCAGAGAGAAGCAGGCTCCACAATGAGCAGGGAGCCAGACTACGTAGTTTTCTTGTGACTGGCTTCTTTCCCTCAGTGTCATGTTTTTGGGGTTCCCCTGTGTCTTAGCAGGTGTCAGTCCCTCCTTCCTTTTTATGGCTGGGTCGAAAAACCCCGCTGAATGGACCTACCACATCTTGTTTATCTTTTCATTGCGGACAGTGCGTTTCCCTTTAAACAGATCACCGAATTATTCCTGATTAAGCCTTGACCTCCTACTACGCGCCAAACACATTCTTATCTTCGCAAGCCCTATAATTTTCCAGCTGGTGGAAACACGGATATCTTTATGTACATTCTGGAAAGTCATACATTGTGTCTCTGTCCATGTAGGCTGTGAAGTTAGTCCTTGTTTTTAAAAAAATGTAAGAGGTCATTGTTACTCTAACTATACCACGATTATGTCAACTAGGGTCCGACAATGAACCCGCGCGGGTAGATATGATTGTAGCCCTTCTGTTCACAGCGAACCTCAGAGAGGTTGAGTGCCCAACGTCAGGTCACACAGTCCCTGGTTTCAAGTTACTCACAGCCTGGGGATGGGGACAGAGACACAGCGTGGGTTGGCGTATTACATGGAGAAGGATGTGGACACAGGCTCGGCTGGTGGCTTCATCTTCCCTTAGTCAGCTTGACTGTGGAATCGGGGACCCTGCTGCTTCTGAGCAAAGAAGACTCAACACGGTGAGGTTTTCCTGCAGCGCGAAAGGGATCCATAGCTCAGGATCTGAGTGTGTTCCAAGCCAGTACTCCTGAAACCGACTGTGTCCTCTGAGCCCCTGGGGGTCGGACGAATTCTGGATCTGAAGTTCCAGGGTGGAGCCTTGAGGGTCTGCCTTTCTGCCTGGCTCCCGGGTCCTGCTGCTGAGGACCACACTTGGAGTATCCCCGGGGGCTCTGAATTTGGTTCCCAGCTCTGGTGTGAACGCTCTGTGGGTGCTTAGGCCAGTCTCTTGCCCTCTCTGAGTCTCAGTTTATTTCCTTGGTCAATGGGGGCATTGTCCTCCATCTGGAACATTCTCTGAAGGATTAAAAAAAAAAAGTGGTGTTGGAACTAGAAAGCCCTAGGCGCCTGCTGGGGTGAGGGATTTCCTCCCAGAGCCCCGAGGAGCCCATCAGCAGGTGCTAGGGCGAAGTGGGGGGCAGTCCTGGGCTCTGGCACAAAATGCAGAAAGAGGAGGCGGGGGGCAGCGAGGCCCCAGAGAAGTGGCGGGAGAGGTTTCCGTTCATCACAGAAATGGCCCATTTGCAATGATCGGTTGCCCAGGTGTTAATAACGCTAATGGCATAGGAAGGGTAAACCTGGTCACTTGGCTGAACAGAAGAAATATGCAGAGAAGTGTTCAGGTTTCCATAAATCAGCTGTGTGCAGCACTACGAGGGAGACAGGACTTAAAATTCCGGTCAGGAGATGGGTATTCTCATAATCCGAGCTGGAGAGGTAATTTATTCTGTTTATATCTTTTTACTGCACGACAAGGCTTGGGAGCAGGAGCCCTCCACAGCCATTCTGCATTTTAAATATTAGTCCTAAGCACAGTGGGTCAGCTTTCGTGCTCTGTGGGGTGTTCATTTCAGGGCCGGGGCACGGGGCTGGGGCCGGGGGAGAGCCTGATGATGGGAGCTGGAAGACACGTGGTTTCACTGGCCAGTGTTGCCGGAATGACAGCCTGGGGGCCGCCAGGGACAGGCGAGGGGCCCCTTCTGCCCCGAGCTGGAGGGCACAGCCGGGGGCTGGCTAGCCTCCTTACTTGCACGGCTTAGAGTATTTTTTTCCCTCTCTCGGAAATCTTTTATTTTTAAATGATAATAAATACAGGTGATGAAGAGATGTAGGAGAGGAACAGATACATTAAGGGAGGTGGGAGGGGGTGGGGAGCTAGGAGGGTGAGTGGAGAACCAAGGGCAAGGTAGAGAAGCCGGAAGTCCTTGTGTCTTTTGACCTTGGCAGTTTTTATCATGCCCTTTGCCCCCTGGCTGGTTCCGTTGGAAACCACCACCCCACCCCCGCCCGCCCAGCCTTTTCATGGCAGCTGAAATGCACGGATTCATTCATGTAGTTGCTCCGCAGAGAACACAGAGAACGAGACCTTAACCTGGGCCAGGCTCTGTCCTGGGTCCTGGACCAACGTGAGCTCTGGAGGCAGGACGTCTGGATTCAAAGCCTGGGTCTGTCGTCACTCCCTGGTGGGGTGACCCGAGGCAGCTCACTTCACCTCTAGGGGCTCAGTCTTCTCATCTGCAAAGTGGGGTCCACGGCACTTGTGCTGAAGGGCGCCTGAGGGTCTGCGGGGACTCCAGATGGACAAGACTTTGTTGGGCAGTGCTCCTGCAGAGTTGGGGGACATCGGAATCAGCGTGGGAGCTTGAACGTGTGGAGTATCCGGGACCCCATGCCTGGGAGCTGTGCCGGCAATGGGCCAGGAGGCCTGGGGAGACAGGTCCTTCCAACAAGCAATGACCTCCGATCACACTTTGGGAAAATGGTTGGGGTGTCCAGGGACCAGCGGTCCTCCAGCTCTCCCTCTTCCCTGTCCAGACTCTCTGAGGAACTGCCTCCCTAACTTAGTACACCCAGTGCCACGACTATGGGCCCCCCAGGGACACTGTGATGGGGTGAGTGGGGCTGGAGTTTCTCCTTTGAAAGTCCCTGGCTCCAGTAGGCTCTTGGAGAGGTGAGAGAAGCTGATTTTGGCAAGCTCCCCGCTCCCCTCCCCGACTTGTCCTCCTCCAAGGAAGCTGGTGGGGGCAGGGAGACGGGAGTGGGGATTGAACCTTGGGACCCAGATTTCCAGAACCTTGGCCGCAAGTTGAATGATATCCCTCCAGTGTGGATGAAATGCCCTTGTGAGCCCGTTTTGCTGTGGGGCAAACCAAGGCTCAGAAAAGTGACAGAGTGACCAGTCAGAGAGTCTCCCGGACCCCAGGGCCCTGGCTCTGTTCTGCCCCCATCCTCTTCTGAGGTGACCACTGCTCACATCCTGCCTTGCTCACAAACACTCGGAGGAAGGGCCCGGGGAGCTGGCCCCAAATACTGACCTGGACCCCACAGATGCTGGCCCCTCCTGGACACTGGCGTCTGGAACAGCGGCAGAGTGTTGATGGGACCACCTCGGGGTTATTCAAGTCCTTCCTGATTCATGGCTGGACTCCTGCCCCTCCCTGTTCTCCCGGATGGAAACTGTGGGCCTCTGAAGGGCAGGTATACCCTGCGTACATGTGTGAGCACGCACGCGCACAAGGACGTGAGGTTCAGGTCTGTGTGTGTCCATGGGGGTTGGGCATATGGGTTCAAAGCAAGCATGCAGGGGCGCGTGGGTGGCTCAGTCACTTAAGCATCTGCCTTCAGCTCTGGTCATGATCCCAGGGTCCTGGGACCAAGGCCCACATCAGGCTCCTTGCTCAGCAGGGAGCCTGCTTCTCCCTCTGCCTGCTGCTCCCCCTGCTTATGTGCTCTCTCTCACTCACTCTCTCTCTCAAATAAATAAATAAAACCTTAAAAAAAAAAAAGCTGGTATGTGTAGGGATGCATGTGTGTGCTTGTGTGCATTTCCGTATCTGTGCAAAGATGTGTGGCACACACATGCGGGGAGGGGTGCACATGAACGTGGATGTGTTTGCATGTAGCTGTGCAAGCACAACCCTGTGGAGTGTGTGTGTGCCTACTGTCTAGCATGTGCCTGGGTGTACAGCTCTGGAGCGTGTCCATGTGGCTGCTGTGTGTGTCCATGTGCCTGTGCCCCCGGCCGTACATGTGGCTGTTTCTGTTTTGGCACATGTTTTTGTATGCGTGACTGTGCAATCGTGTGAGCATCTACCTCTTTGGTGTGTGTGTGTGTGTGTGTGTGTGTGTGTGTAATTGGATGGGGGAAGGGAGGGGTGCTGTCACAGTGAATTCTCACCCTGCGGGTCCACTCAGCTGTCCCCCTGATGGGGTTCCCTGACAGCTCTGGCTCAAGCTTTCCACCTGGGTAGGCGGCTGGGGGTCCCAGCGTACCCACAAGAGGGAGTCCTCCCTCCTCTTGCAAATCCCCTTCTTCCCTGCTCCTCCCTGCCTCTGTGACCCTGTCACAAACCTGTCTGCACGGAGCCAAGTTCTCTCTGTGGTGAAAGTTCTTAGGGAGCCCTTCTCGAAAAATGCACATGTTTCTGGAAAATGTTTGGGGGGCCTGACAGAGATAGGGTCTGGAATCTTGCAAATTCTTTCTTGGGTTCTACGACTCATTAGAGTCAGGACACTGTTGTGGAGCAGAAGCACAACCCAATAGTACACGGGCTCGAATCCCTGCTCTGCCACTCCCCAGCTATGTGACCTTGGGCTAGTCCCTTCCCTATGTTAGCATCTTTATGGGGCACATAATACCTACTCTGATACAAGTCCAAAGATTTAGCTAGGAGGATATTTATTCCAGCGTGTTTTAAAGTGGTAAAACAAAACAAAAAAAATGGATGGACCCAAATGTCCAACAACAAAACTGGTTAAAAAGAAAACAAAACCCGAAAAAGGATGGGTCACCCGTCACCAGCAGGTTTCAGCTTATCACTACCAAGAATGATAGAACTCGGACCATGATCAATTTATTAATCCAGGCGATATTGCTGAGTGAACCAGCGCCGGTAACCGCGTGGCGCGTAGAGAATGATCTCCGGCTTCAAAACGAAGAAATAAAGAAAAGTCTGGAAAGAAAGACATCAAATTCATTACCGAGGTGTTTGAGATTCTGGGTGATTACATTTCCTTCCTTTTGTTTATCTGAAATTTTGAAATTTTTCTCAATGAGCAAGGGGCGTTCATCTGAGAAAGACAAATACATATAAAGGAAAGGAAAAGCCAAGCCAGCCGCCTTGCGGTATTCTCATGAGGTCCACATCCAAGAGGGACAGGTGAGCTGGACTCTTAGAGTATTGCTTGGTGGGCCACTCCTCTGCTCCCTCGCCCCTCTCCCCTCTGGCATGTACCCACTCCTCCTCCCCAGCTTGGATGAAAAAAAAACTCAAGGCAGGACACGCTCACATTTATTTTTATCTCCCTCATATGCTTTTCTATCCCTACAGTGTCTGGGTTGGAAGGGAAGGGAAGGAAGCTCTTCCCCATCTCCGCTTTTGCAAGTAAGGAAACAGGCCTTGTGTTCAGGGAGTGGCTCAGGCTTCCCGGATCTCATCTAGCGCTCTTTCCATCACGCTGATTTACCCAATGGTGCCAGCATTCCTTCCATCGGAGTTGCACATCACATCAGCTTGGCTCTCCCTGGGTTCCTTCTGCCCTGACACAGCCTTGCCCGTAACTAGAGTCAGTTTACCAGCCCACCCGAATTACACGAGGCCTCATTAGGAGGGAAGCTAGAGTTTTTCTGACATCCCAGGAGCAAACAAATCACACAACCATTCATTGGCCAAGTATCTTGAAGGCCTACTATGCGCTGGGCAGGCTTGTGTTAGATGGTGGGTGGTCTTTATATAAAGCATGGGGCTCTAACGCGCTGGGCACGGTGTAGGCAGCCACTTTCATTATCTAGTGGTTCTCAAACGCATGCCCCTCCAGGTGGCCCAATACCCATCAAGTCTGTTTTCCCCGGGGCCCCTGAACTAGAGAGGAGAATGACTCTGTTCCCTTGGAAGGACTCCGGGGGCAGGCATACACACACACGAAAGAAAACCACACAGCACTGAGGGAAAAAAAGAATTTTTTTTATTAATCTTTCTTTTTTAAAAAAAGTTGATTTTTTGTGTTTTTTTCGTTTTTTGTTTTTTTTTTAGGTAAACCTCTTTCTGTCTCCCCTCCCTCACTCTGCCCACCCTACTCTTAAAAATATAAAAATGTCCAACCCCAGATAACTAGAGTACAATAAATAAACAGTAAACACAAAAACATACTTTATTTGTTTCTTCTTTATACAAAATAAGGAAACTAGAAGCGTTCGACTTCCAAAAAAGTATAATACTGTACATCCTGACGACCCCGCCTCCAGGCCCCGGGCAGGGAGGGTGGTCTATGGGCCGGAGCCCGAAATCTTGGCGCCTTGCCCAGGGGGAGAGCGGGGTGGGCGAGCGTTCCAGTCTGGCCTGGACCCCCCCCCCCCCCCCCCCGCCCCCACAAAACTTCCAAGAAGGGAGGGGCGGGGGGGGGGGGGGGGGGGGGGCCGGCCCCCCGGGGCGGGGATGTCCGGACCGCCCCCTTCCTAGAAAGCTGACCTTGATCCTCAAGGGTGGCCACCAGGGGGCGCCCGCGCGCAGGCGGCTCCGTCCTCCCGCCGGTGCCCCCCCCCCCCCACTCAAGCGCGCCCCCTCCCCTCTCCATCTTCTCGCGCCCTCTCCGGCGGGCGCTCGCTCCATCTTCTCTCTTCCTCATTTTGCTCCCTTCCCTCGCTCTCCCTTCACTCTCTCCCTTTTTCTTATCATCTTGTTTTAAAGACGGGGAAAGCAGAGTGAGAAATAAGGTCACCAAAATGCCACTCGGATGGCAGAGAGGGGGAACGACCAGCTCCGGCCCTCGGTCTCAACCCTCTGTTGGTCCAAAGAGGTGGTGGTGGTAGGGGTCGGGGGGAGTCTAGAGCGTGCTGGAAATCTGTCGACCCTCCGCAGTATTGACTTTGGTCCCGAGCACCGCTCGCGCCGCCCGGAGAGCCCTGGCAGCGGGCCGGGGTGGGGGTGGGGGGACCCGGGGGCGCCCCGCCGCGCGTCCTGCCGCGCGTCCCGCCGAGGAGCCTCGGCCGCTGTGTGCGGACCCGGGAGGGAACCCCTGAGCGCGGCGTTTCGGTTCGGGCGGCTGCGTCCGGGGGCGGCCCGGCCCGGCGGCCTTACCACACGGCGGCCTCGTTGAGCTCGGGGTTGGGGTGCGACAGGGGTCCGCTGTAGCCGCTGGCGCCGCTCATGGGGAAGGGCGGGCTGGGCCCGCCGCTGAACACCTCGCCGGGCAGGGGGTGCAGCGCGCCGGGCAGGCCCGGCTCCGGGCTCGGCGTGTCCGGGTGCGAGATCATGTCGGTGAACCTGGGGTTGTCGGCGGCGTGCGGGCCGGCCAGAGGCGGCTCCAGCGCTCCCAGCGGCGTCGAGCCGGGTCCCGACGCGGCCAGGAAGCTCGAGTCGGCCGGGGACTGAGCCTGTGACGGCGGGCCGTGAGCGAAGAAGTCGTAGTTGCCTCCGGGCGCGTAGTAGTCGCCTTGATAGTCTGCGGGCGGGACCGGGACGAGACAGGGCCAGGTCAGAGGCGGCCAGGCCTGGAAGGGGACCCGCGCGGACAGAGGCCCAGACCCAGCGGGGACCGGGGGACACTGATTCAGGGTGGCGAGCCCCGCAGAGACGGAGAGAGCGCGCGGCTGGCTGAGGAGGGTCTGCGGGGGAGGACGCAGCAGACCCAGAGCCAGTGTCAGGGAGAAAGACTGTCAGAGGTGCCCAGAGGTCCCTGACACCTACCCCGAGACACCCACAAAGCAGAGGGAGAGACTCAGAGACAGAAACACAGAGAGAAAGATGTTGTGACTTCAAAGTCAGAGGTTCCCCACAGACAGAAAGGGAGAAAGACAGTGAGTGGCAGGGGAGACACAGACAGTGACCCATCCTAGACCGTGTCTTAGGACTGGGGAGAGATCCACAGAGAGCCAGAGAGAGACACAGAAAAAGCCAGAGACAGGATCAGTGAGTGATACAGAGTGACAGGGGAGCAAAGAGGGAACACAGCAAGGAGCCCCAGGACTCCGGTCAGAAAAGAGACTTAGGTACCAAGACCAAGGCAGAGACAGAGACCAGGACGACGGTCTAGGACAAGCACAGAGAAAGAGATGAGAACAGACGTGTGGTTAGAGACACACTGGTAAAAACCTGTGAGAGACTCAGGGGCGAGAAGAAAGCTCAGGAGAGGCAGAGGCACCCACAGATCCACCAGATGAGTCAGAGACATCAGAGATGTGTGGAGTAGAGCTTGGTGGCCAGGCTGGGGTGGACAGAGACCAGAGCATCAAATGATTGAGGGGGGGCGGCCGCCTGGCAGGGAAGAGGCCAGATCTAGACCCCACACCCCAGCAGCGGAGAGGGACTGGCGAGTTGGGCCAGGGACATAGCCAACAGCACTCCGATCCCACAAGGCAGCTGAGTACCATCTCCTTCCCCGAGATTACCCCGTGGACCTGGCCCACCCTTCACCCCCTCTAGTCCAGCCCTGCGGCCTTCTGGGTGAATATGGGGGTCTGGCCATCCACGCCACCTCCCTAGGCCTGACAAGAGAGGGAGGGCATGCCCTGATCACCCACATCCAACATTTCACGAGCGCTTAAACATGCATTTGCCTGGACACCCAGTTTCTGAAATATTTGGGGACAGAATCCTTTTGAGAATCTGCTGATAGCTATGGGCTCTCTCCAGAAAAATGCACAAATCGCATTTTTACCCAAAAAATCAGGGGGCGTAAGGGCTCCAGGTTATAAACCCAGCCATTTTCAATAAATGGTTTCTGCATCAACTGTTTGACCTCTTCCCAGAGTCCTCTCCCTGGGGACCTCCTCCAGGTCGGTCTCCTGAGGGGTTGGGGTGCGGGACCCCCATGAAAGGAGCCCCTTGTCGCCGGCACCCGTGACAATAACCCGCTTTGTGCGGTGGGAAAACCAGCGCACACCCAAGCGGGGCTTCCTCAGCAAAACCCCCTTCACCCCGCGCTGGGTCTTCGGGTCTCAGTCACCAGGGTGACTTCCGGACGTCCCCTGAAGCCCGGCCCCCCTTCTTTCTCCAAACCCTTAAATCAGTCCAAATAGGGGTGCCCTAAGGCGCGGCCTGTAGACGGTTTAAGCAACAGCTAAAACGGTCGCCAACTACTTTTTAAAAACCACTCATTGCATTCTCCCCGAAAGTGAAGTGAAAGGTTGGAAGCGGCGAATTGGGGCCCCTAAGAGACGGGGATGGGGGATGGCCGCGGCCCGCAGCGGGCCGGCAAGCCAGCAAGGGCCGCGGCCCCCGCGTGGAGCGCGCCGCCTCCGCCCATATGGCGGCCGGGCCGGAGGTAATTGGAACAAACGCCGTCTGAAAAGGGCACAAAAGCCGCAGCTGGGGCTTTGTCCGCGCTCCCACGGGGAGCCGCCGGCCCCGCCGCCCAGCCCCTTTCTCGCCCGCTGCCGGCCGCCGCCGCCCGGATCTCCCAGCGCGGACTAGGCGGGGCTGCCTCCCTGGGGCTGGGGGGTCCTGCCCCCCCCATTCCGGAGAAAGATGGGCCCGCGTGTCCTGGCCCCCACCCCATCCAGCAGACTCGCGGGTAGATGAGGCGGCGGGACTGGTGGAGGCACACCAGTCCTCGGGGAAACCTTGCTTAATTACCCAGGCGGGGAGAAATTCCGGCCCACCACCTCCCCGCGCCGGTCGGAGATGGTGTGCGGAACGAAGCAAAGATAGGGAGAATTCGTGGCTGAAGACAGCAGGACGGGTCCACCATCCAAGCTGCCCTCGGCATCTGCAGCCCCAAACCCGGGCAATGACATCGCACAGTCTCTCCCCCAGAAGCAGACCCGCACAATTTGCCCACAATTTCACGGTGCCGTGGGCCTGGCCAGACCTGAAGATCTAACCTCCTAGGAGGACCATGTGCTGAAGCCTTCCTTCCTGGGTCTGCCTGGGGACGGCAGGGCCTACCCTACACGTTGGCCCTGGCATTGCCTCCAAATCCACGTGTCTAAGAAAACTCATCTCTCCCCAAACTGGGCCACTAGCCTCCCCGCTCCCCAGGCCCGTGGCACTGAACAACTCAGCAGAGATCGGTCTCAAGCACTGGCACTCTGAGGGCTCTCCAGATTCAGAGGCTCAGAAACACAAGGGGGAGGTGTTTTCCTTGAGCCCAAAGGTGGGGGAAGGACCATGAATGGATTTCCTAGAGCACCTGGGGTCTTAAAAAGCCAGTAAGGGAGCTGGGACGGTCGTGGGGGGTTGGAATGGGTCATCACTGCCGGTAGGAAGGAAATGGAGGGGTGAGCGGACAAGGCACGAAGGAGAAAAGGGAAGGAAGAAAGGGAGCAGCGGCAAGGAGAGTTCACCGGAGCCTGAGCCCCCAAACACCAGCAGCAGAATGCCTCTCTGCGGAACTCCAGCTCCTTGCAGAGAGTGGGTAACTGGGTGGGCCCATCTCTTACACTTCCAACCCCAGTGAACACTGGTGGGCTTGGGGCTGGACAATGGGCGAGAGTCCTGCCCACAGAGCAACTGCCCGCATCCTGGCTAACAGTGCCAGACGCTGAGCGCATAGTCCCCGAGGCGGCACAGGAGGTTTGGACTGGCAAGCTAGCTAGCAGGTGGCCCCGGATGGATTCGGACCCCTCCATCCCTACTGCCTGCGCTGCCCTCCAGTGCCTATGTTCCTGCTGGTGCCAAGTGCACCACACCGCCAAGGGCAAGGGCAGCAGGAAGGCTGGGAGTCAGGTGCGGCCAGCGTGCATGTCCATTTGCAGTGTTCTCCTTGGTATGATGCTTGGAGTGTGGGAGCCTGTGAATCTCTTTGGGTGTGTTCGTCCGTGAGTGAATCTGCGGGAGTGGCTCGCACCTGTGTGTGTTGTTGTATGTGATCACGTGCCTAGATTTGTATCCCCGAGGTCTCTGAACTCCAGTGCGTGCGCATAAGGGAGTGGCACCCGTGTGGCATGCGTGAGTGCGTGTTTATCTGCGTGTATCACTGTATGGGTGAGTGGACCCATGCATCTGATTTTGTGCCCAGGAGGTATCTATGGGTGAGCGGGCGCTCGTCTGTTGCTGTGTGTCTGTTAAGGGGTGTTCATGATTGTGTATGTTCCGCGTGCACAGAAGGGAGGGAGGGATCCCCGGTGGCCAACACTGCCCGCATCCCACCCTGCGGTCCCTGCGTCCTCAGTCCCCAAAACCGCAGGGGCTTGGTTGTAGGGCAGCGCGTTCCAGGGTGGGCGGGGGCGGAGTCCTTACCTCCGTAGTAGGTGTACGGAGTGGACCCCAACATCTCAGACTCGTCCAAGCGGCCGCCCAGCGGACGCATGCGCCGCGGACTCCGGAAGAAGGCGTGTCTCCGGGCGCCCAGTGCGCTCAGCTGTTTCATCCTGCGTTCTTTGGACCTTCGGTTCTGGAACCACACCTGGGACAGGGCGGGAATTGTGAGCTCGGGTCCAGGGTGCCGATGACTCCCTGCCCAGGCCTCCCCTTCTGGGTCCTATAGCCTTCTCCGCAACAAGACTGCCCAGAGGCGGGGGCCGGGCGGATTAGGCCAGGAGAGGTGGAGAGGGGCTTCGGAGAACCAGCCAAGGGTGAAGGATTTCGCGGACCCGTGGGGCGACTCATAAAGACTTGGGCTTCCTGGTCCTCGGCCCGCCCTCGGCCTGACGGCTTTATAAAGGCCTCCCGCCCTGCACGGCTCTAGTCCTGGCCCCTCGGCTCCCCAGCCTCCCCAGCCTCTCCAGCCGGGTTCTGGCGGTCTGTCTGTCTGCCGGCGCACCCGCACAGGGAGGGGGGCACGTGAAAAACCTTGCCCCTTTCTCTGCTCCGAAAGATGGCAGGAGAGGAGGGATACCCCCGTGAGGCTTAAAACTCTCCTTGACCGGGGAGCGGGCGGGATTTCGAGGGGTGAGTGACCCGCCCAAGACTGCACCGTCGGGAGTACAGCAGGACTATACGCGATCTTTTGGTTAGAAGTTCGACCGGCTAGCCCTGACGTCGGGCACACAGTCTGCGCTTCGGCAGACCCGAACTAGGCCCCCTCTCAGCCAAGGGGGCTGGGTGGGAGGCTCCCGGACTCAGCTAGCCTGGGGAAGGGTGACCGGGGGCCGGCCGCACCTGGATCACGCGCATGTTGAGGCCGGTCTCCTGCGCCAACTGTTCGCGGATGTGGCGCGTGGGCTTGGGCGTGGCGGCAAAGGCGGCCTTGAGCGTCTCCAGCTGCTTGGCTTTGATGGTGGTGCGCGGGCCGCGCCGCTTCGTGCCGGAGTTCTGCTCCTCGTTCTCGTTGTTGGCTGTCTCCTTGTCCGACGACGTCGAGTTGTCCGTCTCCTTGGGGTCGTCCTGGAGTGGGTCCTGGAGGTCCGGGGACAAACTGCGGTCCGTACAGGATGACACTGCGGCGGACGGAACGGGAAGAGGACAGCGGCGTCAGCGGCGGCCCAAGGTCTCTCCAATCGGGGAGCCGGTTCCCACCGATCCAGGTCCCCGCCATCTGCGCGCCTGGTTCCCCTCCGAGCCACGCGACAGCCCCTCCCCCCAGGGGTCCGGCGCCCGCCCACTCTCTCCAGGTGGGGCCCTGCCTCAGAAGGGACCCATCACAAGCCCCCTCGGGGCACTTTTGGGCTACTGCTTGGGTAAGGGGGAGGCGCGCCCTCTGGGGAAGCGCGGCCTCGGTAGAGAGGGGAAGGGAGGAGGCTACAGATGCCCTCTGGGCCTCAGATCTTCCTCCCCATTTCTCCTTCATCCGGACCCCAGTTGCGGTCCTCCCCGTGCAGCCTGAAATTACCAGGAACTGAAAAGACTCCGAAAAGGGGGGAATTGTGTGTCTCCAAATTGGGGGAGGAGAGCAACTTGGGAAAGGCCTCTCCGTGGAAGGAGGTGGGGAGGGGAGCTGGTAGCCCTCTCCTGTAGGACAGACTCCAAATGCTAGCCCCATTCCCCAGCGCCGCCCCCCCCCCCCCCCCCCCCACCCCCCGCAGGCCTCTCTACCGGCCCTTTCATTTGCCCTAGAAATGCTGGGTGGGAGGGGAGAGCTCTGAGCCAGGCACAGAATGCGCACCAGGGCCCAAGTAGAAACCGCCAGGCTGGCCTGAGGGTCTTTTAGGGCCTGAGACCGGGGAGGGGAGGAGTTCGCCTACCTGAATTGAGGCTGCCCTCCTTGAGGCTGGGGGAGCTCAGGTAGTCGTCCTTGCACACGAACTTGTTCTCGTCGATGACGTAGAGCTCCTCGCCCGTGGACAGCTGCTTGTTGCACACCATGCAGGTGAAGCAGTTCAGGTGGAAGACCTTACTGCGGGCCTTGCGCACCAGGTCGCTGGGCGAGATGCCTTGCGCACAGCCTGCACACTTTGTGCCAAAGCGCCTGCACACACAACATGGCCTGTCACCTTGGAGCAGCCCCCGGGGGGGGGGCGTCCTCTTGAGCCCCTGACCGCTTCCCACCCACCCTAGGCTTTGAGAGGTCCCCATTTCCACATCTGCCAAATGAGAGCCCCCAACCTGTACTCTCTGGCTAGTGCGAGAGAGGGAAGACAAATGTCCTGGGCTGTTCTTGGGGCTGGGACTGTCACGCTCTGTTCACGTTTATTCGTCTTCCCCAAGGTTTAGAGCAATGGGTGCAGCCTTCAGCCAAGCACAGACCCAGAGCACCCCAAGGTGCTCCCCGCATCCCTGCCAGATCTGCCTGGGCTGCTGGAGACCAACTTGGCCATCCAAGTTATTTACATCTTAAGCCAGGCCAGCCAGGTTTGGGCCACTCCTTGGCTTTGCCTCCTGGAACCTGTCCAGTCTGCTGTGGCCCAGGTAAGGCCAGTGGGCCTGGCTGGCAGGTCCAAGCCATGGGGTGGGGAGCCCCTCTCCTGAGCTGGATCTGAGCAAATGGGAAGGAACCAATTGCTGATTCCCAGTGCCAGCAGCTCCCAAGGCCTTCCAGTCCCCACTCTGGGACCTGCGGGAGCTAGCTGGCCTTGTGGACAGCAGAGCCTCAGAACAGCGGACTGTGGAAGGTAGGGATTGAGTCCCCAACTCCCCCCAAATCTCCGGCCCTGGCAGGCACCGGGAGAATGTGACCAGAAGGCGATGCTAAGCCTGCATGGCCATTACGGAGGATCTCTCAAATTCCCCCTTTCCCGCGTTCCCGTTCCCATTCTAAATCCCTTTCTTTCTTCCTTGAGCGCTTGGAGAAGGCCAGTCTCCCCCAAGTGGGTGGTGGCAGCCAGCACTGGGAGGGGTGAGGTGCGGGTAGAGAGGGAGAATGAGGGCCCAGGACCTTGGGGCCCCACATCTACTCATACCCATGTCTCTAAACAGGGCGAATTTGGGTGACGTTGATGTAGTGAGGGCATTAGAAGCCATAAGTCACTTTTGGCCTTATCCGGCAGTGTAATTGGCCATATGCACCTTATCAAAAATCATTAGGCACTTTGCAAGCACCCCACATTAGGGGCCTCAGGCCTCCGGAGCCAGGGAGTTTACACGTGTAAAGCCGTGGCTGACATTTTCTCCTATTCAAATTCCCTAGTGCCGAGCTGCTGGGGCCGGTGAGCAGCCTTTCTCCACGGTGTTAATCACGCCCCCCTTCCTTCAGTGCCCGGAATTCACAGGCACAAAGCCGGCTGCGGGCGCCTGGTGGAAACAGGCAGGGCTGAGCTGCCGGAAAACCCACAGCCTTCCTGGCCATCCCTTGGCATTTCCCAGGTGGGGAAACTGAGGTTCAGAAAAGTGACCTGCCCTGGCTCACCTGAGGGCCCCTATGGGCAGCAAGGGAAGGTGACACATCGCAGACAGGACCCTGAAGGTCCTGATTCTCAGCTTCAATTTCATTTGTACATTTCAAGAGGGGAGGAAATGTGTAAGGAGTTGGTGGAGGGGAGCAAGTAGAAGGTTCCCTCCCTCCCTCATCAGAAGAGATCTTCTGGGCTGAGCCCCCTCGGAGTTGGGGAAGTTTCTGTTTGTCCAGGAGGGCTCTGGGGCCCTGGCCTGCTGGGAGGTCAGCCCCCCCCGCCCCCCCCCCCCGGGCTCCTGCGCTCCGCCCGGTGGGAGAAGCCTTCAGCAGCCCCTAACTTAGGCAAAAATTCTTCCTCTCTCAGAACAGGGTTTGAACTTCCACCCTGGAAGGGATTGAGGTCCCTGGGGTCGCAGCTGCAGGAAAGGGGCAGAGACGCGCGGGGAGCAAGTTTGTAAGGGCTTCTTCGCCCTGCCCCACCGCGGCTCCAAGCCGGCCTGGAGGAGCGAACTAGAGCCAGCGAAGCAGCGTTCTTCTTACTCCACCCGGGCTCGGCGCTTTCCCGGACCAAGGACAGGACGAGAGCAGCGGGCTGCCCCGCTTCCCGTGTAAGCTTGTGAGCCCAGGAGGCAGGTTGCGCGGTTTCCCCTTCCCCGGCGCCCCAACGGAGCGCGCGCAGGGCTGGCGCGCGGGGCGGGCGCGCAGGCGGCAGGGCGGCAGGGTGGCGGGGTGGCGGGGCGGCGGGGCGGCGCGGCCTCTTACCTGAAGAAGTCATTTTTGCAGTAGAGCTTGCCCTCGCGCGAGAAGCACTTCTCCGAGAGGTTGGTCTTACACTCGCAGCACTGTACGCATTTGATGTGCCACGCGCGGTCCAGCACGTTCAGCAGGAAGCGGTCTAGGATGGGCCGCTCGCAGCCGGCACAGTGCACCATCATAGCGCCCCAGCGGCTCGGGCCGCCCTGCCCTCCCTTTGGGCCCCCGGCCCTCGGGCCCCCGGGCCCCGCTGCTGCACTCCGCCTCTTATCTCGGCCGCCGCCGGGCGAGTCCGGTCCGGACCAAGACTCAGCCGGTCAAGTCCTTGGGTGATCGCTGGCCTGGCGCTGGGCTGCCCGGGGTGGGGTGGGGAGGGGTGGCTTTCACAGCCTCATGCCCGGGGCCGCGCGTCCCAGTGCTTGTTCCGGGCTCCCCCAGGTGTCTTGGGTGGCTAATGGCCTCGGCGCTGCGGAGCGGCTTTCCCCGGTGGCGGAGGCGCCGGCACTTTCCCCCACTTTCAAGCGGTCCCGATCCTCATCTTTGTCTGGCCGCCGCCTAATTCGCGCATCCTTATTCAGATTTGGTGACGTGGCGCGGCACGTAGGGGGCCCGGCGGCCAATGGGCGCGCGGTGGCCATGGCAACCTCTTAAATTTATAGCATATCTAAATTGGCTACAGCGTTGCGGTCCGGACAGAGCAAAAAAAACAAGGCATCAGTATTGTTGAGTATTAGCTTGTACCTGGTTCGGAGGCTAAGTAAGTATTTACCTTCCAGTTTGGGGCTGGGGGCGGGGGGCCGCGCGATCTGAAAACTGCATCTCCCTTCCTCTCTCTTCTCACAAATATCTGGGGGCCAGGATTCCAGGACCTGATGGGAGAGGGACCCCTGCCCCGTTCGCTATCCCCGGAACTTGCAGAAGTTGCCCGAGTTCCGGAGCGCGGTCTACGTCCGCCTCCTCTTCGCGAGTCCAGCCCGCCCAAATTAGACTCCCTCATCCTCGCGTCCCTGGGGTCTGCGCCCTGGAGCTGCGACAACGCGGTTCACGGGGCTCCCAGAGCCGGGCCCAGCTTCTTTTGTCATACACCGAGCTGGGGCCCAGCCTGGCCTTTCTCATGGACACAGAGAGAGAGAGAGCGAGCGAGAGCGAGAGAGCGTGAGCAAGCGAGCATGAGCGCGAGCCGTGCCCTTTGGGTATCTTTCCCTGCGCAGGCCCAGGCCCAAGTTGGGGGAGGATGTCATCTGGCCTGGTCCGGGACCCCGGAGTTTCAGGCCTGAGCGCGCGGCCCACAGGGCTCAGGGCGAGATTTGGGGAGGAGGCGGTCAGGGGAGGCGGGTCTTTCTGAAGCCTGATCAGAGGTGGAGGTCACCACGTCTCTCCTTTTCTCTGCGCACCTTCCAGATCTCGGGCCAGCCAGTTAGGGCGCCGGGATGAGTGGGTCGCACTGCCCTGGCGGGGAACGCTAGAGATTTCGTGGGCGCTGCTTGCACACCCGGTGCGCGGGTTATATGTGCAAGTTCCAATCTCTGTAGGACGCAGGAAGAGTGGCCCGTTGTTAGGGAGTTGAGGGTCTGGGGAGTGTAGGGGGGCGGGGGAGTGCTTGCAGGTGTGTGTAAGAGGGAGATGGGGGTCTGGGGATAGAGGAAGAAGCCAGGCCTCCTTTCCCAAGGGGGCCAGCCTGGACGCGGGGCACTCCAAGTTTGGGAGGCCGAGAGGGCTCCGCAGGATTTTTCCATCCTGCTCCCGGAAAGTCTTGGCAGCCCGCTGACTGGGGAGGTGGTCCCTGGGCAGGAAGGATCCAGAGAAGTGTGTTTGTGGCAAGCCTTGGCTGTGAATGTGTGTTTGGGTGCATTTACTGAGTTTGTTAGTGTATATTTGCTCTTTGAGAATTGCATTTTTGGCTGTTTCTAGACCATAACCCATCATGCGAGTACATTTGGGTATGTGTCTTTTTTGTGCGAATTTGTGTGTTTGTATTTGTGCATAGTTCTGCTGTGTATTTGTCTGTGGACTCTTATTTTCGTTGGTCTGTGTATAGATGTGTCTGCTTACTTTTGGACACTCGAATGTGAGGGTGTTTGCTTATGCATCTGTGTACAACTATTCTGTGTATGTACTAGCATTGGTGTGTATGTCAGTAGACTTAAAAAAAAAAACTTAATGTGTGTGTTTGTGTGTGGGTGACCGTGTGCATGCTTGAGATCCCCGGTGGATGTGACTGGGTGTGTTTGTGAATGCAGAATTTTGTGGATTTTTGTTTGTGCGCCATTCACAATGTGTGTGTCTGCATGGGATAGCAGTATTTTTGTTTATATGACTCCTGGAGGGTTTTTTTTTGGGGGGGGGGATGCGTGTTGTGTGTGTCCTCCTAGCATTGCCTTTGTGGGTTTGGCGGGGACAGGATTTCTGGATGCCTGTGTGGGGGCGTTTGGTGGAGGCACAGAGATGCTGACTTCTCTCTCTGTTCCTGTCTAGGCCTAGCTCTGTCCCCCACAATCTCTAGGGGAGGTCATCTGGCTGGTGACAGATGCTGGTCACCAGGTGGGACACTGACCCACAGCTGGGTCTCTGAAAAGAAGTCCCCAAATCGGGTAGCTGCTGCCTGATGGTGCTGTTACTCCATCCTCCAGCTTGTCCAGGGACAGGTGTCTACACCACGTAGTGTAGCGGTGTGACTGGTTAGACCCTGGCTCAGCCAGGCACAAGTAAACTGCATCTCGCCTGGTACCCCCCCCCCCCCCCCCCCCCCCCCCCCCCCCCCCCCCTGGCCCTGGCCAGCTGGGAGAGGTCCAAGAGCCCCAGACGAAATCGCAGTTTCTGGAAACACCTGGCCTTGCCCTCGTGGGGCACGAGGAGCCCTGAGACCCATCGAGACAGGGTCCAAGAGAACCAAGAACACAGCAAGAGAGAGGTACCAGGCTGGAAGTGGAGGCCAATCGGGCTGCCTACTCGCCCTTTGTTTCACGGGGGTTTCTCTCTCCCTCGTCTGTTTTCCTTTCCGTCTCCTTTTCTTTCTGATGTCCAGCCTCTGTTCTCTTTCTGTTTCCCTTTCCCTCTGTTTCTCCATCACTTTCCTTCTTGATTTCACTGTTTTTATTTCCTTTCCTCTGCCTCTCTACTGGGCGTCCAAATCCAGCACCCGACTCAACGCTGCAATGAACAGTTCTCATCGTGCACCGCACAGCTATCGGGTTGCTGGAAAACTCACATACAGTCATTAAAGTCCCCCATCTGACAGCCTCTGCCCTGCTCTGGACTAGGCGCCCGAACCTGCCCTCCTCTAATGCCTCCCCCCAACTCCGGTCCTCCCTGAGAGCCGGGGTGCTTCGTCTTCCCAGCCCTGGCTTTGCCAACACTGTCTGGCTGCTGGGGCCTGTGTACTGGGCTCCACATGGGAAAAATCCACCCCCCCCCCCCCGCACCTCCTGGGTATGTTTAAATGCCAATGCACAGCCAGGCCCCAGGCTGTGGGAGGTAGCAGGAGTTGGGGACAGTCTCAGAGAGCAACTCTGGTTCTTCCGGAGCCTGGATGTTGTGGGGGGGCTGAATGCCGGAATTTGCAGGAGATGAGGGCTCTACTTCCAAAATCCCTGGTCTGGCCTTCTGCCTCCTATACCTCAGTTTGCCCATTCTCTCCAGGTCACAGACCCTCTGAAGTTGCCCTGCGAGCCTCAGCCCAGCCCAGCCCAGCCCCAGTCCAAAACCTCCGTGGCCCAGCCGTGCTGCAGGAAACCCGGCTTGGCCTTTGCCAACCCTCCACCTTCCAGGGAGCACGGCATCCGAAAAACGCCAGCAGACCAACTATTAGACGAATTATCCCGCCCTAACAGCACTAACAGATGGCGACCAGGCAGCAAAATCCCCTCCTATATGTAACTAATAAACCGCTTGTGTCTTAACAGGGTAATGCACGGAGACGCAATGTCACTTATACAAGATGTTGATGAAATTTACTATATAAAAATCTTCCTCCTAGACTAAAGAGTATCAACATTACAACTCGACAGACGGCGGCGGGATAAGTAAAACAGACAAAAGACAAACAAGATAATAATCTGTTTCCAATCACTTAAGCCCTGTAGAGTTAGTAATATGCGGTTTGCATATTCCCCCTTGAGTTCGGTAATTAATTACCGGCGAAGAGGCACACACCCGCCCGGGGTGGGAGTTTTGAAGCGCGCTGAGCTGGGGCTTGGGTGGGGTGGGGGGCGGCTTTCCTGTCTTCTCCAGCCGGGGAGGCAGGGCAGCGGCCCCAATGGGGACTCTTCGGGGCATCTGGAGATGACCTACCCCTCAGGCTAAAGAGAATTTTCAGTCGCACCTCCCTACTCCTCACTGGAAACTCTCTTGCGTGGGTTGCGGGGGGGGAGGGACGGGGTGGTGGTTCAGCAGCTCAGAAGGAACGTGGGGGCTTTTCTGGCAGTCGGAGGATCTCCCTTCGCCCCTCTGAAGGCATCCCCTCCCTTTGAACGGGCCGGAGTGGCTTGCTTTCTTGGGGAACGCGCGCTCTGAGGAAACCCGATAGGTGCGCCCCTCGTTCTTTCCTCCGCGCGGTATCTTGGGCGGCGCAGCGGGTCCTCTCCCGACTTCGATCATTACTTCCCCCCAACCCCCCAGCCAAACGCCTTCTCCTCACGCCCCCCCACCCCGCCCCCAAGAGCCGGCGCGGCTTTAACATTAAACAAACGCAGCGAGCGTCTCAGAGCTGCGCTCTCGGCCGGGTCTGCGCGGCGGCGGCGGCGTTACAAATTGTAAATTTAAATTGCTCGCCGGATTCATTACCTCCCCTCTTTGATTTCAGCCAGCCGTGAAAAATTATACTGGTGTACCACTGAGAAACTGTTTTGCCGCAAAGAGCCCGCGCCTAATCACTGGCTTTCTCCCTCCGACAAAAGTGTAATTATTTTGTTTGGGGTGTAAATATAGGCCGCGCCGCGCACACACACTCAGCGTCCCGCCGCGCCGCCGCGCACTGCCCGCCGCCGCGCGGCATCGGCCCGAGTAGGAGCGAGCGGAGAGGCCGGGCCCTGCTGCCCTGAGGCCTGAGAAGAGCGGTTGGTTTGGCGCTCCGGCGAGACCCAGTGAGCCGAACTGGCAGGCCAGGTCCCCAGTCCCTGTCCTCAGGAGTTCGGATTTGCCAGAGGACGCCCAGAACGTGTGCGCCCTGGCTGGCCTGGGTGGACGCTGGTGGGGCCTGATGCGAGGGTTAGAGCTAGCGCTCTGGCCTGGGTATCCGCGCAGGGATGCGGAATGAACGTAGGGGTGGATCAGCCTCCCGGGAGCTCCGAGGGGGCGGCCACCGGGGGGCAGCTCTGAGTCCAGGCTGGAAAAGTATCTGGGCTTGGGCATCCCCAAGAGCACCGGGGTGTAGGCGGAACCCTGGAAGACGGAGGCGATAAGGCCGGTGTGCCCCTTGCGCTCTGCCTTGGACTGCTTGGTTTCCAGAACATCTCCGCGGGGTGCAGGGCCTTCCTGTCAGCTGAATTGCGCACGGCTTAATTAACGGTCTCGTTAACTGGGCAGGCCCGACCTGGAACGTTTAATCAAAAAGGCAGGGAATCCCTCTGTTTCCCTTCTTCCTTCCCCCCCCCCCCCCCCCCCCCCCCCCGCATACGCTAGCTGACCCACCCACGCACCCTTCCTTCTTTCCTTTCTCCTTCCTTTCTTCCTTCTTCTATTTATTCAACAATGGCACTCCTCCCCATTCTCCCGCCCTCCTGAGTCCCCTTCCCAGTGCTGGGAAGAGGTGGGGGCGGCTCTGGAGTCTGAACTTAACCCCTGCCCGATATCTGGACTGGAACTCAAAGGGGCCTGTAGGGTGCAAGCCTGCAGGGGTTGGGCAACCCTGTCGTGTTGGGTGGCTTTGGGACAGTCACCGGTGCCAGAAGGCTGTGTCAGCTTCAGGGGAGCCAAGAGTCCCGCCATGATGGAGGTTGGCTGGGCAGACTTAGCAGACACCTGGCATCTCGGAGAGGGAGCAGGTGGGGAGGACAGTGGCTGAACAGGACTTTGGGTTGTGGGAGATCCAGTCCCAAAGTGAGTGCATGTGCTTGGGAACGCTGGCCAGCTTAGAGACCCAGATGCTTCTGTGGCCAAGGCCAGGTGTAGGGGCCCCTCTCTCCTTCCTGCAAGCCGGAAGCCTGGAAGGCACCCCCTCCCCCAGTGACCCTAACCTCCTGGTTGCCCGGCCAGCTTATGCACTATATCCTCGAGGTTGTGGGCTGCAACGCATCGCCAAACTCACACTCCAGTCGCTGGGAGAGCACAGGCTGGGGCTGATTTCTGGGGCCCAGAGAGGGTCTAAGGAGGACAGAAAGAAAGGTGCAAGCCAGTCCGCCAACTTGTGAGGAAAATACTGAGGCTTTTGTTCAGAGAGGGAAAACCCCGGCCCTTGGTGCTGAGCTGTGCGCTGTCCCAAGGACTGCCCGCTGGAGCGCAGATCCCAGGCGGCCTGATAAGCCGAAGGTCTGAGCTGAGAACCGCTGGGATCCTCCTCCTCCTTGCCTCGCCTGTTAGGCCTGGAGGCCGGCGCCAGCTGTTTGGCGTGGGAGGCCAGGCAGCTCGGGGAGCTCGGGGCTGTGGTCGCGGCTTCTCTGGCCCCATTGAGCGTATCTGAAGGTGGAGACCATCCTCCCGCGGAGGAAGCTGTTTCCAAGAAGATGCCTGCAACCCTACTCCATCTCCGGAACACGAGTGGGGAGAGCTTTCCAGGGACGTTAACCTTCAAATTAAGGGTCCCCTAGACTTTCTAATTACCGGCCAGTGAGCGTTTGAGTCTGTATCTTGCGGTCCCTTTCTTTCCTCTAGGTCTTTTTCACGGTCTCGATAACATTGCCCCCCTTCTCCTCTCCTCTTTCTAGCCCACCTCCTCTCCCCGCCCCTCCGTATTCCACCTCCTTTTTGTTAGCCTAATACGGGTTCCTTTATAATTCGCCCGACTTTGGCAGCCCGCGCGCTGTGTATGTGTGTGTGTGTGTGTGTGTGTGAGCGCGCGCCCGCGCGCGCGCGTTTATTTCTCGGCTGCTAATGATTGTGTGTTGATAGAGTAAAGCAGTGGCCTCATTAGCCTTTGTTTAGAAGGTGTTAAAAGGGAAATCTGCATCGGAAAGCGGCGGTTTACACCGCAGCCGGGCTGAACAGCGAGCCGGAGCGGGCTGGGTGGGGGGCGTCCCTCCCCCACCTCCACACCTCCAAGCGCCCACCGCCGCGGACCCCGGGAGAGGGGAGGGGCCCAGGGAAAGCGACCCCCAGCTCCTTCCTCCCAAGGCGAGTATGTTTACCCCTCTGAGCGCCCTTCTGCGCCACGGGGACCTCAGCGGGGATCGCGCTTTCTCTAAAACTCCTTTGAGCTGCCCAACAGTGTGCAGTGGCCTTTCTCCTCCAGGTTTCTTGGGGGAGGAGGAGGGGAAGGACAGAATGCTGTTTGGGGGAAATTCCAGGGATTTTTTTTTTTTCTTTTTCTTTTCCCTGAAGGGGATGGTGAAGCATCTTATTTGGGAGGCGGATACCAATCCATCCACAGTGTCTGGACTGGGCTCCGGGTCTTCTGGCTGGTTGGCTTGCTGCGATATCTCTGTGCTCCAGACGTTGGTGTGGGGGCCCTAAGCTTTAGATCCGCAAGAGTCCTCTTTCTTTCCTCTTAACATATTTGCAGATGGCCAGGGGAAGTCTTCTTGTACAGGAGGCTCATTCTTAAACTTTCCCTGTCTATACCCCGCCCTAAGGCTCCACTTGGGGAACAAATTGTGTGAGAACAAATCTTAGCTTCGCTGGCCCACTTCTCTGAAGCTTGGCGAAAGCGCAGAACTTTATTGACCCTGGCTGCATTGTTTTTCTCTCTGTTTATGTATGTTGAGTGTAAGATTTGGAGAACGAGCTTTACACACGGGGCGTTTCACACTCCCTCGGGAAAGCAAGGTTTTAGGCAAGCGAGAGCATGAGAAGAGATTCTTTGTATCCTGGATCTTACGAAAGGGCCCAGAAAAAAAAAAAAAAAAAAAAAAAAAGTCTTCTGAGCAGCCTCTGTAGGTGAGGTTTGTTGAACTCGGAATCAGATGCTTTCTCTGGTAAAAGGGAGAGAAATGAGGCTGAATTCGTGTGCCGGGATGTATGGTTTCTGAACATAACATAATCCATTGCTTTTTGCCAGGCTTAGGTTGAATTGGAAGAAACCCTTTCTCATCTTCCTGGCTTCTGTTTCCCAGGGGTGGGTTTTCCTTTCCTGGGTTTGATGCTGTGAGTCTTGGGCCAAGCTCAGCTGGTCTGGGCGTCCTTGTGTGTCCACAGCTCAGGATGCGCACCAGCGAACTGATCGACACCGCCGGATTTTTTTTTTTTTTCCTTTTCTTTCTTTATTTTTTTCGGTCAGAGGGTAGGCCTTGTCTGGGGACAGATGTGGGAGGCTGGGGCCTGGGACAGTGACAGTGACAGTGACAGTGAAACGAATTTCAAATTCAATCTGCACTCGCCACGGCGACACCCCAGCCCCCAACACCATGTAGACGGAAGCGGGATTCCGGGTGAAGCCAAGTTAAAATCGGCAGCCGCGATGTGGTGGGATGAAGTCAAAGCCGAGTTCGGAGGATGCGGGGAGAGGATAGGAAGATGTCTCTCTCTCGCTCTCTCTCCTTCTGCTCTGCGCGCTCTCTCTCTCCGAAGCAGGTTTGGTGGAGAAAGCAACGGGCGCGCCAGCCGTTGCCGTCGGGCTGAGCGCGGGCGCTGGAGTTTGGACCAAGACAAAGACGGGAGCTGTCCGCGGTGCTGACCCTGCCGCGCCGCCGAGGGAGCAAACGGGCTCCTGTAACCTGCCCTCTCTTCCATTACCCCCTCCTTTTGTCTTTCCTTTACTCTGTGATTTTTGCCCACTCCTATGCTTATTTCCCCCCTTTTGTCTTTCCTTAGAACCCGCGCCCTGTACACAGGTATATATATCAAAGAACAAAACAATTGACTGAAAACGGTGTCTTCTCCTTTCTTCCCAAATAAATGTCGTAAGAAAGGTTTATTTTAAATGTACTCAAAAACAGTTACAAGTAGCTATCTCTAACCCCAAAGAAACGAAAATTCATGCTTAAAACAATAGAATTGTGCAATAGCGAATGCCATGAATCTGCCCTTTGATTTATTCTGAAGAAGAGGCTAGGGGTTTAGACATTTTGGTTTCAAGAAAATCATATCCTTGGCATCTTAACTTTGTGGGTTCAAAAATATAAGAGCTGGGGAGGATTGGTGGTCAAATATGAAGGTGAACAGAATAAGGCACTTGCCTACAAGTCGATAGATGGCTTGTGAGGGTCAAAGCATGGACATTAAGTTGACTTAACCCTTTGAGGCTGAGACAAGATCTGGAAGGATAACAGTCTTCAGGATTATGAAGATGGAAACGATTCCTTTTGAAAGTTTGGGTACAGAAGGGTTAATCTGGTGTTTCATTTTCTAAATGTGCACCGTGTTATCTAGACGCCTGGCATGGTGTATAACCAAGCATTGATTCCTCTGCTCAAATTTGTATGCAGCACTTGTCTAAAGAAGTTTGTGCAGGGGAGAAAAAAAATCACATACTCCCTCTGGAGGGGGGGCTCCCACCCATTCTAATGCACACAGATCTGTACACATTCCTTCCGGCATCTCATAGATACACTGCTTTCCAGAGAGCCCAGATAACCTGAGGCCACTTCTTCATGTGGTCTTCTCTGAACCCTCCAAACCTTCCCACCACAGGGGTGTCAGCTAAGCCCAGTTGTTAGCATTGTCAATACATCTGGAGAGAGGTTCCTGTGAATTCAATGGGATAGATTCATTCTGGCTCCCCACCAGGGCATTCTAGAGCTAATTTGCCCATAAAGGCAGAGGAACCAGAATTCTCAAATGGGGATAATTTGTAATAGGAGGTTGAATCTTTGGGTTGGGATAATGAGCCCCAGTTCCTCCAACCCCTGTCTGTTATAATTACTGGAGATGTTTCATTAAGGCCAAAGCAGTCATCCCTCTGGATCATATACCTTTCAGCCTCTTAGAATGCAGAACCTCATAGTGCCAGGAGGGAAACCTTGACCTTGAGTGAGTAGAGGAGAAGGGGAGGGAAGGAAGCAGTCATTTACTGAGTGACCATTATGTGCATTTGATTCCTAATCTTCACTGAGATTCTGAAAAGTGGTAGATATTTATCATGGCTCCATATTACAGATGAGGAAATTGAGGCTCAGAGGTATTCATTAAGTTTCTTATGGTTACACGGTGACTCTAATCTAGCTCACTTTGGTTCTGGAGCCTGTACTTGCTCTCATGCCCCATCTTTTCTGAGGCCACACTGATGGTTATACTGGTGGTTCTATCAGTGGTCACTCTGCCACAGTCCCTTTGGATTCCTCAGCCATCATGGCCGTTGGTTTGGATTTGGAAGTTGGTTTAAACTCTAAATCTGGAAGCAAGAAAAAAGAATGGAGAGGACAGAGGAACTGTCCATTCATGTGGATTAGGTGGGTTTTCACAAAATGTGAAAAAAGTCCTGGTCTGTCTTGTAGGAGTCACACCTCACAGTCATCCTTACCTCCCCCGTTCTCTCCTGCCTCGTATCCAATCCATCAACAAGTTCAGTTAGCTCTGCCTCCAAAATATATTCCAACCCATCTACTTCTCATCTTCTTCTCCATTATCACCCTAGTCTAAGCCACCATCATCTCATCTGTTTTCTAACAGTAGCCTTCTGACTGGCCCCCCTATTTCTTCTAGCCTTGCTTTCCTCTGCAATCCATTCTCTACCCGATACCTAAAGTTACATTTTAAAATCATAAATCAGATCTTGTCATTCTTCTGCTTTTAGCCCTCCAACGACTCCCCAGTGCATTTGGAATAAAATCCATACTCCTCACCCTGCTCTGCAGGGGCCTTTGTCATTAGCTCCCACCTATCTCTGTAATATGCTCCCCCTCCATTGGCCCGCCTGCTATGCCTCACACACTTCTCATTTTTCTCACCTCCAGACCTTTGCACTTGGCTTTCCCCTCTGCCCTCCGATCCCTGTGATATTGGCTCCCTCTTGTCACTTGGGTCTCAGAGAAGTCTTTACTGACTACCTTAGCTAAGCACCCCATCCTCAGTCACTCCTTCCCTAGTCTACCTCTCTGTCAATTTTCTTTGTATCCTTTATCAATATCTAGAATTATCCTATTTATAATGTGGGAAGTGCACATTGTCTGTCTTTCTTCATAAAGTATCAGTTCTTTAAGGGCAGAGACTGTGCTCGTTTTGTTTACTGTTGAGTCCCCGGTACCTAGCCCAGGACCTGGAATATAGCTCTTCAATACATATATGTCGACTGAATGAATAATAAATGAATATATAGATGGCCCACATGGTTCAGAAGTGAATGGAGATGGATGTGCAAAGCTGAGGAGGGGCTGAACTTCATTTGCCTATCTTCTGGGCTCTACAAATGGAGCAGATGGCTGGGTAGGTTCCCAGGATGGAAAGGGGAAGAAAGAAGTTTGCCCAAAGACCCCAAGAGGGTAGATTATTTAGGTGTATTCTAAAGACCAGATACAGGATCAAATTGGGGTGGGGAATCAAGTTTATGCCTTGGAGAGTGATTTTTATTTGTTCTTTTGGGTCTGAAACCTTCTCTTGGTTACAAACAAAAGGGTGATAATGGAAAAGCAACAGCAAATCACAAGATAGCTAAATTACAAAATCTTTTTTGAAATCTAGCCAGTGCTACTTGTGAAAAAGGCAACACAGTATGGTGTTAACAGTTTCAACTCTGGAGCCCGATTCTCCTGGGCTGGAATCTGGCTTCATTGCTGACCAGCTGTGTGATGTGGGGCGAGTCATTTAGCCTCTCTGTATCTCTATTTCTTATCTGTGAAATAGAGATAAAAGTAGCATACCTGTCTCCTGGTGGCCTTGAGGGTTGGCTCTAGTCTGTTTTATTTGTATTGGAGTTTGGTATAGGAGAGGAAAAGGGAGAGCATAGCACATTCGGGGTGGCGAGTGGGGAAGATGATGGTACAAAGAGACTGAATGCAAAGGGAAAAAGATGAGACTCATATTTTCAGACCTCATTTTCTCCTTCAAGAAGTCTTCTCCTATCTGTCAAGGTAGACGAGGGCTCTGAAGCTAGAGGGCCTGGCTTAGAGTCTTAGCTGCATTGCTGACCAGCTCAGTCATGGCAGGAAGGAACGCTCAGCCTCTTTGAGCCTAAGTCTCCTCATCTGTAAAATGGGTACTAATTGTGCTTGCTTCAGAGGGTTGCCTGGAGCATTTGGGGGGACGATGTTTGGGAACCTGGATAACATCCAGCTTTCCAGTAGTTAGCTGCTATTACTGGGTCTAAGTTGGAGCCTATTTTCTTTACAAAGAGAAGTGCCTCTTTGAGCAGGTGAAAGTGAGTGAGACCAATTTGTTGGGCCCTGGGATAGACAGAGTAGGGGGGTGAGAGTTGCATTCTCAGAGGAAGGTATAAATAACTACGTGTCTGGAGTCATTAAAGGGTCCTTAATGTCTCCGGTGCTGTGGCTGGGGCTGGCCCAGTTTCAGATGGAGCTGGTTCCCATAGGACCCGTAGTCACTTTCACCCTTCAGGGGCACCATCCTTTACACAATAGAGATGTTGTACAAAGACGTGTCTTCATCCCACAATGGTCAATGTCACCAGGTATTAAATGCACTACGGAAATGTGACATTAAGATAATTCTCCTGCTAAATCGTTTTGTTAAGTTGATGATCACTCCCTAATCTGTACGCATTAAAAAAAAGTCACCGAGTCTCCTCAGATGCCTGACATTGTGCTATGCATTGCAATGATCCGTGGAAAACTTGTCATCTTGTTGCGTGCTCAAAACAGCACGAGGAGGCAGGTCCCATTTTACAGATGGAGAAACTAAGAGAGGCGAAGTGACACAACTGGTAAGTGTCAGAACCTACCACCCAGATTTATACCTGGATCTGAAGACTCAGTCTGAATTTCTGGCCACAGTAATGACGTCCCCCTCTCTCTTTTTCTTGGTAAAATTTTGAAGAAAAAAATTAACAATATGATATAGTATAATATAATATAATATATCTTTTATAATTTATATATAATACATAATTTATATGTAATATAGCATAAAATATAATATATAATATAATAGGGGCTTCCATGAAAATCTTCCGTGAAGTGGTGCCCAGGGTTAGTTGTGAACAGAGCAGGTATTTCTCCCAGTGTGGTCCCCCCTGCTGGTGCATCTCATTGACACATAGTCCAAAAGATCCTCTGATGAAATTGAAGTGGGTTGGAGTCTCCCTTTCTCTGAGTGACTCCAAGGAGATTTCTTCCTTCCTCTTCTTGGGTTCATCTCTCTCTTTGGCTGACTCAGGAAGCCACCGATTTCCTACCCAGCACTCTGGTGTTGCTTGTCTTTACCAGACAGTGCAGGAGCTACTAAGCTTGGCAGAGGGGGGCTGAGCTGTATTCGTCTGTTTCTTTCTTCCCCTTCCTTCCCCTTCCTTCTTACAGTTCTTTTATATCAGACTTTTTTTTTTTTTTAAGATTTTTATTTATGTGACAGAGAGAGAGAGAGAAAGAGAGGGAGATCACAAGTAGGCAGAGAGGCAGGCAGAGAGAGAGGAAGGGAAGCAGGCTCCCTGCTGAGCAGAGAGCCCGATGTGGGGATGTGGGGCTCCATCCCAGGACCCTGAGATCATGACCTGAGCTGAAAGCAGAGGCTTAACACACTGAGCCACCCAGGCACCCCATATCAGACGGTTTTGATGCAGGTGTTTTGAATGAGTGAATGAACAACCAGGTGACCCTGTAGTGTCTTACCCCTAAATATCTCTTAAAAATCTCTGATTATGTTTCATTTGCCGATAGGTCCACCTAGAGCAGGCTTTATTATAATAGACCAGGCACTATTAACATTCTGGGCTGGACAGTTCTTTGCTGTGGGAGGCCATCCTGTGCGTAGAAGGCACCCTCTGTGTCCCCTCCGACTGGCCAGCAGCAGCACCTCCTCCCACTTGGGACCACTGCAAGCATTTCTAGATGTGGCCCCATGTCCCATGACAAAGTCATCCCCGCTTAGGAAGTACTGATGTAGAGCCAGATCTGCCAGACTATTTCCAGCCCTAGGAAGCCTAAGGATTCTAGGACCTGCCCTGAATTCTTTGAACAATGTGTAATAATATTGAGATTCCACTGTGGGATAGAACCTGTGCCGGGACTAGGGCGTGGTGTTTATGGAGGAAGATGCCTCCTTTCACTGGCTCACTGCGTAAGCCTGTCTTGTCTCCTACTGTGTGTCAAGCTGAGGCCGCAGTTAGCGTGAAGAACGAGGAGCACCCTTCCCCCAGCCCCCACACAGCTCACGGCTTGGCTGGGGAGACCCGCCATCAACTTGAATTTCCCTTCAGTGTCTACTGCATTACTAGGAACATCAGAGGAGGGAGAGCTGCAGAGTTGCTGGGCTGTTCATTCCTTCTTCCTTCCTTCCCCGGAAGCCATCAAGCCCGGTGCTTTTTGCTTTCCTTACTTAATGGCTCACTGTCCTCATTTGCAAACCAGGAAAAATATAAGCATGATAAGAGAAACGAAGAAGCTCATGGAGTTTGAGGATTAAATGAGATGATAAATGTAAAGTGCTTCGTACAGTGCCTGGCCCAAGGTAAATGCCCAATTAATGACAGCTGCTATTAATTATTAGTGATGAAACACACGGTAGTAATAAGAACAGCACAGATTTGTTGAATAATTCTTTGGAGCGCATGCATGGAAGTGCCTTGTCTACCAAAAGGAATCAATAAATATTTACATACTAGAATCATATCCGTATTAAGGAAAATAAGAAGGGGTGATCCCCCTCAGAATAAAGGAGGCGGGTGTAAGCGCTCTTCCCTGGACCAGGTCCCCCAGGGTCCTACAACGCACAGGACCATTTCCTCCAACCCCAGAATTACTCACAGCGTCAGTTGGTGTAGAGGCTGAGAAACCCTGCCTTACATTCTATGGTTGGTAGGAAGACCTCATTCTGTTGTCTGGGATTAAGGCCTTGACTCCCAAGCCCTCGCACTAAAGGACCCTACTGCAGTGTGTGTGTGTGTGTCCACATCCAGCCAGTCCTGGCCCACTCCTTCCTGAGCCAATCGGTAGCCTCAGCCAGTCCCATCCCCAGGGCCAGCAGCTCCATGAGCTTCTCCAGAGGCTTCTCCTGGTAGGCAAGTGTTGTGAAAACCTCTCAGGGCCTCTTTGCCTTTTCAGCTTCTCCCTGGGAAGCTTCAGGATTTTTGAGACCTCATGAGACCAGACCCAAGAAGGTCTTTGTTTGGTATTGTTTTAAGATTTTATTTATTTATTCCAGAAAGAGAGAAAGAGAAAGCAGGGAGCAGGGGCAGAGGGAGAAGGAGAGAGAATCCCAAGCAGACTCTGCTCTGAGCACGGAGCCCGACCCAGCGCTCGATCTCACCACTGTGAGGTCATCCTGAGCTGAAGCCAAGAGTCTGACGCTTAACCGACTATGCCACTCAGGCGCCCCAAGAAGGTCTTTGTTTTCAAAGATGCCACTCGGTCTTTCTCTGGAAGGAGGTGACCCCACTGTTGCACACAGGTTTCCACTGGGCCATGTCCTTGTGGAATCTGCAGGTGGCGTCGGGGCATGCAGGGGACCAGGGGGTTTGGGACCAGATTCGTGGGAGCTCTGAGGGGTACCAGAAGTTCTGTGGTCTATAAGGTCTCCCAGCCTGCTCTGTTTCATGCAAGTCATTTCTACCAATAACAGGACCTCTCAGGGGGCTCTTTAGAAAAGTAGCCGCAAAGACGTGTGCCTTGTTGAGGTCGGGGCTAGTATTCTACCTGCCGCATAGAAATAAAGAAACTGTGATGCAGAGAGGCTGAGCAACTCTTCTGGATTTTACAACCTCCAACTTGCAAAGCCAAGATGGCATCTGGGGCTATCTGATGCTAACTCAGCAGCATGCTCTCCCGACAGGGAGGCTTTGGTCTGATGGACCTCGTGTTGCCAAACTCTGCTACTCTCTCGCTGTGCGAGCTTGGGGGCATCACCCCACCTCTCTGGGCATCAGTCTGTGGAATGGGGCTGGTGGATCAGCTACCCCAACCCTGCATGGTCTTGGTGTGTGTGTTTGAACTGATTATTTCCCACCGTGGATAGCGGCGGACCTTTCCCGGACTCTGATCTCAAGGAGGTTTGAGAACAGAGAGGAGAAAGTAGCAGGGCGCCCCACCCCCTTATTTGATGAGAGAAGTGATTCCTTTCATGTGAATTCTGATTGCCTAGACCTCAAGTCCTTCCTTCTATCATTACTACCACTTCACAGACATCTGAGGCCCAGAGCAGATGGCCGCCTTGGTATTTCCCACGTGGTCAGAAAAAGGGTCCAGATAGAAATCCAGATTTCCAGAGGGCAGTCCGGGGCCATGAGCATTATTCAGTCAATGGCTTGTTTCCCCCCTCCTCCAACGATTTCTTCTTTCCACCTCATCAAAGGGTCAAAATGAATCAGCAGACTCTTACTGAGCCTCCTTGGCGATCAAGGCACTTGGCGAAGGGCTGGGGAGCAAGAAGATGAATCAGACTCAGTTCCTGCCCCAGGAGTTCAGCTGGAGAAGATTAAATATGAAACCAGGAAAAGATATACAAAATGCCTCCAGGAAGGAAGAGTTGGCCGTGACCGGGCTCATCAGTGTAGATAAACAGAGTGACTGCTGACTGGACGTGTTCCCTGGAGAAACCCAGGAGTTGGGGAGAGGAGGAAGTGGGAAGCTTCTGCTCCCATGAGAAAGCACCCTTCCCCTCCCTAGCTGTGAGGCTGTGGGCAAGTCACTTTACCCCTCCACACTATTCATGGCTTTTCTTTTCTTTTCTTTTCTTTTCTTTTTTTAAAGATTTATTTGACAGAGAGAGGTCACAAGTAGGCAGAGAGGCAGGCAGAGAGAGAGAGGAGGAAGCCGGCTCCCCGCTGAGCAGAGAGCCCGATGCGGGACTCGATCCCAGGACCCTGAGATCATGACCTGAGCCGAAGGCAGCGGCTTAACCCACTGAGCCACCCAGGCGCCCTATTCATGGCTTTTCTAATCTGAGACCCTCAGGGTCCTCAGAGGCCGACTTCTGGAGAATGTAAAGAGGGAAGTTGAGCCAGTGTTGGGGACAAGACACCCTCAGCATTGGGAGGTCCTGGTTCCACCTTCGGATTTGCTGTGTGGCCTTGGGAAGGCTCCTGAACCTCTCTGTTGCATCTCCCAGTCTTTGAATTGAGAATTATGTGTTCCCAGCCTTGATATTGGCCAGAGCTTGCCGGAGAGCAATGTTGGAGAAATCTGAGATATAATGATTCATATTTGGCAGACACAGAGTTCGGTTTCCTTCTGAGAGTGAACTGATCATGGAGAGGGGAGGCCAACCAGAGACGTATTCTTCTCCAGGAACAGGGAGCCTATGTGGGAGTCCTGGGAGGACTTGGTGGAGTTGGCCGATGGGATTTAGGGTTGTTCTCCATACCTTGTTCTCATCTGGGGCTTGGACTAAAGAGAGATGGAAACCTCTCCAACAAACAAGCAGATGTCCCTTGAGACTGAGTGTATTAGTACAAGTCTGGAGAGAGAAATCAGCAATGGGTCAATCAACAAACATCTGTTAGGAGAAAAGCAGTGTCAGGCCTTGTGTGCAGTTTGCTGTGGGTTCAGAGAGGGATCTCATAACTTCTTCAAGGACCTCGAAGCTTAAGGAGAGGATTGGAGACCGGGCTCCTGGATGTCAGGTTCATCTACCCAGCTACCCACTGAACAGACTCCCATGGGGGGAGCCTAAGGACCCCTCAAACTTGGCGTGATCAGTGCTAACTTGTCATCTTCTCCCTCCCATACCAGCTGCCCCTCTGCCCACCGTCATCCACCCAGCGGCCCAATCCAGAAACCACACTGGATCCTTCTCTCTCGTTCCCCACAACCTCTCCCAAATCCTGCCCTGTGGTCACACAGGGCAATCCAAATCCTGTGGTCACACCTAGTTCAGGCCAGGCCACCTCTTATCAGGATACGATAAGAGCGTATTTTGCGATTTTGCCGTAGAACAAAAGTGGCGAGGGGACTCCCATGCTTAAAACCTTCCAGGAGCTTCCCTGTTGCTGCCAGGACGAAACACAATGCCTTGGCTGGTTTCCAAGCCCCTGCCCCCACCAACCCTCCTTCCTTCCTCTCTGGCCTCCTCCTCCCCTCCAGTCCGACTGTCCTGAGCTTTGACTGGATTCACCGCCAACACACTCCGTCCCTTCTTTGCCTGTTGTTAATTTCATCTTAACTCTTCTTTGTCCCCGACTTCCACTCCCTTCTCCTGCTTTCCAGGTTGGCTCTTAGACACATTTCCTCCAGGAAACCCTCATACTCCCCTTGACCCCTTCTCCCTTCCCCCCACAGGGCTCTGGGCTCCCCAGGGGCTGGCACTAGTCCTAGTATCCTGCTCAGGGGGTAGCCCATAGATGCTCAGTACATAATTGCTGGATGCATGGGGACCACCAGGGATCAGGCGTTATTAGGAAGTAGGGGATATAAAGATTTGGGGGGGATTTTGTTTTTGGTCTAGCTTTATTTAAATACAATGGAGGTATAATAAACTGCATATTTAAAGCATATGATTTGATGCGTCTTGACATACGTATACACCTGTATAGACCATCACCACAATCAAGATAGCGAACATTGCCTCAGCCTTCAAAGTCACCTCCTGTCTTTTTGCATCTCCTTACCCCTCCGACTCAACCCCATCCCCAGGCAACCAGGGCTCTGCTTTCTGTCACAACCGATGCGTTTGCATTTTCCAAAATTTTATATAAACGGAGACATAGAGTATGTATTGTTTTGTCTGTTTTATTCAGCGTACAGGGGAGGGGAATCTGAGCTGGGCTGGGAGAGATGGGGTATGACTCAGAGAGGAGGCAGAGGGCATGTTAGGGGAAAAGATGAGTGCGAACCAAAATCCAGAGGCAGAAAAATGCAAGGTAACCAGACTAGGCTGCGTCCAGGCTCATTCACTCACACAATCCATCGAACATCTGTTTGAGCTCCAGCTTGACGCCGGGCGCTGTGCTAAGAATGGGGCTAGAATGGCATGTGGGGTCTTCTGTTTGATGCTCTAGGTTCAGTGTCCAGCCTTCTTCCCCCGTTCTGGGAGGCTGACCTGTATGGAGTACAGGTTCTCTTCCTTCTGACTTCTGCTTGGCTTTGGCCATGGGGATACTGGTGGGAGATCAGAGGGGGGTTGGGCAGTTCGTCCTCTGGCCCCTTCCTTGGAACCACAGCTCCTGTTCAGAGACGGTCTCTATGGCCTGACAAGCCATCATTCCAGGTGCTTCTCTGGGCATGTGGACCAAAGCCCATGCTCAGGGCTAAAAAGCACCAGAAAATGGCCTGGTGAGGGGACAGGCTGTTTTCTGGAGTCCTTTCTCATTGCCATTCTTGGATAATACTAGAGGCTCATGGCCTCTCCCCGCCCCCCCCCCCCCCCCCCCAGCCCCAGGGAAGAGCTCTGTGCAAAACCTTCAAACCTGACTCACTCCAAGGTCTTTGCACAGAGAAGCTGAGTCTTCAGGGTTTCTGAGAACTGAGGTCCTGGCCCCACCTGAAAGAACAATTTTTAAACTATCAGAAAGAGATTTTTGAATTTATACCTGGTCCCGTTCTGATCAGTATGCTTCTCCCAACAACACAGCCAGGACTCACTCGGTGCTGAAAATCCCTAAAATGAAAGTCTCTAAATGGAAACTTCTACCTTTTGCAGGAGGGCGGGTCTGGTTGTTTGGGCTGGTCCGAGGTTTGTCATGAAGTCGGTCCTACAGGGTCTGTGACCTCCCCCACCCCAACGTGGACCCCATGAAACAGGACAGACATTTGCTTTTCTCCTTTGGAACTAAACGACAAAGCATCATGAAAAAAGGTCTGAGTGCTTTTGGTCACTTCTGCTCCTCATTACCGAATATCTTTATAGACCACAAAGACCTTTGTTTTTATTTGGTGGGGAGGCGGTGCAGGAGGAGGGGCTGTTGCTTTGAATAGTGTTACTTCTTAAATACTCTTTTCTCTGATTATGGAAGGAATCCAAGTTGATGGTGGAACATTCTGGAGATGAAGCCGGATGTCAAAAATAATAAATAGGGGGTATCTAATCCAGAGCAAGGATTTACTTTAATTAAATCCTGCTCCCCCCCAGAAGGAGAGAAAGCAAGAAATGGGACTTATGGAAGGGCTTAGGGAGGTACAGCCTGAAGACCTGAGGCTTTTTGGTGGGCTGTGGTTTGATGGGGGAATTAGGTCTGTTCAGAGGGACTCTGTGGGTCAAATAAGGGTCAGTCGATAGAAGATATGCGGGGGCAGATTCAGCATCTGTAGAAGGTCAGTCTTGCCAACCCTTAGGGCTGTTGCAAAAGGGGATGAGCCTCCCCATCACTGGGGGTGTGCAAGAGAAGGCTGATGGGATGTAGATGGCATTCCAATAATGACCCAACTAGGTCATCCATTCCCAGACACCTGCAAATCACCCAGGCCCTTTTAGAAAACACAGATGCATTCATTTGCATATGCACCTGACGTTTATTGAGCACCTACTATGCGCCCGGCCCTAGGTGTAGCAACAAGGCCATCACAGCCACAGGACAGATGAGGTCCTGGTGACCATGTAGCTCTCATGTCCTGGTCAGGGAGAGAGACAATAAAAGGTATTTTTATGTGGTGATCAGAGCTGCAGAGTTAACCAACTCAGGTCATTAATAGAAAGGGACAGGGCCTGGGGACCTGCTTTAGCTGTGGGCTGCAGGAATGTGACGTTTAAGCAGAGCCTTGGGAAGGTCCAGGAAGAGTGTGTTCCTGATAGAAGAAACAGGAAGGGGGATTGGCAGAAGAGAAGAGTGTGGGCCAGCCAGATGGCATGAGGTTCTGCGGGGACCTGGATTTTCTCTACCTGCACAGGAATCATCAGAAACCCTGGGAATGGTGGGCCCAGACTGTCCACTTTTCCAATCTGTTTTCCGGGCGAGCTTGACGTGCAGCTAGCCAGCTTCAAGAGTCTCCAGACAGGAGGGCCTCCTCCTGCCAGCTGTCTTTCTCGTCCTCACTAGCCGTGTCTCTAGGGCAGCCCACGGTCTCTAGAACGAGGAGGGGAGAAAGCTAGGGGGAATTTGAGTGCTTTCTGCGCGCTGGTCTTGTCCCCCATCCCCTTTGCTAGTCCCTAGAGGGAAGACATTTAAAATAGGAGGAAGGTCATGAAAGTCGCGATGAGGTGACCGGGTGACCTCGTGGGTGCAGCCCCCTCCTGCTGGGAGTTCTAGAAACACTTTCCTGCACACCCGAAAGGGGCAACGTGGTTCTCTTGGTGGGGCAGGGTCTGGACAAGGGAGTGGCAGGAGCCAAGGTGCGAAATGATTACGAATTTTTAAAGAATTTTAAGATGGTGATAGCAGAGCGTTTAAGCAAGTGGGGAGTCCCGTGGGACTCTACGGTGTGCTGGACGTTTCTGCCGCAGGGAAGAGTGTGGAGGCAGCAGTCCTGGGTTTGAGTCCCAGCATTAACAGTGCCACGGGGATGCCTTGGGTAAAGGGCTCTGGCCACTATGGTCTCTCGCCCGGACAAAGGCAGTGGCCATCCCACGGGTCTCCCCCCTGCTGTCCCTGCCCTTCCATGGTGCGTTTTTTCCCCCCCTTTTACTGTGACAAAATAAATCTAATGTAAAACTCGCCATTGTAGCCGTTTTTGGCATATGATTCAGTGTCCTCGGGGACATTCACAGCATCTGCAAATGTCTTGTTGTCCAATCCTGCAACACCTTCACCCCAGACCCTGCCTCTAAAGAAACAAAGCCCCTGTTCCCCTGTCCCAGCTCCCAGGCAGCTGTCTCTCTGGAGTTGACTCTTCAAGATACTTCGTGGTTGGGGGCAGGGCACGCAACAGGTGTCCTTTTCTGCTGGCTTCTCTCGCTCGGCGTTGTGTTCCCAAGGCTCCGCTGTGTGGTGGCAGGTGTCCATGCTTCACGACCTCTTTGTGACCAGACCAGGATTTCGTTGTCCGGATCAGTCTCATCTGTTTATCCGTGGGTGCTGGACATTTGGGTGCTCTCTGCCTTCTGATAGTGGTGCTCTCTGCGTTATGAGTAGTGCCTCGGTGAACGTGTGCGTTCCAGTGTCTGCTGGAGTCCCGGTTTCCAATTCTTTTGAGCATCTACCCAGGAAGCAGTGATTTTTTTGCTGTTCTTGTTTTTTCTTTTTTTTTTTTTTTTTAAAGATTTTATTTATTTATTTTGAGAGTGAGAGAGAGTGCATGAGCAGAGGGGAAGGGCAGAGGAAGAGGGAGAAGCAGTCTCCCCTCCGAGCAGGGAGCCCAATGCAGGGATCTATCCCAGGACCCTGGGATCATGACCTGAGCCAAACGCAGATGCTTCACCCACTGAGCCACCCAGGTGCCCAGAAGCGGTGAGGTCTTTCATGTAATTCAGATCATATCACTTCTTTGCTGTGAGTTCTCAGTGATGTTGACTCTCCCTACAGCTGAATAAAACCTAGGCTGCCCCCATGACTGGCTCCTCCCGGCCCCACTGCCCTCCTTTCCCAACCCTATCTCGTTCCTCCTGCCCCAAGTCCCCTCTCTTCCTGCTGACCTTTGAACTCCACCACACTCCCTGCCCCAGGGCCTTTGCACTGGCCACTCTCTTTGCTAGGGAATGGAGCTCCGCTCCTCAATTCCCTCAGGCCCCGGCTCAGATGTCAACTTCCCAAAGAGGTGGTCCCTGACACCCTGTCTAGAGCAGCCCTCACCGCACTCCCATGACGCCCCAACCCCCTGCCCGGGGCTCTTGGCTTCAGAGCACTTCCTACCGCTTACAAGTCTGTCATCCATGCCTTCGTTCCCTTCCCGGAGTACCCTCTGTCTTGCCTCCTAGAACTCAGCTTCAAGTCATTCCCTGTGTCTCCAGGCCTCGTCCAGTGACCAGCACGAGGGACCCGCTCATTAAATATTAGGATGAACCATTTGAATTTGCTGACATTTGACTGTTTTGACCGTTCAAAAATGGCCATTCCAAAAGGGTCAACCTAATCCTGAATGAATGAATGAATGAATGAATGAAATGAAAGCATGTCTCCTCTCTGAACCTCTGCCTTCTCATCGGTGGGTTGGGGCCGTCATGGCTGAGCAGCGGCAGGGATTGGGAGGCCAGTCCTCCCTCCCCCAGAGTAGCTGCGGCTGCCCCTCCATGTGGGAGGGGCTGGCGGAGGGACATCGGCGGGAGGCCCTGCGGCTGGAGATACGGGGTGATGAATGGTTCGCGAAATAGGTCCTAGGAGGAGACGGAAAGGATGGGCATGACACTATTTAGCTGAGGAATGACCTCCTGACACTCTTCAAATAAATGCAGGCTTGTTATAGAGAGGGAGAGGTAGCTGCCGCGGTGGCCGCTGCCTCTGAGTCTGGCTGGCGGGAGAGAACAGAACCGACCCGCGGTGCGCGCGTGTGTGTGCGCGTGCGTGCGCGTGCGAGTCAGTCCCTCTGTGTGCGCATGTGTGCATCCGAGTGTGTCTCTGTGTGTCTGTCTTTGTGTGTCTGTGTGCCTGTCTCCATTGGTGTGCGTCTGACCATGTCTGCGTATTTGATGGCGTCTGTCTGTCTGGACGGGTGTCTGTCTGCCTTTGTGTTTCTGTGTGTCTGAATGTGTCCTTCTTGCCGTGCGTCTGTCTGTGTGTGTGTCTGGCTTTGTGTGTGTGTGAATGTGAGAGCTGCCCGGACATATCAAAGGAGCTTCTCTGCATCCCTCGAGCTGGTCGCTGCCCATTTTAATTCAATATCCAACTACTACCTTCCAGGCACTGTGCTGGATGCAGAGAGTGACCCCAGAGTAAAACCGAAACCATACCCCCTGGGCGGTGGGGATGGGGCGGAAAGCTCTCAGCTTGGATTCCCACCAGCAGGCGAAGGGTGTTGTATTAACCACACCAGCAGCGGCAGCGAGGGACCACTAGCTGGGTGTGTCTACGACTTCCTGTGCATGTCTTAAAATCTGGTTTCTACTCCTATGAGGAGGGTACCATGATTATGCCCACTGGCTTATGGGGAAGCTGAGTACAGAGAGGGGAATCCCTTGCCCAGTGCCACCCAGCAAGCTGGTGATGAGATGCGGGAGTTGGTCAAACCCAGGAAGCCGGACTCTAGAATTCACGTTTTTTTTTATTCACACTCAAGATCTTTATGGATTGACAGTAAGAGACACCATTTGGGAGAATTCCCCCCCCCCCACCCCGAGTTTCCAAATATCTCTTGGTTTGGAAGGAGAGTTAAACAAAATAACCTTGGGGCGCCTAGGTTAAGCCTCTGTCTTCGGCCCAGGTCAGGGTCTCAGGACCTGGGATAGAGCCCCGCATTGGGCTCTCTGCCCAGCAGAGAGCCTGCTCCCCCCACTCTCTCTGTCTGCCTGCCTCTCTGCCTATTTGTGATCTTTCTCTCTGTGTGTCAAATAAATTTAAAAAATCTTTAAAAAAAGTTTAAAAAATAACCTTGAACCAGCCCACACAACTGTTCTAAGGGCTGCATGGGTGCCCACTGCCCACAGACAGAAGATACCCCCTTCTGTGGGCAGCTGTGGGACTGGAACATCCAGGGAAAGGACCCACGCTTACCATGGTCCAGGCAGCATCCCGGCGGGGAATGCTAGGGAAGGGCACCAGGTGGGAGAAGTCAAGGTGGCCTTTGGGGGGGGGGGGCAGTCCTGATTGGGTGCTTAGGTCAGGTGGGTTTACTCAGGTGGAGGCAGAAGGTTTACTCAGGTGGAGGCAGAAGGAAATTTCAACTCACAAGACTGGCAGCAAAGGGCCTGCCTCACAGCGTGGTCTGAGAGTGACTTGTATGCAGTTTCCTGAGATACTGGTTGAAGATGCAGATTCCTGGGCCCACCAAGGCCTGCAGAAACAGACTCTCCGAAGGGGGGGCAGGAATCTGTATTTTAACAAGGGCTCCCAGTGATGTTTATACTCCCTTATATTTCAGAACCACAGGCATTTGGGGTGCTGAGAAAACCTGGGGGAGGTTAGGTAGTATCAGATCACAGATGGCCTTAATGTTATGCTGTTTAGATTTTGTCCTGAGAGCCACAGGGAGCCATCCAAAGCGTTTGAACAAGGGAGGGACCTGGCTTATTTCTCTGGCGGTGCAGGGAAGGTTGGTTGGAAGGAAATAAGGCAGCAGGCAGGGAGAACCACTGTAGGACAAGGGTGCAACAATTCATGGAAGAAATAATAGGGCCTGAACTTGGATAGAAAAGTCTAGAGAGGAGGCAGAAAGTCATTGTGCAGTGCATTTGTGGCACTGGAGAAATTGCAAATGGTTCTGCCTTATATGGAGGTCAGGGATGGGGGACGCATAGTCTTGATCTTTCCACACAGGGCCTTCTTCCAAGTTTAGATCCATACACTGAATTTCACCCAACCAGAGAAGGCTTCCTGGAGGCGGTGATGCTACCCCCAGATCTCAGGGAGGGATAAACCCAAAGAGAAAAGAAAAGGGGTTTCAAAAGAAACGGTCCAGTGTTCAAAGCCACTCCCTCCCAAGATGCTTCTTGCATCCAACGCATTGGGAACTTCTCCACCGAGTTTCAGAGACCCCTCCTGGGTGTGTGTCTTCCATCAAGACATGGGGAAAGTTGATTAGTGTGGGCGTCAGCAAGGACTGGCGTTTCTAATTAACACGCAGGCAGGGAGAATGCCTCTTCTTCCAGAGTCTGTATTCAGCTGATTGAATATCAGGGCTCGGGCTAAACTATGAATCGTGTGTCAAAAATAAAGCCTGCGCTCTCTTCTTGTTAAAGGAGCAGAGTCCCCATTTCCAGCCCCCTGCCTCCCTGTCAGCTGGCGTGCTGCTTAGAGCCCGGTGTGGGGACTGGGGGCTCCAGGTACGGATGAGGAAGGAGAGGACTTGGGGGGTCGGGGACAGTGGGCTCGGAGTGGGAAAACACCGGAGGAAGGTGGAGAGGAGCCCCAGGTGGGTTTTTGGGGGCTGCCAGGTTCAGGAGGAGAAGGAAGGGAAACAGGCCATAAAAAGAAAGGCGGCTTGCTGTGGCGGGAGGGGGGGGGGCGCGAGCAAACACAGGTTCATTAATCTGTAGTTCGTCTGCCTTTTCTGTTAGGAGGATGAACTTGATGAGTTAATTAAGTCGCAGTCTGTAAAACCAGTTTATTTGCATAGCAAACTCCTGGGCCAGTGTGCTGTGAGTTGAGTGTGTACGAGCAGACAATTCGGGGGAAATTACAGCCTCATTAATATGCTAATCTGGTTGCAGGCCTGGAACGGAGTTTTGGGTTGGTGGTGCTCGGGGGTGGTGGGTGTTTGGTTGCTTAGCAACCTTTTTCTCCAGGTAACCCTTCTCTGGCTTGCCCTTGATATCCCCCAAAGGATTGCAATGTGGAAGAGGAGGTAAGCGGGGGGAAAGCATTCTGTTGTCACAGAACAGTGAGCAAAATAAAAGGCAAACACACACACACATTCACACACACATCCACATTATGCCGGGTGTCTTTGCAAACAGGCTTAGGGAGGGGGCAGGGGAGGCGGTGTGAGTGCAGCAGACAGACACCGATATGCAAATGCCGCGTGTGGTCTGTGGAAATAGACACAGGGGTAACACCCTCCTACGCGCACAGACACACACACACACTCGCGTGTGCACACAAACACAATTGCTGCGTGGGTTTTGTTTAACAAATAAACCCACAGAATGAGACCCTCGGTTTATATAATAATACATGCTCTAGGTAATATCCTCCCACTACACACACACACGCACACACACGCACCAACACACGCATATCCTGTGTGCCGTCTTTGCCAATAACACAATACATACAAATGCATTAAACACAGTGTGTAATATTTGGATTATGCAAATGATAAATAATAATCAATAATCACAATGAAATGCACGCGTGCACACATGCACACACACACACACACACACGTTCCTGCAGCCACCAGAAAAGCAAACCAGGGCTACCCAGGGCAACGTGGTGGCCATAAAAATATTTTATGTAAAAAAGTAAGTAACAGCGTAAGATGTGTAAAAAGCATATCGTTTATGTAAATTAGAACCAGTGCAATAGTCCCTCAGCAGTTGACGGGCAGATACCCTGCGGTACTGTCACCGAATGGAGCAGTACTCAGCAATAAACAGGAATGGACCGCTGATTCAGACTCAGCACAGGGGAGCCTCCGAAGCCTCCTGCCAGGTGAAGGCAGCCATGCATAGAAGGCTGCGTCTGGTGGGGTCCCATTCATATACGAGGTCAATAACAGGGAAAACTATCTATAGGGGCAGGAAGGTGGGGTCTGGGGAGGTAGAATTGTCTCCAAGGAGGTATAAGGAAGCTTCCTCTAGGATGATGGCAACATTCTATGTCCTGAGGTCAAATTGTTTGCATACCTCCATATATCCATACCTTATACGTGCCTGAGTAAATGGATACATTTATCAACACTTACCAAATTAGATACTTTAAACAGGGTACATGATCTTACTAAGTGTAAATTAGCTTCGATAAAGCTTATTTAAGACCAGATTTCATTGGGGCACCTGTGTGGCTCAGTCGGTTAAATGTCTGACTCTTAGCTTTGGCTCAGGTCACGGTCTCGGGTCTTGAGATTGAACTCCATGTTAGGCTCTGGGCTCAGCGTGGAGTCTGCCTGGGATTCTTTCCCCTTCTGCCTGTACCCTCTCTCTTCAAACCAACCAACCAACCAACCAACCAACCAACCAACACAATCTTTAAAAACTCCCAAACCCAAGATTTTATTGCAAATAATAAAATATAAAACAAAAAGGATATTTAAAATTTTAATTTTTAAAGATTTTATTTTATTTTTAAGATTTATTTATTTTTTGGAGAAAGAGAGAATGAAAGAGCACAAGCAGGGTGAGGGTCAGAGGGAGAAGCAGACTCTCCATGTAGCAGGGAGCCTGATGCAGGGCGCGATCTCGTGACTCTGGGATCATGACCTGAGCCGAAGGCAGATGCTTAACTGACTGAGCCACCGAGGTGCTCCTAAAGATTTTATTTTTAAGTAATCACTACACCCAGTGTAGAGGCTTGAACTCCTAACCCTGAGATCAAGGGTCGCACGTTCCGCTGACTGAGCCAGCCAGGTGACCACTACTTAAAAATTTTTCATTACTCTATTTGTACATATGCCTCAATGTCTCTCTCTCTGTGTTTGTTTCTATGTATGTGTCTTCTATCCCTTGGACATAGATAGAGGAGTAGGTAATGCCGTGGGGAGGAGAAGGAAATCGTGAATGGGTGATTGTGGTAGATTGGATCACTGTTCCCAATTCCCCACTCCCTCCTGGTATAAAGTTAAACTTCTCCACCTTCATTATGTCTTCAGTGTGGTGGGGTGAACTTTCCTGTCCCTTGAGTTTGAATTTGGTTACATGAATTGACCAATGGAATGTTAAATAATGTGACACAAACAAAGGCTGTAAATGTGTCCGTGAGGTCTGCCCTTCTTTCTTGCATGTTCATGACCTGCTGTGACAAATATTTGACCTGGGCAGCTGCCAGGTCCCCAGAGCAGACCCATGCCCTTCGGGAAGCCTGGAGCCCACCTGCCCCCAGTGGGCTCAGCCTGGATCAACCAAACCACAGCCAACCTGCAGACCCAAGTGTGTGAAACAATTGTAAATTTGCTGCTGTGGCCCTCTGGGGTTATGAGGTTTTTGTTACACAGCCTTATTGCAGCTGTAACTGACAAACACAGGGGCAGAGGGAAACATAATAATAAAATAAAAAGCAAAAGGGGAGCCTGACCTGAAGAAACGGTGATAACATACCCTATGGATTGAGAATAATCAACTTGATTTCAACACTTGAAGTTAAGAACAAACTGACCCACCTGTCCACTGGGCACCTTCTCTGCTGGGCAGAGTAACCGGCCCCAGTTTCTGTCTTTCTTTGTTCTGAACTGGGGAAGTCCACCCTTCCTGCTTGCATCCTGGGGTACCTCATCTTATTGTCTCTAGCGCGAGGGGAGGAATTAACTTGCCTAAATCTATCTGTTGGATCCACCCCACGCCACGATGCCCTGAGCAACTCCTCAAAATGACATTCCTTTGACATTCCTCTGATACACTGTGCTGGAGGTGGATGCTGGAGGTGGATGCTGGAGGCTATTTATCCTTTCAAGACTTAGATCAAAGAGGAACCCAGGAACCAGTATGGTCACCTCCCCCAGGTGCCACACACTCTGCTCAGAATATCTCTCCCTTTATCCTCCAAAGAACATTGTGGGCCAGTAGTGTTGCTGTCCCCACTTCACAGATGGGAAAAGCAGGCCAGAGCATAGACATCATCTGCCCTGGGTCACACCTCTAACGGGCCGTGGAAATCTACGGATCTGACCCCCAAGTGTAGTCCAAAATTAAAGAACTTTGCTTCCCGATGCCTTTTAGGATTTTCTTTTCTGTTGGGTGTTTCCGCCCTCCCAAGATGGCAGCAGGAGTCAGGGAGACCTTTTTGTGATGGAAACCTTAATGTGCTTGAACCTGAGAACGTCACCTTGGGGAAGGGCTTTGTCCCTTAAGAAATTATAAATATTTCACTTCCCCCCTCTTCCCTCCTGCCTTGTCAGTCGCAAGATGGAGTTATCGACGGGAACCCGGGTGATGGACAGATTGGCGGGGTTCTGTATTGATGAGTTAATAGATTGTTGGCTTTTTTTTTTCATTCTCTGAAAAAAAGAAGTCTTGACAGCTGTTTTCACTGTTGTGGGGGTGGGCGGGGGCCGCTGCAGAAGGTGATGGAAAGCAAGGCCTGGGTCAGGGTGGTGCCTGTCAGACAGTCATGTCAGCTCGACCTTCAGTGGTTCTCCTGAATCTGACCAGCTCCCCCCAGCTCTGCACGGCTGCCCCTGGTCGGACGCCCCATCGTCTGTGGGCTGCTCCTTGCAGCCCTGCTGCTCCCTTCCTGGCCTCCCTGCTTATTCTTGCTCCCCAGTTCCTTCAACAGCCAGCAGCAAGAGCTCTCCCAAAGCATGAGCCGGATCCTGTCATTCTGCTGCCCCAAACCTTCAGATCACCCCCATCATAGCTGAATCTCCAAGTCCTAATGGGGGGGCGGGCAGTTCCCTCCATCCTTACCCCTCCCTGCCTCCATCCTGTCCTCATTCTGCTCTGACCACAGCTTCCTTGCTGTTTCTCAAACTGTCCAGGCATGGGTCCGTCTTGGGGTATCTGCACCTGCTGCCCCTGGCCCCGCTTGCTCTTCCTGCCGCTGTCCACCTGACTCTCACCTATCCCTCCTTCATGGGACTTATAACATCTTGACATGATTCATGCAGTTATTGATTTGTTCACTGTTTGTTTCTCTCCATAGAATGGAAGCTCCATGAGGGCAGAGCCTTTGAATGACGTATTCACAGCGGTATCTTCATTACCTAGGATGGCATCAATATGTTACAGCCCACGGACAAAGTCAGCTTGCAGCCTGTTTATTTATTTTTTTTTAAGGATTTTTTAATTTATTTATCAGAGAGAGAGGGGGAGAGAGCGAGCACAGGCAGACAGAATGGTAGGCAGAGGCAGAGGGAGAAGCAGGCTCCCCGCCGAGCAAGGAGCCCGATGTGGGACCCGATCCCAGGACGGTGGGATCATGACCTGAGCCGAAGGCAGCTGCTTAACCAACTGAGCCACCCAGGCATCCCTTGCAGCCTGTTTTTATAAATAAAGTTTTGTTGGAACACAGCCATGCCCATTCATCTCTGTCCATGGCTGCCTTTGTTCTACAAGCGCAGAGTTCAACAGAGATAAGTAGGGTGTGCAAAGTCAAAAATATTTACTATCTGGCCTTTTGCAGAAAAAGTTTGCTGCCCCTGACCTAGAACACTGCCTGACACACAGCAAGTATTCAACATTTATTTGTGGAATGAATGCATGAACGAGTGAATGAATGAATATGGGACCTAAACTTTTTAAGGATCAGATGCTGACCAGAAGGTTAAGTAACTGGGTATTATAGCCATGGGTAATCCTTGCCCTGTGGGAAAACAGAACCCCTGTATCCTCCTTCCTAATGGATGTCCATGTCCTGCAGAACTCCCTGGGTTGCAGGTAACAGGAGATCCCACGTGACTGACTTCATCCGGAAAAGGTCATTTGTTTGCTTATAAACTGGAAAGTTGAAGGTAGACTCCTTCAGGCAAAGTTGGATCAGGGGCTCATCCTCCTGGGTTCAAGGCCAGAGAAAGGGAGAGTCTCTATTTTTCTTGGGAGCACGATCTTGGATAAGTTGATGGCTTTCAGAGTCAGTTTTCTTATCTGTAAACTGGGTGCGGGGGGATAATGGTCCATCCCTCATAAGGTAGCTGCATGGGGGAAATGAGTCAATCCCAGTCAGGTAGGTGGCAGGAAAAAAAAAAAAAAATTGTCCCTGGAACCTAATCTCCAGAACCATTTACAAGGCCAAAGGGGCTGGTTAAGGTGGTTAAGGATCTTGAGAAGGAGAAGTAATCGTGGTGGGCCCAGTGTAAAGATACGAGTCCTTATAAGAGGGAGACTGGAGGAGAAGAATCAGACAGGGGGATTTAAGGATAGAAGCAGAGGTCAGAGAGAGAGAGACAGACAGACAGACAGGAGAGAAAGCTTTTGGCTCTCTATAAGGAGGAAGGGGCTATAAACCAAGGAGAGCAGGTGGCCTCTAGAAGCTAGGAAAGGAAGAAACAGATTCTGCCCTAGAGCCCCCAGAATAAAGGCAGCACAGCCAACACCTTGATTTTACCCCGTGAGACCCATGGCATATTCCTGACCTCCAGAATGATCAACTAATCATTTTTGTGTTGTTTTCCAACACCCCTAGGAAACTCACACACCAGGTAAAGCCCTTTCTTATTGTGCCTGGCACATAGTAAGCCCTTGGTCGATGTGAGCTGCTACTCTTATCAGTCAAATATTACCATTTCCCCCACTTTTGCCATTTGGGCTCTTTGGATCAGCCCAGCTATTTTAGATAAAGCCCCCAGGGTAATTCCCAGTCCCTGAAACTGTGTGAAGTCCCCAGCAGGTGCCAGGATCAGGGTTGGCTTCCAAGAGCCTTATCTAGGACCCACAGCTGACCCAGATGGCACTGGGTCTGCAAGCTACCTCCTGCCTCCCCAGCCGGTGAGCTCTCTCCGCCCACCGGGCGTCTCTGTCACTTCCCTGCCCTCCCACGCTGTCCCCTCCACCCTGAGAATCCCCTCCCCACTAAGCTATGTTTAAGCCACGCCCCTTCCCACTCCCTGTTTGATCTTCAACCTGGTACTCCCTGAAAGCCCTTGGTGGCAGGGGCCCAACAAATTCTCCAGGTCTTTTGTCACCATCTGTCCCTTTGCTCATTGAGGTCAGCAGCAGGATCCCAGGCTGGCTGAAGGTATAATCTCCGACTCCCCCAAGCAAAAGCTTTCAGGCCTTTCAGGCTTCCACTTCCCAATGGTGGAACATTCTCTCGCAACAGTGAGCAGAGACCATCCTTCCTGTGCTACTGCTGACGGCTGGGGGGCTGCTGGCAGGGGTGGCTGTTTCTATATACGTTTTGTCATTTATTTCACACTCACTCATATGGCATTTTCTTCGTGTCGGGCACTGTGTCAAGTGTTACCCAAGAATTAACATTTCATTTCACAGCAACGTTGTGGGTGGGTGTGACGATCCTCTCCATTTTCAGGTGGGCACAGATAGGTTAGGTAACTTGCCCAAGGTCACACAGCGGGTTCCAGGGCAGAGCTGGCATTTGAACCCAGGCAGGATGTGTGCTTCACTATTACCCTCCAAGTCTCTCATTCTGGAGTAACGGGTTCTTCTCCAGCCTTCTGTCTACCCTGCCTGGTGCTCTCTGGGTTTCCTTAATCCCCCCAGGCAGGGGCCAGCTGCCTAGAACTTGCCCGCTGCTCTCCAACCTCCTCCCTAGGACAGTCACTGGCGTTTTGCAACCTGCCACGGATGGGCTGGTCTTCCCAGTGACCCTGGGGAGCAGGGGTTGTGATCACCATTTCCCTGCCACAGACAAGGAAGCCAAGGTTCAGAGAGGTGAGGCCACTGCCTGTCCAAGGTCACCCAGCTGGGAAGTGACCGAGTCAGGACTTGAGTACTGACATGCTGGCTCAGAAGCATGGACCTGGGCTCTGGTGTCCTCCCCCGTACTCCAGGAGGGTCACTGGGTTTGCTTCTTACGGCTTCGTGACACAGTACTGCAAACCGGGTGGCTTAGAATGATGGAGACTTACTGCCTCCGTTCAGGAGGTCAGCGGTGCCAAACTAAGGTGCCGGGAGGGTCCTACTCTGTCTGTGACCGGCAGAGGAGAACCCTTCCAAGGCTTCCCCAGTGTCTGGTGGCTGCCTCGCAGGACCGAAAGCGCTGTGAGGGCAGGGGTCGCCCCTCCCCAGCGCCTGGTGCCAGGCCTGGCATTCAGCAGGCACTCATCAATGCTCGAATGAGTAAAAGAACACAGGAATGAAGGGCCACATCCCCCATCAGCCAGCCCACCAGCCTTCCCAGGATCAGGAGGTGCACTGATTTATCGGGAGTCTTGAACCTGCAGCGGAGCCCTTCAGCATGGTAGGACCTCTGCCCAGCTGCAATGGTGAAATTATTAAACCTTATTCCGCATTGGATTTTAATCTCTTTAAACCCTGTCACTAGAGGGTCAGAAGAAGCAAGAACCCCTCCCTCCCTTCTTTCTTTTCTTTTTCCAGATACAGAGACTTTCTGATCTTTCTGACCAAGTTACGGGGTGGGGACTCATGGCCAAGAGAATTGGCTAGTTCCCAGCTGTCTACCCTGCCCATCTAGTCACGGACAGGAGCCTGGGGCAGGGCTGGGGGCGCTCAGCTCTCCTCTTGGACTTTCCATCGAACCCTCCTTTCCTCTCCTCCTCTCCGGTTTCCTCTCTGCACAACAGCCGGGCATGGTTCCTGCCCACAGAAGCCAAAGGTTGGCAGAAGGGGAAACTGAGGCAGTGAGTGATTCTGTCTTTGCCGAGGGTCCTGAACACTTGGGGAAAGTCAGGACAAGCAGCACCAGCTCCCTCTTCTGGATCTCTTTTGCCCAAGTTCCTTTTCCCAAAGCCCTCCCCTCAGAAATTGGAGAGATGTCTTCCCTTGCTCCTCTTGCTGAGCAAGGATGGACTGGACGTGGGGGGGGGGTGCGGTTTGCAGGGCTGGGGGTAACAGTAGAATGGACTCTACAACAGCGGGGTCGCTGCCACAGGGGAGGAGGCAAGAACTTGGTCGTGAACTCAGGAGGTCCGATCTCAGCTCTCCCTCTGACTGGCTTTCCTCTCCCTGGGACTCAGTTTCCCTGTCTGCAAAGAGGAACGTTGAATAGACACCCTGGGAGGTAGAAGTGGGTGAGTTACAGGCCAGTACCCCCTTCCTGTCTCCCCAGCAGGCTCTGCCTCCAAGGGCTGGACTAAGGTTTATTTCCTGAGGTGCTAAGGGCCCGGGAACCCCAGGGATGGCCCCACCCCCACCTGGAGCCTTGGGATGGGGCCTTCCCAAACCAGAGGGGAGGAACATTCCTCCTTCCCCGGGACCACCTTGATTTGCATCCTAAAGCCCATCCCTCCCAGGATGGAGCTGGGCAGGGGTGAAGGGGTTAATAGACCCAACTGGCCCCCTTTCCCCAGAGGCCCCCCCACCTCCAGGTGGGGCTGCCCTGACAAGCAGAATGAGTTAGGAGGGCTCCATCTGGTCTCCAGTGGGCCTTGCCTGCAGGACTTAGAGTGACTGACAGGTCACAGCAGGCCTGGCTGAGGGACACAGCATGGACAGAGGCGGGCGGGGGGTGGGGTGGGGGATTGGGAGTGGGGAGGGGGGTTCTCCAGCAAGCCCAGACTGGATTCCGGCAGGAGCAGAAGACTCCCGAAGAAGACCTTTAGAATTGAGTCTTGGAGCACACTTCTTGAGGGCTTTGGCTCATTCATTTAAAAAACACACGGGGTGTCCCTACTCTGTGCCGGGTGCTTTGGGAGACACTGGGAACACATCAGGGACAGCAGAGATGAAAATGCTGACCTTTTAGTGGTCGCTGCGGATTGGTTTTCCTCATTGCCATGTCATATTCCATTGCATGAAGAAGCCCTATTTGATTTATTGAGTACCGTTGATGGGTATTTGCGCAGTTTCCAAGGTTGGGGTCCATCCTGGACCATGTTGTCCCTCTGAACCTCACCCCCATCTTTCCCAAACCCGGAGATGGGCCAACCTGCCACATGACAGTAATCCATTAGACACAATGGAGGAATGGCACCCTTCCAGCCTGGGCCATGTTCTCCCTTAGTTCAAGTCTTCTTCCCCTGCACCGTCCCCCCCAATCCGGGGGCTCCCCATTCTCCAGCACCTGCGTGGTCTCTGAGTTTGCAAGACGCCTGGGATCCCTGGCTGGGCAGCCAGCTAGGGCGGGAGCCTTCCAGCCGAGTGTCACCCCACACCCCCGGTGTGCCCCAAAGTGCCAGCTTGGAGCCCAGCCTGCCGATGACGATGACGGGTGCTGGGCAGTGGTGTTGGACCATCTCTCCCAGGGCGGGAGGAGGAGGAGAAGAGTGGCTGAAACAACAGAAAAGTTGGGGTGGGGGTGGGGATGGGAAGCAGAGCTCCATAATTATAGAGGAAGAGGCAGTGATAAAATGATAATGGGCGCGTTTTGACCCGGGCTAACCAGTTCTGGAGCCGTGAAGTAACTCGGAGGCTCGTGATGGAGGGCAAGGGGCCGCCGCCCGGGCTGCAGCTGAAATGGCGCTTTCACAAACAAGACATAAATTGGATGCAAACATCTAATTAACCTTCTCCCTCGGTTCCCTCCGCAGAGGGGGAAGCAGCCCTCCCAGGGCTCTCAGCCTTCCCTCTGGGGATGGATTTGGGGGAAGGGAGAGGAGGGGAGGCGCTAGGAGGGAGAGAGAAAGCCAGGCTTTTTTTTTTTTTTTTTTTTTTTTTTTTTTTGCCAGTTCCCCTCAGGGCAGGGGCTGAGCTGAACCTCCAGCCAGTTTCATTTTCTCAAGGGGGGCCTCCGGCTGGATCTGAGATCTGCATTCCTGTTTAATAGGCCCCAGCACGCTGGGCCAGCCCACAGTATATGCTGGGGTTAGGTAGGTGGCCTTACAATCAGGAAAAAGGGACAGTTGGGTTTCTGGGTATCTCCTTTGGTTGGAGATTCTGTGCTGCCAAGCCTGCTCCCTGGGGGAGTCCCCTTGACCTTGGAGTCTCCAGGACACAGAGCGGGAGTGGGGGGGTGGGCACAGGATGCAGCAGGTGAACGTGTGCAAGTGGAGCTACCCCGAACCTGGGCAAGCCCGAAGTCCATCCTGGGCAGCCGTGTGCCCCTGGGCGCCTCGGTGCCGCTCCCTGAACTTCATTCATTCACTCAACAAATACTCATGATGTCCCCACTGTGTGGCAGGCGTTGCTCTAGGTGCTGGGACCGTAGTAAGTGATGAAACAGGTAAAAAACCAGACACTTCCGTCTTCCCAGGGCTGGGAAGGCTGTGTGGGTGGTGGGCAGGTAGACAGCCAAGGAGGGGCAAACGGGCATCTCTCCATCCTTTGAGAAGACGGTAATATCAGGCTACTCCTCAGCTTTGATCGATGGTTTTAGCATCGTTTGATGACTCTTGTCTGCATCCATTGTGATGATATCTCCCCAATGCAGATTTTCTAACTGCAGTCCTCCTTCTACACTTATTTGTTGGCTTTCTACTGTAAATAAGAGAATTCCTTATGTATTCATGTATTTATTTATCTATCCATTTGTTTATTTATTCATTGGTAGTATTTACTGTGTCAGCATGGGCTTAAGACGCTTATTCCCTTTCCAATAATCCTTTACTATCACTAAGTATTTTGATGTTCAACTTGTCCTATAGCTTTGGCCAATGGAAGCCTTTCAAGCGGACTCCCTTACCCTTTTGGATGGGACCCCTCCTGTCCCTTCCTTTGGACAGGACCTTACTGTCTTACATGGGCAAGTATCCTAGACTAACTTCACCCTATCCTTGCCCCAGACCTAGACTGTCCCTGCTCCAGATCTAGAATCAGCTATTTCTTTTCTTTTCTTTTTCTTTAAGATTTTATGTATTTATTTGACAGACAGAGATAACAAGTAGGCAGAGATGCAGACGGGGTGGGGTGGGGTGGGGGGGCGGGAGAAGCAGGCTCCCCGCTGAGCAGAGAGCCTGATTCGGGGCTCCCTCCCAGGACCCTGGGATCATGACCTGAGCTGAAGGCAGAGGCTTTAACCCACTGAGCCATTCAGGCGCCCCTAGAATCAGCCATTTCTGTAAGGAGTCCTATCTAGTTCCTTTTAGGGGAAAGGGATGTAGAAGCCACAGTCTGGGTTCTAGGTGTGCTCACTGCTCCTGGGGTGTCACTTCAGGTAGGCATTTTCAGAATACCTATGGGGTGCCTCAGTTTCTCCACCTGTTAATGAGAGACAATAATCCCTGCCTCCTAGATTGTGTGAAGATTGAATGTGCCAGGATCTGAAATAGGCTTAGAACCATGCCTAGCCCATAGAGAACATGAGACAAATACTCATTAGATAAATAAGAGGTGTTAGATATGGGGTGTTAGATAGAGAAGTGTGCCTGAGAAAAAGAAACTGTGGCAGGTGTTCCAATTGATATAGGATGATCAAGAAAGGCCCTGACCTTGGAGGATGACATTTGAGTAGAGACCTGAAGAGGTGAAAGGGAAGAAGGCAGGAGGAACAGCCAGTGTAAAGGCCCTGGGTGCACCTGGCTGGAAAGTACAGCCTAGCTCCCTGGACTCCAGGGAAACCAAATTTCTAAGTAAAGGCACCATTTTTTTTTTTTTTAAAGGGAGGGGGTAAGTCGGGGAGCTCTGAAAACTCAAATCTGGCTCGGCAACCTCCAGGGACACAGTTTTCATGGATCAAATGTACACTTCCTGCCAGGGAATGGGCCAAGCATTTCCCATGGATGATCTCATTTAGTGCCCACAATGCCCTCAGGAGGCAGGCACGCTTATTACCCCATTTTACAGATGAGGCTTAGGCTGAATGAGTCACTTGGCCGAGTGCAGCCAGGAAGCTGGAAGCCCACAGAATCGAAAAACCCGCCTAACAGACTCCAAAGACTTTGCCAGAAGTGGCAAAGAGGCTGGAGCTGCTTTCCTGTCTCTGCTCTGACCCTTCCTCACTGTCAGATCCTTGGTGAGGCGGGCCTCAGTTTCCCCATTTGCCAAGACAACAGCGCCTCATTCCCTGGGTGGTGCTGGGCGGACTCCAACCTCCCTGGAAGGCGAGGTGTGCAGGGTGGGGGCGTCCCTCACTGAGAGGCAGCCCGGGCTTCTCCGCATGGCTTCCCTGCGGCTGCCCCTCCCCCACGGCCCTTCCGACGACGGGCGCCCCCCTTCCTCTTTTTCACCCCATCTTCCCCAGGGGCAGCCAGCCAGCAAAAAGAGTCCCTCAGCAGCAATGATGAAGATGGATGTGTGATTGATTCAGCCCCCCTTCCCTCTGCCCTTCTGGTAGAAAATTAAAAGACCATTTGTTAAGGGGCGAAAGTCCTCAGGTGCATCCTGAGGCCGGACAATTTGTCTCTGTGAAAAGGACGCTATTATGAGAGGCTGGATGCAGGCGGAGGGCGGGCCGGAGGGGCGGCTGGGGAGGGGGAGGCCCTGAGGAGGGAGGGGGCTCGGGCCGGGTGGGGGGAGGCCCAGACAATGGGGGAAAAAATAATAAATACATCGGAGCGTGCCAGCCGCGGGGCTCCGGGCTGCAGAGGCGTGGGGGGCGGGGGCGGCCGGGGCTGGGCGAGCTCATGTGCTCGGGCCTCCGAAGCCAATTCCTTTTTCATGACCCTTGTCCGGGACCAGAAGGGTGTCACCCGGGAGCTCTGCCGCCCTCCATTAAGGAGGGTTTGTAAATGACCCTCTTTAAGGAGCGAGTTTCTCTTTATAGACCTGGTGCAGAGAGGGGAAGGCGGAGGGGGGCCTTGAGTGAGCCCCCCTCCGCCCTCTTGGGGGTCATTAAGTGATTAGAAAGAAGGGGCCGGTTCTCCAGCCGCCATTCAGATGAGGGGATGCATTTATCATGGGGCGCTATTATTTATTGTTTTTTAAAAGGTTGCATTAGGCTCCCCCTGCTGTCTCCCGGCTCCCTTTGTGTAGTTGAGTTCCTTCTGGGGCTGCTTCCTCCAGGATCCCAGGGGCAAGGTGCTCCCTTCCTCTAGCACACACCCTGAGCCTGCTCCCCAACCTCTCCAGGCCTGCGGTGCCCCTCTCCCATGGGCTGGCTGCCCTCCTGGAGGCTCCTGGCTGCCCCCTCAGCCCAGCAGCGGCAGGAACGCAGCCGTCCCCATGAGGACCCCGCTGTCCCCGCCTGGCCCCAGGCCCCACCCTTATTACAAGACCTGTGCCAACTTCTTCATCTTCTGCACTAGCCTTTGGGTTTCTTGAGGGCGGTGGCTGCGGCTTGTTCATGGCTCTGTCCCCTGCGCCCGGTACGGTGCCTGGCCCGAGGGCACTGCGTTTGTGAACACCCCTTGGGAGATCTCATTTTCTTCTTCTGGGAATCTGAAAACATTTGCCCCATTGGACAGATGGGGCGACAGGCTCAGAGATGCCGCAGAGTTGTGTAGATGGCTGGGGCGGGGGGCGGGGGCAGAGCTAGGATCTGAAGCTGCTTCTTAACACTCATGAGGAAGAAAGAGACATCTGGAGGAAGGAAGGTCTGTCCAGCCCTCTGATTCTAGAAAGCTCTCTGTTTTGGTAGAAAAATAATCTGAACCCAGCCGCGATCCAGGGGAACTAACTTTTCCATTTTCTCATCCAAGGGGGGAGACAAAGTGACCTTTAAGACATAGTGTCTTGAAAATATCCTTCCTCTGCTTAAAACCCACCTCCCCATGTGGCTCGCGGGTTAGGCTATGGGTTCTGCAGATTTTTACCTCCTGTTAGTCTCCCTCCTCTAATCCCTCTGGGCTGCAAGTTTTTTCCAGCTCCAGGCTGGGGCTCAGGCTGATCTCCTTGCCTGGCCAGCTCCCCCCACTCTCTCTGGGCAGCCCACTTTCATCAACTTGGCCCACGTGTTAGAATCCCATAGTCAGCTTCCTGAAGCTCACAGACCCTCGAACCCCGCTCAGACCAACGGAAGCAGGTTCTCTTGGGGCGGCACTGGGGCACGGGTATTTTTAGGTGAGTCGGAGGTCCTGGGAGGGTTGAGAATCTCTGAGCCAGCCAGTTCCGACTCCTGTTTCCCATTGGGCAGCCGGGCAGGGTCAGGTGGCAGCACAGTGTCTCCTGGCCTGTTCAGCCCCCTTGCTTCGGGCTCTGGGGTCACATGCTCAATCCCCTTGCCTCCGATGTTGGCCTGTTTCATGCCCAGAGCATGTATAATAGGTGCCCATCAGGGTTGTGTGGGATGAAGGAGTAAACCTTGAGAAGATGCCGGGAAGGAAGCAGGCCTTGGAACAAAATCTAAAAGGTTTTTTTTTTTTTTTTTTTTTTTTAATGGGTTTTGCTGATGTGCCCTTTCCCTGCCCAGGGGAGGCCATGTGTGGGGCAATGAGATAGAAGCCCTGTGCTCTCCTACTCACCCCCCTTCCCTCCATGCACCCCTCTGCTCTGTGCCTCTCCCCTGCCTCCCCATCTCTCTGGCCTGTCCCTGTTGTCAGTGACATCTTCAGGCATTTGCCCCAGCGCCTTCCCCCACCAGAGTGTCCCCTCCAGCTGTCTCTCTGCTGGCGCACAGGGTTGGGGGGCCACCCCCCAGGGCCCAGGAAAGAACCTTCCCTGTGGCAGGTGTTCACTGCCTTTGGGCTGAATAAGTAGGACTTGGATCCGAATCTTGGGGGAAGACAGTGTGGGGCACATGCAGTTTGGAAAAGCATATAAAGAATCACAGTCTAATTCGAATTTGGAAAGCGAAGGAGAAAAACTGCGGCAGCATAGGGGACAAACTCAATTCAGCGACACAGGATCTGGCTGTTCTTCCATGTTCCGTGGGATGATCACAGGCAAGTCACGTCCTCTTCGTGCCTCAGTTTCTCGTCATAAAACTGCAAGATCCAGGGGCGCCTGGGTGGCTCCGTGGGTTAAAGCCTCTGCCTTCGGCTCAGGTCATGATCCCAGGGTCCTGGGATGGAGCCCCACATCGGGCACCCTGCTCAGCAGGGAGCCTGCTTCCCCCCCCTTCTCTGCCTGCCTCTCTGCCTACTTGTGATCTCTCTCTCTGTCAAATAAATAAATAAAATCTTAAAAAAAAAACCAAACTGCACAATCTGTCTGAAAGCGTTATTATTATTATATAAAATTACAGATGGTATAGGACTATTTAATAATAGTATGTGTATCTTATACTGTACATTACAAAGATTGATTATCATTGTTAGGTGGATTAATATTTATAAAGCTCTTGGAATAGTGTCGTGCACCTATGAGTATTCAGTAAATATTATCTCTATCATTCTTGTTGTTATTTGTAATATATCCTCAGACTCAGTGTCACCTTCTGAGCTTGTGGGAGCAACTTCTGTCACTCAGGGCTCAGTGGTCCTCACACTCAAGGCGGGGGGCACCCTAAGGTGGAGGGGGATGGGAACTAGATTCTGATTTCTCTCTGGGGAGGGTTTTAGACCTTTATCAAAAGGTCTATGGAGGCAAAAGGGTTTCATCACAGTATCTCGTGGAGGACTGGGGCTCCATCCCACTCCTGGCGGCTCCTCTGACCTCTTGGCCAGCTCTGGGAGTGGAGGCTGCCTGGGGGCCTGGTGAAGTGGCCACGTGTCCTCAGACAAAATGGGAGAAGTCAGGAGGAAGGAAGGAGATTTGCGCCAAGCTGAACCTGTTGAGTACAAAGCACTGTCCTTTATTCTGAGATTATGTCCTTCCTCCTTTCTTCTTTTTTTTCTGGTGCTAAATGTCCCTAAATGTCCTTTCTATTATAGAATTATTATAAAATCCAATAGTTTTTTAAAAAATTATTAATTGTTTCTTTTTGATCATTTACAATCTTGGGGAGAGCAAGGCTTGACAACCTTATATAATGGTCCCCCATTTTGGGGGTCAGGGCAGGAGAGAACGTACTCGTCGGTAAAGTCCAAGCACATCAACAGGAGCACGATTCATTTGTTCAGCCTCGTGCATGTGGCCACACAGTGGTCAGAGTGATCTTTCACACCTAGGAAGTCGGTCACATTGGTATCCTGTGTGAAGCTCTTCTAACCCTTTTTAAACTATAAGCCAGTTTGTGACCCTGACCTCAGAGACCCTACAAAATCTTGGCCTCATCTAGCCCTCATCTTCCTGTGGCTGCTCTGGCCTCTGTCGTTCTTCAGACCCACCAAGTGCATCCCACCTCAGGGCCTTTGCACTGGCTGTCCCTTCTGCCTGGCATGCCCTTCCCCCACCAAGCTGCAGGACTTCTCCCTTTACCTTATTCAGGTCTGGGCTTAAACTCTTCAGAAAGGCTTCTGTTGACACCATGCCCCCCATGGAGAATAGTCTCTGCCCCATCTCCCTGATGGCCTTTGATTACATCATCTTATTTCCCCCAGCACTTGAAGTCACCTGAAATTTTCTTTCTTTCCTTTTTTTTTTTTTTTAAAGATTTATTTATTTATTTATTTGGCAGAGATCGCAAGTAGGCAGAGAGGCAGGCAGAGAGAGAGGAGGAAGCAGGCTCCCTGCTGAGCAGGGTGCCCGATGTGGGGCTCGATCCCAGGACCCTGGGATCATGACCTGAGCTGAAGGCAGAGGCTTTAACCCACTGAGCCACCCAGGCGCCCCCCCTGAAATTTTCTAATGTATCTGTTTACTCACTTAGTGTCTGTCTTCCGTGTCAGTTGCCTGTTTTGTTCGCCAAGTTGATTGGGACTTCTGAGCCCCTAAAGCTTGCAGCACTGGGAAAGCTATATGTTATGCACTCAGGGCATTGTCTATGGGTTGATTCCAGCCAGGAGACATGAGTGGGAAGTCTCAAGGCCGGCTTGACCTTGGACATATCCTTCCTCTAAAATGATTCCAGACTGGAAGCAGAAAGGAGCAGGGTGGCATGTCCAAATGCTCCCCTACCCCATGCATTGTCAGGCACAGGTGGTCCCCTCTTCACTGCTGGCCTGTGGGTGGGCTCCAGGGGTTGTCACATGTGGCTGGCTGGAGCGGGAAATTGGAATGGGTGGCTGGTCTTTTTTTTTTTTTTTTTTTTAAAGATTTTATTTATTTATTTGACAGAGAGAGATCACAAGCAGGCAGAGAGAGAGGGGGAAGCAGGCTCCCCACTGAGCAGAGAGCCTGACGTGGGGCTCGATCCCAGGACCCTGAGATCACGACCTGAGCCAAAGGCAGAGGCTTAACCCACTGAGCCACCCAGGCGCCCCTGAGTGACTGGTCTTGAGCTCCTTTGGTCTCAGATCTATTATCTGCCCTTGCCCGGCCATTGGAGATCGGCACCAGCGAGCTGCATTTCTAGCCTCCCAGCCAGTTGACTCTAACCCCTAGGAGACACCACCAGGGCACTAGAGGGTGCGAGGAAGGGAGATGCTAGGTGCCCCCCTCGCTCTCTCTTCTATGAGTGGCTTCTGTGGTTGATAGTCCTCTCCCTCTGTGGCTCCAGCTCCTTCTGGAGGGCCCCTGGCTGTGGTTCTGGTTTCTCCTGAGGACCTGCAGTGCCTGGCTCCCATGACGCCATCTTCTTCTGTCCCTCCTGATCAGGGTGGAGGCAGCTTCCAGCTCTTGCTAATCTCCGGGGTCTCGTCACCGTCCCCCATGGGACATCAGCTTTCTCAGCACCTCGCATCCTTCCTACCCGTGTGAACGCTTCACTTTTGCTGGACCCTAACGGAAGGGCAGGGCTGCTGTGGACGGGGGGAGGGGCACCTCCCACCCCGGGTGGGAACCTGGAGCGGCTCCATAGGGGAGCTTCTCTCCAAGTGAAGGCTGCCTACCTGTCCCATCTCAAGGTTTCCTGTTTGGAGCGTTCCCCTGAGGCCAGCCCTGTGCAGCGTGGGAGACAGTTCAGCAACTTCACTAGCCTCCTGCCGCCAGATATGTCAGTGTCCCCCGACACTTTAGCTGCGACAACCCAAAATATCCTCAGACATTGCCAAATCCCCCC